>NW_017806062.1:1414150-1445168 GCF_001891065.2 Hippocampus comes | reverse complement strand
CCCCCCCACACACACACAAAAACGCACGCACACACACACACACGCACACACACACACACACACACACACACACACACACACACACACACATAAAGACTATTTTCTATGTTCTGGTCCGTTTAGCTTGTTTAGCTTGACTTTATTCGTCCAGGCGTCCGTGGCCAACTTCACTCTTATTGACATTGCCGGATTTTTTTGTGCTCGACAAACGCAGATGTTGAAAGCTCGCGACAAACTGAGTCCACCTCGTGACTAATTTAGATCAACAGTGACACTGGAAGGGTTTTCAAGACCTGGAAATATACAATGGCCAGATGAAAGATTCATAGTGATGACAGCATAAAACCTTGAGTCTGACGAAACACCCACAGAGGCCCTGGCTTTTCGGCGTTACGTGCTGGGCCATTTCGTTCAAAAATGACATCTTCCAAATCTATTTTTCTTTTTAGTTTTACAAAAGGGCTATGGAAAGTATGACCACTAACGTAGCCATGTTGGGGCGTGCTGGAGCCTGTTCCAGCTGTCTCTGGGCAATTGGTGGGCTACACCCTGAACCAGTTGCCAGCCAATCTCAGACCACACATAGGCGAACAATCATTCACGCTCACAATCACACCTTGAGACAAATTAAAAGTGTTCCATTAAACTGCCACGCGTGTATTTGGAATGTGGGAGTAATCCGGAGTACCCGGAGAAAACCCACACAGGCCGGAGCCGGAATCGAACCCTGCACCTGTGCAGTGTGAGGCGCCGACGCGCCAACCAGTTGACCACCGGGCCGCCGCCTTGAAAATAAAAATAATTTTTAAAAATTCAGACGTTTTTTTTTTCCCCCATGTTACGGAAGCTCTTCATAAGTTTTTCCACAAATAATGCAGGTAAGGTTCTAAACAAATTTGCAAATTGAACCATGAATATGTGATGTCCCACTCCAGTGTAGCGACACGACTCGATTATCCATGTAAACCTTTTATACAGTTGATGCAGAAAAAAAAAAAAAACGAAATATTTTGATGTCATCTGAAACTAAAATGGCACAGGGATATTTCTAAGAGCATCGCTACGGAAACCCTTCACTGTCTCTCTCTTCATTCCGGACAGATTTATAGCAACGCCGGGCAAGCGCTTCTTTCATGGTGGCTTTTCAAATTAGCTTCAGTACAAAGGGTGGGCGGGGCGCACTTATGCTTTCCAAGGAACAAAGAAAACAAACACAAGTCGGGATTGACGGCGCTGGGGCCTGTCGCTCGGAAGCCGCGTTGACTCGCATGCGCCGCATGTGCGCGTTTGTATTTTCTTGGCTTTGTCGCCTGGAGAGAGGAATCGTAACGGTCTTAAGTGTCCCGCGTTTATTTATTTATTTGTTTTTTTTATTTTTATGAGCCACATTAGTGTTTTCCATCAAGCTGTAATTACAGCCCATTCATTAAAACGGAAGGGGGTGGGGGCAGGGGAGGGGGGCGGCTGTGGTGGCACTCTGGTCCTTAGAAAAGCTGTGAATGGCAGCGGCTAGCTAGAAACGGCCTTATGGGAACATTTTGCAGCAACTGCCATCTATTGATATGCAAAGTGTCGACGCACCGGTATGCAAACACGCAAGTGGGACAAAAAGTCACAACAGGTCCGACACAAAGACAGACTTGGACTGTCGGACATCGGCGATTGATGGAAAATTTATACAACCCGCTGATTGATTTCGATTACATTCTGAACGGAATTTGGGGAATTATAATGTGAAAGCGCCATCTCCCCGAAGATGAAGCGACATTTGTGTTTTGGAAGGAGGAGTTCCTTCCCGTTGTTTTGTGTGGCGACGTGGAAGAAGCCGTTGAGCAAGGCAATTAAAAAACCAAAAACAACAACAGAAAACAGAAAGAATAAGAAAAACAAAACAAGGCAGAACAACAAACCTGTTGAATCGTTTGAACAGGTAGCGCCCAAGTGAGGATGTGGAAAGCGCATACAATCTCATTTGCAAGTTGTGATGATTTCACCACCGTCTGCAGGATCGCGACTTGAAAATGATTTTAAGGCGTAGTCATTATTACTCAGGGGTCCATTTTTTTTAGTAGTTTCGCTGTGTTATTTCATATTGTTCTACATTTGCTGTACTGTTGAATGAAAATGAATGAAAAAAAAAATAGATGTTCACGGAATGTTGAATTACTCGAGAATTATCTCTGTTGTCAGTATCAATGCTTTATAACTGACAATATAAAAGCAATGTTCAATTTTATAGCCCCGCCCCACCCAACACCCCAAACCCATTTTTCAGTTTTTTATTTTTTCATATCGTGTTATTTGCTTCTATATTTGTATCTGGATTTATGAGTAACCAGATTAACACTTTTTTTGTGAGAGAGACCAGTCGTCCGTCACTCTACCGAGTTGCGAACTGACATGACAAAATGCCACTCCCGGTTGAAGTTTACTGCGAAAGGAAGATAAATCAAGACAAGAGACTTCCACATTTCGTATTTAATCAGGCCTTTAACTTTGCCTTTCCAAAAGTCTGCTAGCTTAATGCTAACATAACGGGAACCGCGACAAAGCTAGCATCGATACGTGTTCAATGTTTAAACCACTTCTATTTCAAACAAAAGCAACGCATCCAAATAAAGCATCCAACGACGCTGACGGGCATTTATCTGACGAGTATTATTACTGGAGCTCGTAGTTTTCGACACGTCGGTGATCAAGCGACTTTGTCCGGAGCCACGGTGACAGCGCGACTGCTCCCCTTCTCACCTCCCCAACCGCGGGCAAATCGCGTGAGGCCTGAACGAGCGGCGGGCCAAAAGGGCTGATTACAGTGTAGGACGCACACATAATGACACGGGGTTGAAAGATTTAGAGGAATGTCTAATTGGGGGGAATTGGGCTGTAAAGCTGACATGCCATCATTCCCTTTTACGGCGCCGTGATGTGTTTATTTCCATCCCCCATTGCGCTAAGTGCGGCCGTTCTGCGGTGTAAACAAAGCGACGCCATTGTGCGAGGCGTCAGTCACATTCGGGTTTATATCGCCGTGTCCGCTTTGGTGGGGAAACGTGAGACACATTTAGGCCGAGTTTCATCATCTGCTGACGCGTACGATTATGACACCATCAGTCCAAAGGCATACGCTGACATCATTTCAGCTCTTCAGCAATCATGCGTGTAAACAGCAAGCCTCGGCCGCCGTTTTCTTACGGCTCAAATTGCGCTAGTCAATGAGTGACAACGTTTAAAACGCAGTAAAAGGGCCTATTGTGTCTGACACCATTTCTTGATAAAGACACGCAGCGATTGACTGTACAGTACAGAGCACACAAGAAGTGGGGTGCCACAGGGTTTGCGGATTGAAGTCAAGCATTGTGGAAACTTCACAATTTGTGTTCTCGTCTGACAGATTCATGTTTCCAAGATGGAAACTTCGAAAACACCGTCCAAAAACACATCGCAGCACATTCAAGCTTCAAGCGAAAGACTGTAATGAGCTCCACAAATGTAATCATTTGGATGTCAATATTTTATCAACGTTAAGTTTGCCATGATAATATTAACAGGTAAATATGAGATTGCCTTAAAATAATAATAATAATAATTGTGAAGACGTGACAGACGACTTGACATTTTTTTTAAAAACGTGTAGCCATTTATGTGAAATCCACTGACTCATTTGAAAAAAATAAAATAAAAAATTACTGATGTTAAGTAGATAAAGATTTTTAAAAAAAATTATTTTTAATTTTAAAAAGAAGCTATTCTGAAACGCCACTGTTAAAAATGCGCTTCCAGCAAAATGTTGGCAAAATTGATTCAATTGTAATTCAACTGAGAAACTTTTCAAATCAAGCACTGTAATCAGGAACATTACTCGCTTATTTTTTCAAGGTAACCGCAGCAACACTGTCTCTCACTCACACCCCAAAAAAAAACAAAAAACAAAAAAAAACCCCACAGGCAAAGATAAGATTAGCGGTGACGAGTAAATTATTAGTTATTTTTGACCGGCGCCCCCTTTAAGCGTTCCAGACCATTACTTGACATGATGTAAGATAAAAATCTGCAAGTAAACGGAGCTGCCCCAGGGCCTCCGGCGTAGTTTAATCAGTAACCAAAGGGATCCAATTCGGGCGAGGTTTTAATCTTTCCTCCACGAGCGTATCATATTTACGGATTTTAAGCGGCATGTAAAAGTTTTACGAGCGCGGCGGCCAGCGGTGTGGATCACGTCCTTTCGCGTGGCTGATGGCAAAAATATGCAGCTCTGCTTTCACCAACCCGCAGGATCACATTTCGAGGAGATCTGAGCTTTCTGGAACGAAGGTATGACATTTTGATGTTCAAGAATTTAACCAGAATCAGATAAACTCGCACGAATGCAAGATTGACACGTGATACCTGAATATTTTTCTTCAAAGATTTGCTGCGTTCCGCGAGCGGGAGCTGTGACTGCTTGAGGGAGGTGGTGTGGATCGATCGAGAGCTGAAGGCGTGGGGGCGGCATTATTTACACTTTTGTAATTTTGGGGTAATCATGAACTCAGGTAGGTCCGCTCCACACTGTATGTCGTATGACAGCGTTTTTGTTGTATTTACACGATTTGCACAATTTTCTTTCGCCAAGTGGCTGTGCGAAATGTAATCATTTGTATCAAGATATCTACTTAGAAAATGTATTTGGACCCCAATCATTTTTTTTGTGCCACCACCACCTGAGAAAATAAAATGGAGTAGTGATTCTACACACCATTTTTTTCTGTTTTACAGTTCAGTTGTATTTAACTTTAATGTTATAATACATCCACATTTATTTTTTTAGAACTGTTTGGTTTCAAATGAAGGTAGGATTTAATATTTACATTACATTTTCAACTCAATCATCCTTGAGGTTGAGTCATCAATTCCAGTTTAAGCGTCGTATTAATCTTCAAACTGTGCAAAGTCTTACAATAATATTTCCTTGTAACTTCTGCCTGATTTTCAAAGTTGTTTTTTTTTTTAGGCGATACTTGGTATAAAAAAGTGTGGCAGCAATATCTCTGATCTTTGCACGGCGGCTATTTTCATGACTGACAACCGGTTTGATTCAAATCTGACCTTGCCGAGCTGCATTATTAAAAGTTTTGTGTTTGTGGTGAGCCGTCAAACGTTGACGCAGAGCCGAAAAAGCTTCGCTCTATTTCCACTTGCTTATCTGTCGACCAGTTTACAATTTGGCCCAAAAGACCATTTCTTCATGAATGTACTTCCGGGTGGCAGAAAGTGACCACCTTGAACTGAAAAGAGTGACAAAAACTTCCACTGCTAGTTATACCTGAAAAAGTTAGCTACATATGACGGCTAATCTGCTAGCTAGCTAATAATTTTTGAATCAACTTGCCGAAAATGTCAATTCTGACCGCGATTCTCTCTCTCAAGTTACCGCACATCACATCTTCATTTCGAGCGGCACTTCACACATTCAAACGACGGCGGTAGAAACGAAGGCTACAAATCATGAGTCAAGCCATTCGCATTGTTTCCTCATTTTCCTGGCGAGCCGTTGTGCTATCCCGAAAACTCCAAAGCATTGCTCTATTTACAGTGCATTTGTCTGTCTAAGACGTCGACGTGATTCAGACTTGGTGGCAGGCCATCAAAATCTCGAGCACTCTTTGGTCGGAGAATTCACCAAAATGGCCCTGAAACGGTCTGTTCAAACCCAAATGCCCAAATTCCTCGACTTTTCCACGCACGGGCTTTTAATACTTGGTCGTATTTCCTCTCTTGTCATGACCACACCCTCACATGACATGACATACTTCTTGGACATTTCCGTGGGAAAGGATGGAGAAATGTGTTCACGTATGGCGAATGCGATAGACAGTCCGTTCAGAGGCCCGCTGACATCGCAGAGCAATTTACAATGCGATGCAAATTGGTTTTATTTGTGCAGTGCAATTCTTAGTTCAATACACTTAAATGTTCATGTTCGTGTCAAATATAATCTCTTGGTTAATTCTGTCCGCGTGCAGCTAAGAGGTTTACTTCTCTTTACGCTCGGCCCCCCCTCTTATTGTGTAAGATGCTTGATGTGTGTGTGTGTGTGCGTGTGCGTGTGTGTGGGAGTGAGTGTGTGTGTCAGCACTTCCAAACTTGTCACACTACATCTTGTGATATGGCATATGCACACAAGCGTGACTGCATGCCCCCTACGCGGGCATGACTCAGCCTCTTTTTTGACTTGAGTTAGCACAGCTGCACAAAAAAAACAAAAAAAAAAAACGTCCATGACAGCAGTTGTTTAAAAAAAAAAATGTTTTCACAAAAAAAAAAAAAAATCAAAAAAGGTAAAACAATAAGTCAATGAGGGATAAGCTTTCTTTATTATATATTTTTAATTGACATCCCTTTTATGGGATGATGGTGAAGTGACTAAATGTAAAAAAAAAAAAAATATAATATATATGTATATATATATGTGTATATATATATATATGTATATATATATATATATATATATATATGAATAATAAAATTAGATTCATTATTTTGATTGTTTTGTCTATCTGGGAAACTTACATTTTAGATTAAAAACTTAAAAAAAAATTATTAAGCTTAATTTAATTCTGTACAAGCCTTCTTTTTGTCTTTTTAAAATTCTATCGACGAATTTCACTTTGGTTTAGCTTTATTACTTAACCTCGGTGGGGCAGTTGGGATTCATTTAAAGTGTAATAAGAGTGGGAAACAAACAAATAAAAACACAAACTTAAAACAAATCAGTAAATGAATGTCAGTAAATTATCTTCCAATGTAACAAACAAAACTGAAGCGCATGTTTACCAGAACAGGCCGCTCAAAGTCTTTGGTTACGTCAAGATGCAGTGCGTCGCTTCTGGCGCCCCCCATAGGCTGACATTCGATACTGCAACAACTGATCTAGTTGGCGGCTAAGCCCCGCCTCCCCGTTTCAATCCTGTTTTGAAGGCCGGCTGGTGGGGACAAAACGATGGCATTTTTTGGAAGAAGTTCGCTTTTTACGAAGCTGTGCTTCGCCCATTGCGAGCTCAAATGTGTCATTTCCGGAAGCGTCGTTTCCAGTGCGCCTTCGAACATGAAGCATATCGACATTCATGTTCCATGTGCGCGTGGGAATATTCATTCGTGTGTGTGTGTGTGTGTGTGTGTGTGTGTGTGTGTGTGTGTGTGTGTGTGTGTGTGCGCGTGGTGATGACCACCAAACCTTGATTACCTCCAACGTGGCTGGGAGTAATCAGCGGCTGCCCAGAGAGCGGCGGACCTAGCCATTAGGCGAGCCGCAGCCTGACTGGGGCCTCCCGCGTGGTCAAGCGGGCCCGGTGTAGGTAATCTCGCAAACCCAAATCAACACGGGCCCCTTTCCTGCCTTTCGACAAGTACACGCTGCTCGTCGTAAACTCGATTGACATTCATATGCCGTCGACATGACTTTTATGATTTGTGTGTGCATCTTCAAGCACGTGCGTAGCACTGCACGTGCGTGCGTAGTCACTGCGAGTGCTGGGATTTGACGATCGGGCCGGAGTAAACGCAGTACGGTGCGCTGGCCAAGCTTTTATTTTTATAATTGTTTTAAAAAAACCCTTTCAGGGACAGCGGTTACTCCAGTGGACAGCTTATGTGATCAGGTTACAGGGTGCATGAAAGGGTGAAATGCATTCATTTATTTTTCACCCTCCTGCATCAGCCTTCTTGCAACATCCATTCATCCATCCATCATTTTTCTGTTCCGCTTTATCCTCACAAGGGTTGCGGTGGGTGCCGGAGCCTATCCCAGCCGTCTTTGGGCAGTAGGCGGGGGACACCCTGAACCGGTTGCCAGCCAATCGCAGGGCACACACAGATGAACAACCATCCATGCTCACATTCACACTGAGGAACAATTTCGAGTGTTCAATCAGCCTGCCATTTATGTTTTTGGAAGGTGGGAGGAAACCGGAGTACCCGGAGAAAACCCACATAGGCACGGGGAGAACATGCAAATTCCACACAGGGAGGCCGGCGCTGGAATTGAACCCGGTACCTCTGCACTGTGAGATCAACGCGCTAACCACGGGACCACCGGGCCGCCCCTTCTTGCAACAAATATTCCGTATTCAAATTTGTTGCATGGGGTCCGGTAAAATGCACACAACATGAAGTCAACATGGACATGTCTTCAAAAAGCGCGAGGATGAAAACTAACCGGATTAAATATCAGCGCGTGACTGAGGCAGGCAGGTGTGTCGCGGCGGACGCGTTTGCGTCGATGTGTCAGACGACAGCCGACACGCTCGGCGCGACAACAGCTGACGGGGAGCGCCGCGCGCACGCACACACACACACACACACACACACACACACACACACACACACACACACATCCACGTAAAGCTGGTCTGCCACAATGTAAAAAACGTGCAGGTATATACACCCGCTATTTGGAGCAGCTCAGGCATGTACACACAGCAACAAAACACACACACACAACAACACACGCACACACACAATCACAAAGATGAACCCATAACACACACACACACACACACACACACACACACACACACACACACACACACAAAGTGCGGGCAAGGGACAGTGAGGGCACGCCAGGCTGTTATTCTAGTGCACGCTGGCTGAGTGGACTGTGTAATCTCCAGGGTGGAGTCCATCTTGGGTTTCTGGCTAATTTACTGCTTTTTGGCCCACTTGTGTGATTTTTGCAGGAAAGAGTGAAAAAAAAAAGAGCAAACGATCGGAAGACGCCAACTCCAGTGGGGTTGCGGCTTTTTCACGTTGATTATATGAGTTGTATTGCGGTGTTGGTATAAGAGGTGTAATCTCCCTGGATGGCGAGCGAGGACAAACAAGACTTTAAATCATCGGTGTCAAAGGCAAGGTCCCGGGGGCCAGGTTTGGCCCACTGCATCCCTTTGTGTGTCAGTGTGTCTCGTTCATGTTGTTTTGTGAAATGTTTTTTTTTTTTTTTTTTTTTTTTTTAAGGGCAGAAAATCTGCGGTGAAATTGTACTTTTTTCTTCAGGTGTACCAGATACTCCAACTATTTTTTCCCCTCCAAATCCAAATCTGCCTTAACATAAATGAAACAGATCAGAAATTACGGTATTACTCCAGTACTGAAGGATTGACAGTCAGACCACCTCAACTCTTTAGTGGAGGTAAAAAAAAAAAAAAAAACAAACAAAAAAAAACCTCACAAACCCAAAATAGAAAGACGCCAAGGTAGGTGGCTCTCTCTTAAGAATCCCAAACAAAACAAAACTATGCGGCGGCGCGACCACGCCCGCCGTGCGTCATATTTACCATCGGACCAGGAATGCGGTTGGCGCCTGATTGTCCACGGCGACCAGACGGTCTGTGTGGCGCCCAAGAGATAGCACCTGACTGCAGCACAAACACCTTCCGTGAGCTGTCGTGCTGTGTCAATCAAATTCCCATTTTATGCCCTGCTTTGACTCTGTTTTTGGGTGAGGCGGAGTGGGGGGAGGGGGGCGTGAACATAAACGTTATAAGGTCCAAATGGGTAAAAACGAGAACTTTGGTATCCACAGCATGTTGCAACTGAAATTGTCCAGTGGAAAAAAAAAGAAAAATCAATTCATAGTAATTTTAAAGAAACACTCTCAATTCTATGTATTTAATTCTTAATATATATAAAATAAAAAGGAAAAAAGCGTGAAAACACACTTTGACCCATGAAAAGAAAACACAACGTCGAGGCGAACAGCTTGTTTACACTCACCGGGCCAAAACATTAGGTACACCTGCATCAGTTATCAAAATGTTGCCTTTGCAAAAGATACGAGTGCCCACTGTTGATTATTTTCAGACTTTATTCTCAGATTTTTTTTTTCCAAGAAATAGCACATCAACATGAAGTAAAAAGGTGCTGAGGCTCGTGAATTAGCTCCAGCAAAGCTCGTTTATTTTCTCCCGCAAATAATTTTGATTCCAGAACGAATGAACGCATGAAATCAAAACACGTCGCCGCAGCACTTAATTACGCCGCGCTAAAGCCACGCTCGCGTGACGCTTAAGAGGCGTTTTTAGCGGCCATCTGCCGCGTTGTCATGCCAACGGACGGACGATGTGTGACAGACGTCAGACGGGCCCGGCTGGTTGGCCACACCCCCCCCCCCACGCCCCTCGACGCCCCCCAACAGTGGGCGGGGTCCCCAGCGCACGCAAGGAGCATCTGCATTCCCACAGTAGTTCGCATCAACAATCAGCGCGCCCCCGCCTTTCTGAAATTTTATCAGAGAGGGTGGGAGTGGAGGGAGTGAGTGAGGAGGGGGGATAGAGAGGGAAGGGGGGGGGCGTCAATGCAGCTGAAGCAGCAGATTTTGGTGGAGAGGGCTGATGCCAATGTCAAGGTGCTAAGTGAGGAAAGCTGCCACACACACACACACACACACACACACACACACACTCGCGCGCGCGCGCACGCGCGCACACACACACACACACACACACACACACACACACACACACACACACACACACACACACACACACACACACACGCAGGCATGCAGACACAAGGCCTGCTGAGATGGCGCGCCCTCCTTGGCTTCCAGCAGACTGGTGGAAGTGACCTCTCTGACCCCTTACAACCACATTGTGTGTTCACCTCTGACTGCAGGCAGCTCACGCGAGTCACCTTTTTTCCGCCATGAACGCATTTTTTTTTTTGCTTTTTGAATATTTTATGTAAGCACTGGGCAGCAGCACTGAGCAGCAGGGCCTCATAGCTCAGTGGTTAGAGCACTGGTCTTGTAAACCAGGGGTCGCGAGTTCAATTCTCGCTGGGGCCTGACTGCATTTTAACATACGGGAGGGGTGGGGGGGTGGGCTCTCGGTTCAGGTCAGAGTTCTTTTCTTTTTTTTGTCAGTGAAATAACCTAAATTTGTACAAGGGAAAAATGTGCAAAATCAATTTTATTTTGTTCAGTGGTTGCACAAAGTAAAATCGTCTGGATCCAGATTTCTTTTTTTTCCTCTCAGGAGATGTGTTGTCTACTTAAAAAAAATGTATCTGGATTGAGATGATTTGAAGTTACGCAACCACTTGACAAAATGAAATTGAGCACATTCAACAAAAACTTGTTTCAGTGTCGGAAAAAGAACGCCTCTGTAAACCGAGGAGCCCCGTACACTGTGAGATAGTCTATTCAACAAAAACTTTTTTTCATTGTAAGCAAGCCGAGAAACACGTCGTAGCTTCTCAGTTAACTCTACGAACCCGAGTAAAGTTTTTCGATAGATATTTTTTTTTTGTCATGCGTTGTTTCTAAGGCATTCATATCAAATTGCATCAGATAAAACATTAAAAAAAAAAAAAAGACAACTGAGTGCGCACCCTCAATCGCGCTACTGAGACCGTAAGGGAAGTGGGAATGGTGTGGTGTCCTGTTTTTAGATTCAACTGGGCTGGAAATGAAGGAATGAGGGTAGAATTGTCACGTGCGTGTGTTATTTTGATGGAGCTGCTCCGTCGCACGTATTTCAGTCTTGCCAATCGGCATCTCTGGTGAGCAATCTGCATTTCACTTCCATTTAAAAAAAAAGATATATTTTTTTTTAATCATGTTATAATTGCGACATGATAATGGTGGCATAAGGCCCAGGTACGAATTTCACCGCCACTGGTTTATGTCATTTACTGTGAAGACCTTCAGTGAGTTTATGTGACACCCAACAAACAAGAAGCGCTCCCTCGGTTCAGCGTCCATGAGAAGATAAATCACCGTGGCGTATCTTATCTCCAAAGCCTTATCGCGCAAACTCCAGCCTCTCCTTCTCTGGTCTTCTCGACAGGCCTCCTCCTGGTGTGAACCGGGAGATACGACTCCACAGTCGGCGTGCCCTTTCTCGTCTCTTTTGCCCGCGCCTCCTAAAGCTGAGACTGTTTATCCGTTGGGCTTATCGAGCCGACTGGAGCGCAGACACGGTCGGCCTCCCACTTCCTCGCCGGTGAGTCATGGACGGGACGTGTCAAGATCACCCCGGCTGTCTCACGTCTTATCTGTCGTCCTCTCAAAACAAGTACACCGAGCGTGTCCAAACGTTTTTTTTTCCTCGGTGCGTCGCATGCTGAAAAATCCAAGGATGGGGGCGGGGGAACACAAACTTAAACTGATCCATCAAGCAAGTCATCGGTTAGACACTGATTATTTCATTACTCACCCCCCCCACTCACCCATTTTTAATATGCTCATTTTTATATTTAATATTTATATTTATTGATATACTTTTGTCTTCTACTTTCTCCCTTTCATAATTTTTCATTTGTTCATTTTCCGATCCGCTTTATCCTCACAAAGGTCGCGGGGGGGTGCTGGAGCCTATCCCAGCTGTCTTCGGGCAGTAGGCGGGGGACACCCTAAACCGGTTGCCGGCCAATCGCAGGGCACACACAGACGAACAAGCATCCGCGCTCACAGTCAGGTCTAGGGACAACTTGGAGTGTTCAATCAGCCTGCCATGCATGTCTTTGGAACGTGGGAGGAAACCAGAGTACCCGGAGATAACCCACGCAGGCCTGGGGAGAACATGCAAACTCCACAACCGGGCCGCCCCTTTCATATTGTGCTGCTGTGCCATTGTGAGAGAAAATAAGTTTTTTTTTAAAATCTTATCTTTTCTTATCTTATTACTACGGGCCATGAGTCTATCGAAAAGGGAAAAGGGTGAAAAAATATACAGCGAACAACGTTTGCAATTTAATTTTCATCCATCCAGAGAGTTGCCATCAAGCCCGGCTGCGGTTTCTCTCTCCTTGAGTCGACTTCAAAGCTAATTACACACAATTGCAAGGCGTGTCACTTTAAATTGCTCCATAAAGGGGAGTGAACCCCGCATGCGGATAAAACGCACGCCTTTGTACTCCAAGTTAAAAGGAAAGGGAAAAAAATCATTAGCCAATTAGCAAGAAGAAAGAAAAAAAAAAACATGCTGTCATTCTGACAAGCGAGAAATGGCATCATGGAAGCAAATGCGAGGCGAGAGGAGATGTGGTGTTGAGTGAAATAGGGTAGGTCAGGTGCCAACACACACACATGCAACCCCCCCCCCCACACACACATACAGACACGCACACTGAGTTTCGTGCTGGCCCAACATCTGAGCCCAAAGTGGCCCAGAGTCGTAAACGCCTGCATCCATAACTTTGCTGACTAATGACATGAGGTGGATGGTCCCATGGTAGCCGGTCACAGAATCGGCGTGAAACCACGCCCCCTCTTAACCCGAGCAAACAATCAGTATTTGCCACAAACGCCCAAACCAAGAAGAAACAGATCACAAGTCAGTCAAGTCCGAATTGTTCTGTGGACTCTGTGGAAAATGACGGCAGCTGTTGTTACATCGGTTGCCGCTCAATCGCAAGGCACTTCCGGATTGGGAATTGAACCTACGCCGCTTCCGCGGAAGTCAGACGAGAGAATCACAAAATAAAATATCGCCAGCGTCTCCAAAAGCGTCACCTTCAGGAAACCAAAATAACTGTATATTTGTTAAACTAAGACCGTTTTCCAGTCTTTCCATTGGTCAATCATGAGTAGAATTAACCCCATCTGGACATAGGAGGTTTCCACCCGACAGCGGCGGTATAATAAAGTTCGATTTATTCTGCACGCAGGGAAAACACTCTTTTCTTATGCACTGCTATTTAATTTTTTTTTAATTTTGTTTTGAAAATGATTATAATGACAATAGGTACCGGACCACTTCATTTGGGCTGTTCAGGGAAAGTCAAAAGTTTGGTCGGATTCGTTTCCAGTGCCTCCGCCAAGGCTGCTCTTGAGCACCGATGGACACAAATTTCTAAGCATCGCCGAGCCGTTCTCTGAAAATTTCAATCCGCACACAGTCGGAGACGCACCACCGGTTTTCTCGACTTCGTTGTGAGCTCCCGAAATTGCGATCGCACCTCTCTGCTGAAAATGAACTGGTGTGCGTGTGGCGGAGTACATTAATGTTCCAGTGTGGTCAAGACAATTAAAAAAAAAAAGCACAGTGGAGCTCGAAGTTTAGCCTTGGAGGCGGGGATGGCGCGGGTGGCCAAGGCTATCCCAGGGGGTCCACAAAACCAAAACTTGGAAACACGTTTTACACTTGGGAGACCTGTAAGCACGATCCAGGGGCCGCGCAAAGTCCGTCCAATGGAAATGAAGCCAACGAAAAAGCCCCTAAGTGGCTGCTACAAGATGCAAAGAGATGCTGGATGTGTACGATGATCGGAGACCGCAGACCTATAATCCTCCATTCAAACGAAAATGCGCATTCTCTGACAACAAGAGACCAAAAGGCAGCAGAGGGAAAAAAAAAAAAAACCAAAAACAAAACCAAAAAAAAAAAAAAAACCCCAACAAGCGGGCGTGGGGGTCGTTGACAAAAGCCAAAAATCAGCAAAGCAGCTCGACGATGAGACGCAGAGCGAGAGGGTGCCCAGACATGCAGACTATCCGTCTCGGGCTTGTGGGAATGTGGTAAAGACACACTAGTGGGCAAGAGCCCGGCTCTGAAATTAGAGAGTGGCGCTAAGAGAAGGGAGCCAGAGCCAAAGACCGTCTTGAGAGCTGCCAGGAGCTGCCAGGAGCTGCCTCCGTGGCGCATTGCCCCAGCGTGATTTACTGCGAGGCCGCACTCCGGGCTGCACGCTATCTAACGTTCGGCGGTGCGCCGCTCTCATCGCGTGCGATGGTGTACTGTGCCCCCCCCCCCACTCCCCACTCCCCCGACGTGACAAAGGCCAGGTCTGCTCGACATAGTCAGAATGTCTGATCCAGATGAGCGTGTGCCACAAAAACACAGCATGGACATGTTTTAGGACGTGTCAAAAACCGGGAACGGCCACAAACAGAAAAACAACACACACTCGATGAAACGCTGAAAGAACTTAAGACATTCTTCGCCTTTAATTTAAGAAAATCACTATGACGGTGACGGTGTGGATATGGGGGCGGGTGTTGGGTGTTGTTTTTTTTTTTTTTTTTTGTGTGTACATGTTCCTTGTGACTGGCTGGTTCAGCTGGAATAGGCTCCAGTGTTTATATATTTCGTTATTTTTAAAAAATAGTACACGATACAACTGGCTCCAAAATGTCTTAAAAGGAATTCAAGCCACAAATGCACTTTGGAAGTTGTCAACTTGGCAACAAACGTTGAAAAGCGAGACCATTGTAACGATATTTAAGTCGTTGGGGTTGTGACTTTCGAGCCAGTATGATGCACTACTACACTTATTGTATTGCAAAGTCTGTGCACTGTTACGGTGAAACACAAAATTCAATAAACTAAAACTAACAGTAAAACTACTACAAACTAAAATAAAGGATTAGAAAAAAAAAACGAATTAAAAACTAACAACTGACTTTGAAAACGACTCAAAACCAAATGTAAAAAAAACAAACTCAAAATGAAATAAGTGGCCCTTTGGCAGATAGTGATTTTTTTTTCTCCCAAAAAATAGTCTTTCAATGTTTTCCTGTCACTCCCAGTTGACATCTACGGTCAAAACAAACATTAAGCAAAGAGAATTACATGTCGCGTAAGTCGTCCGCTAGCTTAATGCTAACAGCACAGATGAGCAAACAAATAGCATCGACGTGGCAATATTTTAAGCAACGGATAGCTGACCACAAACAGTGGAACAACACATGTAGACAGACAGTGAAACAATACCCAAAACTATATACACACACACACACACACACACACACACACACACACACACACACACACACACACACACACACATTTTTATAATATATATTTTTTTTTTATCCTCTGTGAAAACCAACAACATTGCTGTGATTGAAAAATTCAATTACAGAATTAAGAAAGTACTAAAAATTTGAGGTTGGGATACTTTGCGTGGGCCTAGAAATAGGAAATAAGCAGCCGAGTCAGGTGGAACATGTTCAACTGTGCAGGAAATGAGCAAATGTAAATTGGGACAATATTTCTGCGAAGAAAATCGGCAAATCATATGGGCTTGATTTTACTGCACAATCAAAATATGATGCCCGCCCTCACAAAATGGCAGGCGAAACACCTCGGTTTATTGTGGTATACGAAGAAAGAATAATGACAATTTAATTTCCCACCCCGAGGTACAAAGAACCATTTGCTCTCCCTCTCTACGACGTTCATGCTCACTTCACCGACATTCATTTGGAACCTGAAAACCTGACCCCCCCCGGCCCCCACCCTCTGGTTGATGTGCGAACGAGGGTCCAGCTCCATCGAGGACAATGACCTCTGTTGTCCGCATGGAAGCGGGACCGCGGGCAAGAAACTCCCCTTCGCTGCCAGACTTGTGCAAAAAAGCAGGGCAACAAAAACAAAAGCTGAGCAGGAGCACGACAGGAAAAACGCGGGATTTCAAATCCGGACAAACAGGAGGAAGTGCAAGGTGGTTGTGCCGCGCGGCTCTGGAAGGCCAAGTCTAGACATGCCGGGAAGGTTCTGTATGTGCTTGTCTGCAGCACGGGTCAGCGAGAGTGTACTCATGCCGTGTTCCAGCATTTTAGCGTATACGTGTGTGTGTGTGTGTGTGTGTGTGTGTGTGTGTGTTTCCTTTGCCAAGTTTCCTCTCTTTGTTTAGAGCGGCCTGGTTAGTCTGGCTCCCCGCTGCGCATGCTATGGCCAAACACACACACACACACACACACACACACACACACACACACACACGCACACACACACACACACATATATCTATCAAAACACATCACAACAACAGGCAGGATGCTCACATGGCAAAGAGGTGCTGGGAACAGGAGCCAAACGGGTACGGTGGAAAAACAGGGGACATCCATTTGGGAATAAATCACAAAAAGGGGGATGGCAGCGGATTGGCAAGGGGCCATGAAGCCCTTTGAGCTCAAACAATCGGGGGCTGTGGCCTTCGTGGCAATGATGGGGGGGGGGGCGGGGGTTGACACGGGCATGCACCTGACGTGTCGTCGTCTCTGCAACGTTGAGTTGTTTTATTCAAGAGTGACATATTCTCACTTTTTTTTTTTTTTAATGCTGGGTTCTTTTTCAAACCTGCTTGCATTTTCAGCACATTGGGTTACTTTTACTGTTTAACATTTTTAAAAAAAAGATTATTTTTTTCTTCGCGCAGCAGATTTGCTAATCAGTGACTTCATGTGAAGCGTGATTTTCAACTTTTTGTCGGTTCACCTGACCTGAAGCGAGGCTTTTAGTTAACAATTAAATGAATTAACTGTTGGTTTACTTCTTGAGATAATCACCCGTTTTTATTGATTTATTTATTTTATTTTGGGGCTTTCAGTTCATATTGTGCATAGCAGCGAACACATTTTGCCACCATTTAATTTATTGTGCACCCCCAAACTTCCAAATCAAAGGTTCAGGAGTCAACTGAGAAAACAAACAACTCACGATGGTAATGACATCAATATTTTATGCTAAATGAATATACTTTTAATCTTACAGAGCATTTCTCCCAGCTGACATACGTCGCAACGGAACCTCACTCATGTCCGGTTTGCGGTTCTATCGAGCGCTATCGAGTAGGCGTTTCTCTCTCCACAATCCAGAAACGGATTCATTTGCTTGCCGTTTTGCTGTTCAAAGTGGGACGTTGTCCGCTTTAACGTGGTTCCAGCCGCGTTAAAGTGCCCTCCATCACCTCAGCATTTAATTCCGGTGTTAAAAATGTACTTGTTCATCTTAGCAATAAGCCTGACTAATTGATCACGAAACCAATCAGACGGCACGTGGAGACAGACCACCCATTACACAGGCAGTCACTTGGAAACAACGCAATAAAGTTAAAGACGCATCCATCCACTCACTCGTCGCAGCTGCCACTCCATCGCGGAATTGACGACAAACGCAAGTGCGGCATCCTAAGTGGAGCTGGCCGGATGAACAAGCAAAGAACTCTACGTCAACACATGCGTGGAGAGTCTTTCGCTTTTTGTATATTTATGCGCGTTCAAGCATCCACTTGGCAGTCAAATATAAATATGTATATGAGCCCACGTGTGTTTACTACGGCCCGGTATCCGAGGCCTGGCCCCACGTTTCGGGTTTAAACAGGCGCATACGCACACACGCTGTGCCCCCCCTCTGTCCTCCAAGCCTTGATTACAGAGCTGAGGGGCCCAAAATGCCTTACAGATGGACTCCTAACAAACAGCCGCTCATCAAGTATTCCCAGTATTTGGCCTCGCTGTAATTTACAGCATACTTATCTAATTGAGACGCTATTAAGGTCATGCCGCGCGTTCTTCGGCCGCAACGCTTCATACACACGATGTAAGCGTGATCATGTGCACAGGGCGGTGGATGTGTGTCACCTGGTAGGTGAGGAAATAAAATTGGGTCAATTCAACGCAACTTTTTTTTTTTCAGGGTCGACTTTAATATGATGCAAGTTGAGTCAAAGTCGATCAATTAATGACATCATTGACGTTTTCGCAGCATAATACAACGATGCACAATTTTTTTTTCCTTGTGGGCCAAGACAAATTCCAATGGAAACAAACAAACAAAAAGAGCCCAAATATGACTTAGCATTATGGCGAATGCATTTGTTGTAATTAGTGGGAGTTGTGTGCATGTTTTTCTTGTTCAGCGAATCGACATATGGGCGGCCCGATGGGCGAGTGGTTAGCGCGTCGAACCTCACAGTGCAGAGGCCTGCGTGGCTTTTCTCTGGGTACTCCGGTTTCCGCCCACATTCCAAAAACATGCATGGCAGGCTGATTGAAAACTCCAAATTGTCCCGAGGTGTGAGTGTGAGCGCAGATGGTTGTTCGTCTCTGTGTGCCCTGCGATTGGCTGGCAACCGGTTCAGGGTGTCCCCCGCCTACTGCCCAAAGACAGCTGGGATAGGCTCCAGCACCCCCCGCGGCCCTTGTGAGGATAAGCGGATCGGAAAATGAATGAATGAATGAATGAATGAACTGCTCTCGTGTTGGGTTTTGTACCGTAGCAGTTTCTCAGACAGGACAACGTAGCCAACGTAACTCCTTTCTCTTTTTTTTAACCATTTCTATTTCACTTGTGCTTTCATGCAATTGCGAATAAAGTGCTACCAGTCTCATTTTTTGGGTCCAACATTTCAACACGCTCGTGGAATAGAACGACCGTAACGCTTGTACCGTGACAAATGTACTGCCCGTGTGTCGTGACGTCGGGGCGACGTGTTGTGATATCAATAGGTATCGCACCATTGTTGTTGTTGTGCGTTATTGGAAAACGAAGATGAAGCCGGTACGAGTATTTTCAGACGAGCGGCAATTAAAACAGCCAAAGTGGCTCGGCTCAATTTTCATCCGCAAACCATCTAATTTGTGGACACTGACACCGTGCGTACTTATTTTTAATGGAGAATCGCCGTCGCTTTGAGTCAATACATCATCGCAAAAGACTGCTGGAGTTCGGGTTGAAGTTTTCTTCTCAGGCGACCGCTCGGCCGGTTTGTAAGCATTATTCACTCACCGCGTAGTATATTACAACTTGCCTTTTATAGGCGCTGTTGTATTTTACATCGCAGGCATTCACAGGCGGCGACGTGGCCGCCCGTCACCATGCGAAAACATCCCGTTTCTCATAAAAGTGAGCGACGTCGCGCAAGCATCGGACTCGGGGTGGTGAAAGGCCAAGTTGAAGCTCGGAGACACTGGCCACTGTTTGAGCTTGTCGCCGGGGCATTTTTCATCGCGCGCGCGCGTGACAGAAAGATAACACTCTGTCGCTCAGGGCCCATCCGTCTTCGTTTCCAAGCCGCTCCTGGAGAATTCAATCCGGAGAGCGTTGTGTTGGACACATCGGCGATTAATCAACTCCACTCATGCCTCTTTGTCCCGGTGTGATAAATCATTGGCCATCCCTGCGCTGGATGCACAATGGCCGAGCCGCCCGCCGCCCCAACCCCACCTCTTTCCTTCTGCCCGTAAAAAGATAAATTCATCTATGGGTTGACATGCTCGCATAAAGCACTGCAAGAGTAGTTAGCGTCTGGCCTTTTTGCGGGAGGGGAACAGAGGGGATTTGTCACGGGGGGGGGGTACTGACATTCTGTTCGGAAGATATTGTCTGAAAAAAAAAAAAACTAGTATAACTGCTAATACAACTCTTATATTAAAGTAATAAAGCACAGACTGACGTTTCCATAAATGTTTGGATAATCAACAAAATATTTATCTGCACACACAAAAAAAATCCCTCTTTTATTTATTCCCTCTTTCATGAAAAAAAAATATATATATGTATACATACATATATATATACATACATACACGTAATATATATATATATATATATATTTTTTTTTTCCGTGCAGTCAAGTTTGATTGACTCAAATTCTTTTGTTATGGTCCACTTCAGTTACTTTCGGCCGCCTCGCTCGATGAATAAGATGATGGATGGGCAATATCTTGTTGCATGTTGCATTGCTGCTGTCCCTGTTTTATTTTCTGCTCCATCAAATCAATCAATCAATCAATCAATCACTCATGGCTGACTTCACCCGTCTCTATTTATGTCTTTTTCCATATTGTGTCATCACGCTCAAGTTGGAAGAAAGCAACGAGTCCGTTTTGATTAAAAGGAAGGGATAGAATGTACACTTTTCAAACGTAGGGACATAAAAGGAAAAAAAAGTCCTCACAACTGGAAGTAAAAGACCCGAAAAATCGACTTTAGCACAATAGCAAACGATTTGTATTTTGTGAACTTCCCAACACTGGAATTTGTCAGGGTAAAAAACGGGCTTGGAAGACAGGCCGACAGCAGGGACGCTGTGGGAAACAGACACACACACACACACACACACACACACACACACACACACACACACACACACACTGCGGTGTAGCTGGTGAACGACTCCACCGGGGCTGTCGAGAAGGATCCCACTTGAGAGCGAGTCAACCGTGACGCCAGCGTTTGCTCCACGTGTCATTAGCTAGACGTTTACGAGAAGAAGGCGGGAGCCGCCGCCGCCTCGAGAAGGTTCGGAAGTGACCGCGACCTTGTTGGAGGTCAACTCCAACTCCTTGCGTGGGGCTGTAAACATTGACGGATGGCGAAATATGTTTCCGGAATGATCTGATTTCAGAACCCAAGACTCTTTGTACCCCTCAACTCAGTTTTTGGTTCTTTGTTGTGATTTTATTTATTTATTTATTTATCTATTTATTGTCTTCTATTTTTGTTATCTATTTGTTATGTAATATCCACTTATCCCATTCAGCTCTGTGCTCGTCATGTGTGAAAAATTGTGTGAAAAATTGTTTCCAAAAAAAAAAAAAAAAGCGTTGCTTTGACCACATCCTGCGGGCATAAATTTTGCAGGTGTCCGGGTGTCCACCTCTGGTGCGCAAATCCTTTTCCAGCTAAGTGGAGCAGGAAACGCACCGAAGGGTCATTCAGTTCATCCACCTGCTGCCTGGAGCTAAAAAGGAAGCCGCCCTATTCACCCCCCCCCACCCCCCTTCCCTTCTTCCATCGAACAGGTGTGCCATCCCCATCAAAACAAGACAACTCACGCGGCCAGAAAACAAAAGTCAGTCAATGCGTCAATCGTCCTTCAGAAGAGAGCGGCGCAAGCTCTAATGCGCTACTTCTCATTCAAACGTATAGTGACGTCTCGAGCCTGAAATGGGTACAAAACAACTTCTGCAGCACTTTGCTAGCAACAAAGACTAATTTAAAATGTCAAAGATAATCCTGCTCATAGACATGTTACTTTCAAGTGGCATGAAGGACATGAAAAAAAAAAAAAAAAGAATGTGCATTTGCCTCTGCGCTGTAAAAAAAATAATTGGATGAAGAAAGTTGACATTTTAAATTGGCCAAGTCAGCTCCATGTTTCATTTGAGTTTTGCTGTTGAAAAAAAAAAAATTGCCGCATTCCACAACAGAGGAATGAGAATTTACAGAACCGTCATCTCAACGGAACGAGAGCAGGAAAAAGACAGCGGCGAATTGTTTGGGTACTTGACTTTGCCGTGCTAACAACAACTCTTGCCATTTTCAAGTCGGCCCATCCCAAACTACTGCACTCGGATAACGAGCCGTACGGCGACAATGACTTTCAACTTGCTTACTAAATCAGTGGCACGACTGAGAAGAGGTTTTATATTACCGACATCACATTAGTAATTCCTTGCAACAACGCCGTTACAGTCAAACGTGAGCGCTACTGTCATTGCGGAGCACCGTACACAAAGGCAGGGCCGCGGCGATTGTTTGCATGCAGTTTGGTTGGGAATGCTAGCGTATTTGTGTGCGCCAGCGTGTTTGTGTGTGTGTGTGTGTGTGTGTGTGTGGGTGTGTGTGTGTGTGCGTGTGCGTGTGCGTGTGCGTGTGGTTTGTGTGTGGTTGTAAGGTGAGAAGCCACGGGTGGGCGCGGCTCTCCCAAATGTGTGAGGATTGCAATCGTAACATGTAGCCTGGAGCAAAGGAACCATAACTCCGTCAGCCAGACGGCGTGAGAGGCCCGCGCCCTGCAGGCGCTGGTTCAACATCATCACTGAACTTCCAAACGTTTGCGGGGGGAGGAAAGCTTCAAAAGCCCGAGTTGGACGAGTGGAAACGCGTCGTCCTTTTTTTTGGTTTGCGTCATGTAAACACACAAGCAGACAAACACAAACAGGAGGGCCCATTTTTTCCGCCCCCAAACTCCACAAGCATCATTTCGCCGTGAAGCGCAAACAAAGCGACGCACGTCGCACCCTATGATTTGGGCGTGGAAAACAAAACAACAACAACAAAAAACGAGCGGCGCTAGCACGCACCGGTTCAACGGGTACAAACGCCGCAGTGGAAAACTGGCGCTTGGGCACAGACAAACAGATAAACAGACAAACAGGCATCGCGCTGGCATCGCGTTGGCGGCTCGCCTGCTCGGCGCCGAACTACAACAGGCCTGACACAAACAAGAAAAAAAAGTTCATTTCGACAACATTATCTCCCCGTTTCGCCGGAAAATGTGACTTGGCAAAACTTTTTGGACAATACACCTATGCCATTATGGTATTTCTTATTTTAAGTCAAAGGTGTCCAAAGTTTTACTTCCAAGGACCTCATAGGAAAAAAATAAAAATAAAAATTACTAGATGCAAGGGCCACTCTGACAATTTTCACCTTGAATTTAATGAACACGTAATATGTGTGAATTTTCATAATTGATCACAAATCCATAACATTGGTATGTCCCCCATGTCGTGGTTTACTTTTACACATTTTTTAGACTAAATCAAAGAGCTGAAAATAGCTTGAGAACAAATCTTTTACTTTTCTTCTGACGCCTCAAATCTTTGAGAAGTGTCGTTAAACTCCCGACTTTCGTCACTCCTTTTTGTTGTTTTTTTTTTTTTTTAAAGGACAATAACATGTCGAAATAGTCAGGTTCGATCCATTGGAGTAAGCCTGTTGTGTTCAAAGTGAGTAGCCGTGATGCTTCAGTGCAAAAGGAAGCGGTCAGCCATGAAGTTACGTTTGTTTGCCGTTTCAATTCTTTTTACACACTGCTTAGTGTGCTCGTTGTTCTATTTCTTGCATCGCTCTCGACTCGAAGACCTTTGAAGAAGAATTTGGGAAGACGCTTTCAACGGCTTTTTAACATTTCTTTGACAAGTAGTGATTTTGGAAATGCGAGGCTCCCATCCGACTGCGACGAAATGTATTTGGAAAAAATAAATAAAATGACTCGGTGATAAAACAACAAGTCAATAAATTTTGTGAATATTAATGTTGCTAATTTTGAATTTTTTGAATGGCGGGCAATGACACAACTAAAATGAAAGCACCCATGGCAGCCATCAGAACACGGCTGCTTGATGGCATGAAGGAAATAAGCAGCACAAAAAAAAAATCAAAACAAAACAAAACAAAAAACACAAATGTGTCCACATTCAGTAATGCACATACAAGTAAGCATATCAAACCCCAAACGCGATATAATCTGTCAACGTGACAAGATGAAACACGCCGATAGTGGGATCGTGTGGTACGTACCTTATCTTCCAGCCGGATCAGTCGCGCTCCGATTGTCGGGAATTCTTTATCTTCTCCTTTACCTGGCAAACGAAAGAGAAACATTCGTGTATAAATATTTTGATGAGCCCAATCTCGCCTCCGAAGAAATTGCACGGAATACTCTGACTGTGTGTTCGCATCGTATATCAATAACCAGTATAAATAATATATACTTGATATGTATTCGTGTATCACGTTTATGTTTAGGTTGCTGCATCGTTTGCGTTAAAATATTCATTATTAAAAGGTTTAAAACAACCACGCGCCATTCTGATGACACCTTATGTGTTAGTTTTTAACTAGCGGACGAAGCTATTTATTCTGTCAGCTCCATAATGCGTACTTTTATTTGTTTATTGTTATTTTTCCACTCAACTTCAACTGGGAGTATCTTCGAATGCTTGAAGCAAGCAGACACGGACAGTTTTCGAAAAACTGTTGGCTTTTTGCCAAACTGAAGCATGGCTGACAGAGTAGCATATGTCAGGCTGGGAATGTGGTATCTGTGTCATGGTGTCGGAGTATTTTTTTTTTGTCGGAATAGTACACGGGCATGTAAGTATGAGGATTATTTAGCTGGATTGAGCGGCTTTTGTGAGCTTTGATTTTGCTATTCTGGCGCGGTGCATGAGATTCCTTTTACAACAAATAAGTCATAATATATATATATATGAGGTTCGAAAAAAAAAAAAACGTTTTAACATATCGTATCAAGTACAACTTTATTGTCAAATTTCTTCCCTCTCACAACACAGAAAAATATATTCCCCACAGTTGTTCAGGCAAATTGTGCCATTCGCTTACAGAAAAAGTACAAGTGAAGATGTTCTTCTGTTATTGAATTCAAATTGTAAATATCACTTAAAAACATCTTTGGTTTAATTTATGCGTCGGAAATATTAGGATGGGGTGGGGAAAAACAAAAAAGGATTTTGCGTGGTTATTTTGTAATTCCTACAGCCTTTAATAGTCAAGCATGCGGGTCAGCCAAGGGATGTTTACAAAGCACCTGGGAACTGGACCAAAAGGAAGGAAAGGAAGGAAACGGAGTAACAGTTGGCGGAGGGTGTGGGGGCAGGGAGAGGGTTGATGGTTTTTTGTTGTTTTTTTTAACTTGAGCGTTTATGCAAAAGCAAAGATTTTTATTTGACCTTGTTCATAAATAAATAAATCATCAGTAGTTGGAATGCCGAAAAAGTGATACAATTTGGGGCCTGGAAAATCTGGCACGTTCAGCTCAGTCGACCTCATTTCAGTCAGCATCAAAGGATTAATTCTGCTGGTGTGTTTTGTATTTTCCTTCTGTCTTTTTTTGAAAAACATTTTACCAGACTCAAAAGTACTTTTGTTCAGTATTTGCGAGTATTAGAGTGTCACGATATTTGAAACCGATGCTGTTGCTTGTGCCCAGTTTTATTTTATTTGGTGGCTACTTCCTGCTTTCATCCCATTCCCGCTGATTTTAGATCATTTACCTGGAGCTGGAAGTGACCACCTTTTTATCAAACATGAACCTTGATTTGGCCTGCTTTAATGCTTGTCATTTGCACTGAAAAGTTTGAGTGTTTTAGCATTTGTGGAGCAGGTAAGGGAAGTGGCACTGTCGTTGGAACCTTGTAACGGCTGAGCAAACAGGTTTTTAATTCCAAATTTCTCGGTGGGGAGCAGTTCGCACTCTTTAATGACCTTTTAGCGTTAAATAAAAGCACTCTGCAAATGTCATATCCACATCGAAGCTGCTTCAACATTTGCCAAAGGGGCCGCACAGTCGTGAGAGGCAAATATTTGAGAAACCCACCCCGAAAAAAGGGGCTGGAGGCGTGGGGGGGGCTCCCGCATGGCCTCTTGTAACTACGTTCATCTTCTTCTCCTTCAGATACCAAGTTAGTCAGTGCAATAAACAAAGTTGGCTTGGGGGAGTTGAGGCTATTGCCACAGAGGGGCCGTTAACTAGATTGACATTGCACAATAAAATATCTGAATGGTGGCCACTGTAGTCTGAACGTGGTCAGAAGGGGGAGGATCACATTTGGGAATATTTGTGTTGAGATGAAGATGCGCAGATGTCTGAGAGGATCAAGTTGTTGAGCTGTTGCGCTAAATAGTGGCAGTTAATTTAACAACAAGCAGCAGTTTGACAAATAGTGAACAGCTCTTCAAAACGTAAATAGTTGACGGGAAATTCTCATTTGAAATGATTTTAATCTGATCGATTAAAAAAAAAAAGTCTCACTGTAAACCCGACTTATGTCAGGTTGTCAACTTCTAAGGTGTGCAGATTCATTTTCAGCCATTAAACTGGTTTTGAAAGGTAGACAGCTGGCTTTCGCGAGTCAACCAGTCAAACGCTGCTCGCCGCTAGCCGCTCGTCACTAACGCTGTGACGGCTTTTGAAAAGTAATTAGCCGGCTGTCACAAGTCAACCAGTCACTCGCTGCTAGCTGCTAGTCGCTAACGCCGTGACTGCTTTTGAAAAGTAGTTAGCCGGCCGTCGCGAGTCAACTTTTCACTCGCTGTTAGCAGCTAGGTGCTAACTCCAACGACTGGTGCCATATTGCCCGGACTTAGTGTATTCATTTGTATTTCAACATGATTTCGGAAAGGTGTTGCGTTGATGACAAGACACACATCTTGGGTTTAGTGATACTGACGAAGCCGTCATGCAAACCGAAGCCATGTCGCGGTTATCGTGCGCTCTAAATCATCAAGTGGAAAAAGAAGCCAATTTGAAATCTGTCTGGTAACAGTTATGTATTGTATGTATGCGCAAGTTTATTAAAATACAGTGTGTCTATCAGACGTACACTCCTGTGTTTTTACCTGGGAGGAACATTCCCGGCTTTCCCAGTGTGCCATCCAACCTACAGGGGACGGGGGTGGGGGAGCCAAAAATTAGTGAATCGAATGATACACACGCACGCATGCACTGCACACACACGTGCCGGTCTATGTACTGTATAGTGGCACTAAAATGAAACATATGGATTTCTACACCCCGTATATCATGGGATGGAGAAAAAATATGCACTTAAAAATGGGATGGAAAATTCCACCGCTATTCTTCCCGACGGGTTTCATGTGCACACATGGACTGCTCATCATTCGTGGTGTGTTGAGGTCCTCATAAAATTTTACAATATATTGCTTTTATCTTGTGCAGGGTTTCGAACAAGTCTTGGTTGTGAATTTCGACTCTCTAATTCTCATTTGACAGGATCGTATTGCATTTAATCTTTTCAGGGACAAGTGTCACTATAGTGGGCAGCTTATCATGTTGTCAGGTTACAGGTCATCATTAATGGTGCATGAAAGGGTTAATAATAACTTTTGCGTAGAATGTTGCCTTTTCGAAAGAGTTCTTCTGGGCGCATTTCATTGACATGTTGCACCTGTGCAATACAAAGCATGTATCTCCAACTGGCGAGCGTTCCGTCTTTGTATTCGGAATTCATTTTCTTGTTTTGTAATTTAAAAAAAAAAAAAAAAATGTCATGCTACAGTGTATGTATTGACGTTTTAGCACCGTTTTGGTTGTTGTTTAGATATTAAAAAGCATGTATAGGCTTTTTTTTTAACCCCCAAATATTTTGACACCAAATATTATTGTATGAAAGACATTTTGTGGCATTAAACGAAACAAATAAATAAAGGCCGCACCTTCTCTGCAGCTCCTTGATGCGCACCATCATGTTGAGATGACCTTGTGAGTACTGCTCGATCACATCACGGACATCATACGGCTTACGCGCTTGCTGAGGATCGCACGCACACACAGAAAAACACAAACAAACAAATAAATAAATAAATATGGAAGGGATACAAAAGCCATTGTCAACCCTAAAAAAAAACATGCCCAAACCCCACAGGTGCAAAAGGTTCATTAACTCCGTATGCTCGAATGTGTGTGTGTGTGAGCGCGCGAGTGTTTGTGCATGAAGTGACAAGTGCACGGTAATGTAGAGAGCAATCGCATTAAGGTCCTTTCACAGCTTTGTTTTGTGTGACGTGGATACAAGCGCCGTCAGAAAGAACCCGGTGAACTCTTTAAGGGTGCAGCTGAGCTAACTTATAAGGGCCCTAATTGAAAACACACACAAACACGCACACGCGCACGCACACACACACACACACACACACAAGAAGCTGTGTGCATCGCACCGTGTGTGCATGAGCTGATGTGTGTCATACAAAACAATTATATTTATAAATGCTCGATTGCGGCAAGTGCATAGACTTCTGTGCTCAGTGGAACCATTTGGATGCTCCGCTGGCCTGGCTGCTTCAGAGTGCCTCGTTGTCAACCACGAGTACAAGCACATCAAGCAGCAGAATAACAAGGCTGGTAGGATTTTTTTTTTTTGTTTGTTTGTTTGTTTTTTTTTTTTGTTTTGTTTATAAGTCCTACTTGACAGCCAGAGTGTGGACCGGAGCTTCAGGTTGGCGTGGCCGCCTTAGAACGCCTCGTCGTTTGGCCATCTCTCGCAGAGAGAGAGAGGGCGACAAGTGCAAGGTGAAATCAATTTCAACAAAAGTCCAATGAGACAGCCAGCGTGTGGAAAGAGGAGGTGTCCTGGCGTGGCTGCGAAGCGCCTTGTTGTTGTGACATGGGAAGAAAAACAAAACCCTGCAATGACCTGGTGGTAATCATTCCAAATGCTCCAGTGTACTTCTCTTAGCCTAAGACATATTGTACTGAGCAACCAGGACGGAAATGTGAACTACTTTCATACATTGCAGTAAGTTCCATTTCTGGTGCTATGGTTGTCATCACCGAAATTGCAAAGACAAAACAAACATAGTGAGGTTAATATTTTGAATACTCATAGATTCTTGTCGGTGTTATTTAGCTTAGCAATGTTGCATTGAGCACTTTTCTAGGCTGTTTCTGTATCCCCCCCACCCCCCCCCAACAAAGGGCACATGTATGTCCGCAGTACTTAGCTTAGCTTTAGCCATACTGAACTGAGCATAAGTCACCCTTTCTGAACATGGAAAACTAATTACGATTTTGACTCGTGATTTAAAAAATATGTTTTCATTTTCATGTTCAAACCAAGTTAAAATTAACATAAATTTAGGGGTGGGGGGGGCAGCCAAAGCAAAGATGTGCAACTTTTCGTCATCCCAATAAGATTTATTTGCTGTCTATGACTCATGCTTACATGCTCACTAACAAGCTGAAGTGTATTTTTACACCGACACGTAATTTGTGCCTGACAGTCGTCATGTTGACATGTTTCCATACCAACGAACGCCGGTTGCCGTCAGTGATATTTTGTGTGAACTTGGCCCAAAAAGCACGTGGGCAGGTGCAGGGTTTGTACAGACACACACACACACACACAGAGGTACATATGCAAAGCAACAGTGCAGCTGATGTTGCAAGACCCCCACCCTCCCACCCCCATTCCTATTCCTATTCCTGTGCAACCGCAACATAACACAGAATGTATGCGCGCCTTCTCCCTCTTGCTTTTTACTGACCTGGAACTTCTTGCGGGCCACAAAGTACTGCATGCGACGCAGGACTTTGACGGCGGACCTCTGGGCGTGAGACAACCTGTGATGCAGACACACAGAAAGAATGATTCATTTAATTGAAAACATCACAAATAATAAGGAAACATAAAGAGCTCAAATATCGCAAAATGGTTACTTGTTTTGTTGTTACTAGTACAAAAAAGACAATTTCATTGGGGCAAATGTGCTGCCAGATCCATCAGATGGCGCTGTAGTGAAAAAAAGCTGGTTAGTGTTGCTTTCAGGCAAATTTTAGATGCAAAAAGCCATAGCTTGATTGCAATGTTAAGACCAGAAAATACGCAAGCCGATTGTCTAACTTCCTGTTTCTGCAGGCTCTCCCTGTCCTTTCTCTGCTTTGTGAGGCCGTGGAAACCTCCGTTAGAGAACCAAGTGGGGCACAAAAAAAAAAAAAAAACGACTCTTAGTGACCGTTTCACTCTGTTCCATTCTCACTGACCATACAGAACGGACGGTTAAAGCATCTTGCTTACTTTAACTTTTATTGGCATAACTCTTTAAGTATAAGTCCGTAACTCGGGCTCGTAACATCGGGTAGAACGTACGTCACTTCCTGTTTCTCACTCAAAGCTGTCCCACTAGCAACATCAACTCAATTTAACAAGACTATTGTTACAGTGACGACTTTAAATTGGGGTAACCAGCTCCTTTGCAATTCCTGATTATAAAGTGGAACCCGAAGTTGTATAACGATATGTGCAGACTCATCATTTTCTTTCTGATTTAGTTCAATTCCAATGGGAAATAAATTCTATTTAAAAAAAAAAGCCTTTCAGACATTGAGAGGATGATGTGTATATTTTCTACTAAGCGGCTAGTGCAGCGCCATTAACGCCCTGCGCAACACAAGCGCAACGGTTAAGAAGCGCACATTCGCCAGCAACCGGGTCGTGTCCCGACACGCACATTTACATTTTAAATATGACCACTCCCAAATGGATCTGCAGCCTTGTGCAGAGCCAACTGGAGGAAAAACAGGCCAGGTTTGCGTTGAAAAGGCTCCCTAAAAGCACGTCCCTTGGTCTCGTAGCAGCACATCTGTGTCAACACAAAGGCAGGGAAGAAAAAAAAAAAGCCCACTGGTATGGAGTTAAATGCCGGAGTAGAAACCGCTAGATGCAAACAGCGCACACGCACACACGCACACACACACACAAGCCATCCTCACTATCGTTGAAGTGTATGGCACGCACGTGTGTGTTTGTTTTCTCTTGGAGGCGCATGTCTTTCTGCGCCCGGAGTGTGACAGCTGCATGTTTGGATGATTTGTGCAGCCTTGCGAGAGTAAATAGAAGCCCGGGATAGAACATTTTGTTGACTGTGTGGCTTTTGCGCTCATCCGAGCCATTAAAGCGCACCGAGTACAAGACTTGAAATCGCATCAGTCGTCAAAATTGCCATGTGAATTGAGGGGCGCCAGAGGAGGGCGGAGGGCGGGG
>NW_017806062.1:1398378-1414048 GCF_001891065.2 Hippocampus comes | reverse complement strand
GGGGGGGGGGGCAGACAGTTACAGCTGTGTGACAAAGCTAAGAAAACATTCAACACACAAAAGGAGTCGAAATACTATCATTTAACCGACCGGTAAGTTGAGTGGACACTCCAAATTGTGCGTAGGTGTGATTGTGAGCGCGAATGGTTGTTTGTCTGTTTGTGCCCTGCGATTGGCTGGCAACCGGTTCAGGGTGTAACCTGCCTACCGCCCAAAGACGGCTGGGATAGGCTCCAGCACGCCCGCGACCCTCGTGAGGATAAACGGATTAGAAAATGGATGACTGGATGGATGGATGGATGGATGACTAACTCTTGGGAGGTTTCGATCAGAGAATGTCGTTAATATTTGTCAACTGTGAGCCCGTGAAGCCCTTTGAGACTCTTTTTGTGATTGAAGGCTGCGCTACATAAATAAATTTGACTTGACTTGACTTTTATAAGCCTCATGTAAAGTTATGTACGGCTGGAACTTTAACGCCGCATTTAAACCTTTGAAAATGGAAAAAAAAAAAAGAGCTGCTATGATTCCATAATTTATTGCACATAATAGTTTAGTTGTCTAAAAATAAAAGAAATCTTAGAGATGAAATGCAAATGTACCGTACCCTTAAGTTAAATACAACTAATGCGTACTTGATGCACTGCATTTGACAACAACAAAAATCTCCTGTACATTTTTATCGTTAAATGGACTGCACAGTGCATTTTAAGATTTTCATGCTTTACCATTAACAACGGTAAACTTGTTTTTGCACTTGTTGCCTGCACAGCTTGTCCAAAGATTTTTTTTTTTTTGGTGGGAACAGTTGAGAAAAAAAAAAGTTTGTTTCCATAATGTCTTATGAGTTCAGTTGTTGTAATGTGGCAACCTCTCGCCTGACCTGACAGCTTGTGGCAAAACCACGCGGGGGTCAACTAATAGTCTCAAATTCACGTCTGGCCCTATTTGAACCTCTTTTCTCTGTATTCTCGTTTGTCTAAGTGAGCTCTCTCGGGGACAGGTGACCTTTCAGTTAAGCCAGTCCGTGTTTATGCGGCATATCTGCTAAGGGGTTGGATTAACTGCAATGTGATGTCATCACGTTTTGTCCCCTTTCCGTAAACAGCTAGCGTTAAAGGGGGATGGGGGGACTTCCTCCAGGGCTGAAGAATCCCCATATGGATCGACACCCACTATTCCACCACACCAACGTTCCGTCTAAACTGCGCGCATGCGCAATCATGTGCTCTAAAAGGATTTCATTTGCTTGATTTAAAAAAAAAAAAAAAAATTAAAAAAGACCATTCAAGGACGGCACAAAACTGGTGAACAAGAAACCAACGTGAAGTGCAAGAACTCATTTTGTATTTTTTTTTCCTCACAAAAATTAACTCACTCAAAATGTTAATGTTATCAAGGTTCTATATTTGGTCCTGTATGTCATTCCAAATCTGCAAAAAAGTTATTAGGTCTACTCTCGTTGTAATATGGGGCAGTAGAAGACCCAGTGTGAGTGCAACTCAAACATGTCTGCCATCCAGTGGAGATTGGTGATATTACAACTGAAAACTACAGTCAAACCCTGCATGTTTGCAGTTCGGCACCATCGTAATTGCAGATTTTTTTTTTCTTCACTCTGCCAGTCCGTTTTATGTGAAAAAGGCACACTGAATGTTTACCGGCATTTTTTTGAAGAATTAGCGACGCAAGAGCGCTCAGCGTCACACTCCACTTGAGCGGCCCTCAAACAGTAAATGAATGACTCCATTCTTGTGTGTGAGCCGATGCTTTTGTATGTTGTGCGGCGAGGTGGGGGAGGGGGCAGTGTGTGTGTGTGTGGGGGGGGGGTAATCCATGTTGCACTCCAGCTATGTCCGAGCCAAGGCGGACACACCCACACTTACGCACGCTGCCCAAACACGAGTCTTTGTGGAGTCAACAAGTCGCTCTGAGGTCTTAATTAGGCGGCGGGGCAACAACAGGACTTGAGAGACAATGCTTTAAAACACGGGAGCATAAAACATCAACACCAAAGTATGTGTGCTGCTGTTTGTCTATTTTCCTGCCTTGGCTACATAGGAGGAAATGTACCCAAACACCAAACAATGGCAAACACGAAAAGAATGAGGCCCTCTCTACTTATGGGGAAAGAAAATTACCTCCGCTCCCCTTCTACCACCACCAGCGAGAATGTCCTTTGCACACACTGATGTTTTTTGTTTTTTTTTTCCAGTGGCTGCGAGTCTAATTGGGAGAGAAAACACATGTAGGAAGAAGAAATCCTCCTCCTCCTGTTTCCTGCGTTTGACGCTGATGTGCACACATGTTCAATAGCCTCAAGTGAATACAATAAAACAGCGGTTCTCAAATGTTTCACACCAAGTACCACCCAAAAAATAAATAAATAATAATAATAATAATAATACTTAGGTTTTCAAGTCCCACAATGATGACCAGCATTAGGATGCAGATTTTATTCTGAAAAGATACATTTGATATTAATTTGATGTACACTTTAAAAAAAGTTAAAAAAAAAAAATAAATATATATATATATATATATATATATATATATATACAACCCAATTTTTGGGGTTGATACATCTAAAACAACAAAATTTTTGTGCAAAATAAACCAGAAAGTTGGGTCAAATTAAGCCAAATAGTGGATCGGTGCACTTTTAGACCCAGACTTGCGTCCTTATCCGCACACATTCAAAAGTAATGAGAGGAGCCGCTTTGACAGGCCGCGGCAAAGCAAGTCAGCTTTGTTCACAATGGCGCAAACCTCCATTTTTTTTTTTTTTTTTTTAACATGTGCAGACAAACATTTCGAACCCGCCTCCTCACATCAAGTCCAGCTCTGGATTTGCCCTCGTCACGAAAACAAGAGCCCGGAAGGTGTCCTGGTCGGTCCAACGTTACTTCACAGATGAAGGAAGTGGGCCGTAACACGGCAACAAACACAGTGACTTTAATACACTTCCCCATTGTCCGCGACCGTTTGGGCTGCTCCCAGCTGGATGAGCCGTGGATTAAAGGCCGCTTCCTTCACTCTTAATCAACTGCAAGTTGCTTGTGAGTCAAGAGGCGGCCTTGTCCATCAACCCACACCCCACCCCCCACCCCCTCACCCACAGCTACCCCCACACACACTCACACTGTAGCCATGAATACGTTGAGATTGCCACTTTGGAGATTGCACAGTTGTTAACGTAGCCCCCATTCCCAACACCCGCCATCAAAACGTTGGCGGGAGATCATCAAATGCTTCTAATACCTTTGAAGTCAGGCGGCCTTAGACATCAGTGTACTAGTAGTCGAGCTGCTGCTGCTGTGTGTGTGTGTGTGTGTGTGTGTGTGCGCGCGCGCGCGTAGAGGGGCGATAAGCTTTACGGCCTGCGCTTTGGTCATCAAAGAGATGTGCTCTCCTTCTGTTCTGCCCCAAAACAGACATGCCTTTATCACATCTCGTGGGGGGGGATAAGATGACTACGCTCTTTCAGAGATGTTTGATCTCCAAAAGTCGCGGCGTGCCAGAAGGCCAGCGTGGTATGAATTATAACAACATGCGGCTAGCGCAGCGATGCCGTAACCGCCACAAGTTCCAGCTTACGCTCGGAAACCATGCCGCTTTTTTTTATTTTAATAGTCATGAGTGCGTGGCCACGCCAAGATCTTTTCGCCGTTCCAAAAGTATCGGAATGACAAGGGCGATTCCTTTGTGTTATACTGAAGACATTTGAGTTTCGGATCAAAAGATGATGAGAAAGGAGACAAAAGTTCAGAAGTCCAACTTTTGTTTTATGGTGTTTACATGTAGATGTAGAGCACCGTTTGATCGAAGACAACCACTTTTCAAGTGAGCAAAAATGTTGGAAAAGACATGATTGAAAGAACTGAAGTGAACAGCAGTTACATTTTGAAGGCCGAACTCTTATTTGCAATAACTGCAGCAAGCCTGCGAGCCCTTCACTTCACCAGACTGTTGAAAGCCTTCATTCGAAATGCTTTTCCAGGCCTCTACTGCAGCCCTGCTCAGTTCTCGATCGTTTCTTGGGGGTTTCTCCCTTCAGGAGGTAAAATGCATGCTCTATTGTTTTAAGGTCAGGTGATTGGCTTCCCTCCCCCTCCCCCCCCCCCCCCCCCTGATGAAGTCCTTTGTTGTGTCGGCAGTTTGTGTTGGGTCATTGTTGAATGTTGATGCTTCTCCGCATTAGTTTGAATGCATTTTTTTCCTGTAAATTGCCAGGCACAATGCTTTTCTACTGCTACCATTTTGCGTTACATCATCAATAAAGACAAAGCCATGGCATGACCTCCGACATCATCATCAGCGGATCCGTTTCCTTCTCCAAACTTGGGACCTTTGCATCACTTTTGGAGATACACCCTCCTCGAAAACTTTTATGGCGCTGCATCGCTTGCACTTCTCTGCAAAATCCAATCCGGCCTTCCGATTTGTTTTTTGTGCCGAGCGGTTTGCATCTTGCACTCAATCAATGTAAAAAGCAACGCCTGAGCAACGGTCCCATAATTGCGATCTCTTAAAAAGTGGGTGACTTTAAACAGAAGGCATTTTATCGTCCCGAGGTACGGTGAAATAATAGCTGCAACGTTTTGCTCTCAGACAGTCGCATGCTTCAAACGTGTCATGACATCACACTTCTAAAGAATGCCGCAGATGAGACGGCTGGCTGTGTCGTTGTCCTTGAGACGCACCCCATCTGTGCTCATAATGAATGTTTAATGAGCGCGCTTCCTGTCGCAGCCTGTCATTACCGGCGGGGATCAAAGACACTGGGTTCCCCTGCTATGCCGGTCGAAAATTGGAAGAGGAGCACACGTCTAGCAAGTCCACTCATGAGGACGGAACGCCACTTGACACCTTTGCAAATGCAGTCGAGTCCAAAATATTAGGAACTGGGATTTAAGGAATATTAGATTAGAATTTAGGAATATTAGGATTTCTACTTTTGACTCTCAGGTGCTATAAATTTGGGTTGTGTGCAAAAAAAAAAAAAAAAATTGACTTTGACTTTGTCGATTCTGCCCTTCCGGAGTGTGCCGTGTGCCGTTAAGCAGAACAATTCTTCAATATTTTTTATGATTTAAAAAAACAAAAAAAACAAAAAGGCTAGAAAAATGTGACGCTGTTAATTTCAGGTCAGTCAAGATTCCACTGGAGAGCGGCGGCACAACGGCCTCAAAGATGGACGGACGGTATTTCAAGAACATCCCTCGAGTCCTCCAATGAGGTTCGTCACATGCCGGGAGCAACCATTTCGTAAGCGACAAGTTGGATTCTGGGTCAGGTGTTTGCTGATCCAGGCCTTGGGCTTTGTCGTCCACTTAGCTCTGACATGACAGTGATGCTGTGAAATGTGAAAAAGAAAATAATTGGCTCTTCACCGAGGTAGCTGCCAAATCATGGTCTGAGAACTCGGTTTGAGGGTTTGAAAATTCAAATTTTTCCGATTGTTAAGTCAAGGCCTGAACGCTTGCCCTTTTCTGATATTTAAACATTTTGCACAATTAGTACAGCATGTCGTGAATGTTGTGAAAAGTTCGATTTCTGTTTGTTTGCAGTGGATTTGTAACATATCTTCACATCTATTTTTAATTTTGCTTAAACTACTTGTTTTCTTACAAGGGGGGAAAAAAACCCTGACATGCGACACACATGACTGACAATATCCTTGGCAACCCAGCAGCCTGGAAACCTTCGAAGTGCTTTGCCCATAATTGGAAGCATTGCCTCATCAGCAGACTTCATGAAGCCGAGAGCAATGCGCCGGGCCACACCCAAAAACACATTGCAAGTGCTCCGTGAACAATGCGGCCACTGTACGCCGGCCAGAAAACCAGCACTGACACCTGTGCCGCACCACTTGGAAGATAGGCCCCCCTTTGTCCGACAGTTACGCCGTCTCGGGTCTTCCTGTTATGGAAACTAAGTAATCCACCCCCTTGACAGGCTACATTTACAATTACCTGCCATGTAAATGTCCTAAAGCCAAGTGGAACGAGCTAATATGGGACACTGGTCCATGGGCTGACATTGTTGCTAGCTAGCAAACATTGTTAGCTGTTAGCTTGAGTGGCTACGTTGTAACGGCCGGGCAGAGAAACTTCAACTTTTCCTCCCGTGACAACAACTTGCTCACCGAATTAATGGAGCAAATAGGAGAGGAGAGAACAGACAACAGCAGGGTGAAAAAGGAAGCTACTGTTTGGCCGCCGCTGGCTGACCGTTATAACAGATCGACCGGAGTGAAAGAGAAAAGAGACGTTGCGCAATTAACGCAAAAACAAAACCCGCAGCCATAGCATCGACAGCTGCATTTCTGTCACTGCCATGTTTGACAGTTGATCGGGTCTTTCTGTTCAGCTCCCAAAACTGTCAAAAAAAAAAAAAAAGCGTGATCTCACCTAAAGTTCCTCTTCATCGTAAAAATTCAAGAGGATTGAGCCTGTCTATCAATTTTCAAGATTCGTCAAAATTTTTGCGCTATACGCTTAAAAAAAAAAAAATGAAGCCATTGTTCAAGTTAAACCATTCCAACTGAAGTTGATGTTTACTGTCAAACTAAACATAAAACAAAGACAATTTGTATTTAAAACAGCCAGGGAAGTTTGGCCTAAATTCAGCTACCTTGATGCTAGAAGATAATGGGAAACACCATCGAGGGGCTAACGAATAGCAGCTATGTGGTGGTGTTCTAATGCTTGAGGCAACAGATAGTTGAACACAAATGCTGCAGCAACACGTGTAGACTGACAAAATAATACTCACAGTTATATATACTTCATAAATTGCAAAAAAAAAAAAAAACAATTATTACTTCGGCCTATACTGTGTCAGTTCTGAAACTCTTCTTCATGCGTGTCTGTGTCATTATTTTACAACCACTATATTGTCGAGGCACACACACACCAGGCACCACTCTACATTGTCTCCATTGACAAGTGTACAAATTTCCCATACGGATGTACTTAAGCTTCAAAATAAATCTTCCTTCATATTTTTTTTTTTTTTTGTTCAGTCACTTTATGTGGCCTGGTACCAAATGCCCCACCGACCGGCCATGTGATTGGGGACCGCTTTCTAGCGTGTCTGGGTGTGCATGATCATCAAGGATGAGGAGAAGGAGGAGGGCGATTTGGGTCCTTCTTCTCGGCTGCATGGGGGAGGAATTGGAAGGATTTATCATTCATGGCCTAATAGGATTTGTTGCTGTTTAGCAGGATTAGGCATGTTAAAGAAAGAATCTATTTATTGCTGCCAGTCGGAGGGGGTTGGGAGTGGTGGTGGTGGTGGGGCGGGGTCCCCCCCATGCACAGAGAGCATTTTTTTTTTTTTTTTTTTTTGAAGGGGGGGGTAGTCTGGACTTTTTAATTTGTCCCCCTACCCTGCCCAAGTCATTTCCTAGGGTTACCCAAGACACGAAGGCCCCACAGCCGCCATTTTTGGATTAAATTGGCCGTTTCTCTTTCATAGCGCTCCAACGATCCGAACACATGCCCGGTCATGCCAACACGCATGGACGGCCTTTGGTGGCGAAAACAACGCCCCGTTGGTCCTCGGGGGGAACGGGGGAGTCAAGTGCCTGCCGCTGATGCTGCTCACACATCAGCCCGTGTTGGGACTGGTTTAACCCCAACCCCGGTCCAAGCGGGTGGACTACTTAGCATGCTGGCTTTGCTCGACATGGTCTCCAAAGTTTACATGATGGAACTATGCTTGCTTGCAGCCAAGCGTTTGATTCACATTCATGCGTGACTCAGACTTTAGTTGGGGGAAGGCAAGCTGACATTTAATTTGGCTCCTTAATTAGGATTTACGAGAGCGGTCAGCCTCTTTGTCCCTGCTTCCCGCCGTGGGGGGCCGACGTGGCTTATGATTACTGCTTGTCACGTCAAGGCTTAAAGGCAACCGACTTTAGTGACATCATGGTTCTTTCATTTGGGCACCACGAACAGAGGGAGTTGTAAAGGCGGGAAAAAGTTGAACTTATTGTCGGTCTGCAGTGGCTAAACTGGAATATGTATGTGGATTGAGCATTTCTCAGCCTTTTGGACTAGTTTAAATTACGTGAATAGACTACACAGTTCAAACATTTGTTGCCGCCTCAATAAATACTTGGCTCTTCAAGAACCACCATAATGGCCAACATCAAAATACAGATGCATAATAGGCCCATGTGTTCATGTACAATGTGACCTGCAGGATATACTCAAATAGTTCTGAAAATACTCTCAACGTACATAGCTATATACTAAATCTTAAATCTACTGAAATGCTTCCTAAAAGTGACCTAAATGCTCATATATATACTCCATACGGTTACTTAAATAGAGTGGGCCCTGCTATTCATGAGGGATAATGGATCTAGCTGGCCCACAAATAGCGAAAACCGATGTGTAATTGACGGGGTGAGGAGAAAAAAAATCTTTTACCCACCCCCCCAAAAAATTATTCAAAAAAATGTTGATAAACCTCCGATATACAGTATGTTTTTCATGAAACACAAGGGCTTGTACCTGCCAAAAAGTTGCCGTACGACGAGTATGTGGAGGCCCAACCTTGTGAAATACTCCCAAAAATTGACCTAAATACTCTTTAATTTACAAAATAAATCTAAATCTAAATCTAAAAAAAATACTCCCACAAAGTTACCTAAATATTCGTAAAGTTAGTTAGCTCGTAAGTTACCTTGTTGCAAATGTATGGTACTTAAAAGTTAAGTACAACTGAAGTGCAGTGAACAAATGTACCCCACCAGATTTAAAAGGGAAACGTTGAAGCCACTTCAACATTTTGCACAATTTGGCGCCTTAATTCAATGATTTCTTCACTCACCACTAGAGGGAGCCCGCAGACCATCAGTGGTACTCGTACCACACTTTAAGAATCACTGCTCGAAAAACTGTGAATTAAAAAAACAAAACAAAACAAAACAAAAAAAAAACCCGTCTATTTTATGTCACCAGGAAGAAAATACAGTTCGTCGCAAACAACCACTTGACATCAATGATATTTTCAAATAAATGATTTGGTTGCGGGGGTCAAGCCAAACACAACTCTGCAACCGCCCTGCCGTTTTGATACGAGTGGGAACTGCTTGGCTAATGAACAACATCCCTGATGGGCACGTTGCCCCCCGTGCCTACGTTTGTTTTGGGATTATTTGCGCGGTGCTGAAAGATAAGACCGACTACAAAGCAAACGGAAAACATGACAAGACCAGGAGGAAACGCACTTAATCCCACAGTTGCTTTCATTGCCACGGCGGCGTAATGAAACGGTGGCCAGGAGATAAGATCATTGGTCTCCGTGATTAAATATAATGGCACAATCCAATGAGAGCCGCCCCCAAAAAAGTGTGTGTGTGTGAGTCTGAAAAGAAAATGTTTTGGGCATGTAGAATGAAGCCAGAGTACCACAAAAGTGTGTGTGTGTGTGTGTGTGTGTGTGTGTGTGTGTGTGTGTGTGTGTGTGTTACTGCAGATTTGTATCTGTATCTGACAACTGGCATATGCATGCAAGCACCAGCAGTAGCCCAACACAAGGAAGGGCGCAGGCCGGGGGTGTTTGGCGGGGTGAACAGAGCTCTTGCCTATCAGTGTGTTTGAACAAAATGATGACTGAGCATGTTTTTTTTTGGGGGGGGGCATGGGGGGGGGAGTGGGAGAGATGCCCCTCCCCCTAAAGGCTGCCTCATGTATCTCTGCCAAAAACATTATACCCTCTTCATTTTTACATTCAAATCCATCCAAATGGCGGCGCAACAATGGCCAGCCTGTGACGTGGGGCAGTTATGTGTGTGCACGTGTGGATCACTTGGGCCTCCGTGTGTGTGTGTGTGTGTGTGTGTGTGTGTGTGTGTGTGTGTGAATTGATGCACAAAGGGGGCCCTCAGTGGACCACTGTGAGTGAGGGCTAATTAAGTGAAAGGCAGATGACAATGAACAAGGGCCTACCATAGGCCAAGCCATCACTCAGGCCCGCTGTAATGAACACCTCCCCCACTACAGGTGTGCTCGACCCTCTCCTGCGCACAACACACAAGCACACGTCTACCGTCATCGTGTTAACAGAAAGGGGGTACACGGTGTTGTTTCTTCCTGTTTGTAAGCCACCGTAATGATGTAAAGATCCATGTGAATGGCGGCCACGCGTCACGTGGGATTTGGGGTCAGAACAACTTTTGAGTAGAAGGCAAAGATGAGGAGGTGAACTTCCGCTGGTCCAGTCCACAGCGAGTGAGAGAAACGCCAACGCGTTGGAAGTCGGACAAGTTTAGTCCAATTCTGTTACACGGAACGAGAGTGTTTGACGCAGCAGGGAGCAATATAAGTTGACGCGCTTCGTGGAGTCAATAAGCAACGTTACGTAGAAATGCTCACCATGAAACATGCAGTGAGTTGCTCATGGCACGTTCATTGCAAACCACAACCACAATCATGAACACATTAAGCACATGTCATGCTGGCAGAGTGTATTATTGACTTCAGATTTTTTTTCTTTTTTTTTAAATGGCAGTCACTAGATTGTGCAGTTGCACCGAATGTTGTGTCTGTCTCGACTTTCACTTTCCACGTGACGCTTCCCATTGCTAACACGCCATGTGGATTATTCTGCTCAAAGGTGAGAAGTCTTCTGCAAAGGCAAACTCCAATTTGACCTTTCAACTTCACAAATTAGGAACAGATTTGGACTTTGCTTTTTTTTTTTTTTTTTTTGGGTCCATCCCCAAAGAATGATTAAACGCCGCCGCTTCGGGTCCCGGTAACGTGCCAGATCAAGTTGCAATGACCGCGCCTTGAGCAACGACCGCTGCCCACATTGTATACCCTTTAAAAAAAAAAGGAAATAAAAATTCTAGAGTGGATAAATTACTTCCGACAAGAAAACACCAAGTCCTGTTTTATTTCCTGGAGGACAATTTACGGCCTTCACCAATAAAAATACAAGCTAACAAGTGTAATGGAAAAGATTTGGAGTGCTGCGTATGCTCATCCAAGCTTTCCTGTCATGGCAACACACACACACACACACACACACACACACACACACACACACACACACAAAAAATTAAAAAATGAGATTGATCCGTGTTCGAAGCTCGCACAATCCCAAACGGGCGCAATCATGACATCACGACACCTGCAGCCAAAAAAAAAAAAGCGAGCGTGCCGCTCTTTTGAGTCGGGCGACGTCAGGTAATTTACTTTCCACATCCTGATGAGGAAGTGACTCTTTTATTTCTTAAAAAAAATGAAAAAAAATACTGCAGATTGCATTTCGCTTGCAACATGAAGGTTCAGGCTCAGCAAATAAATATGAATACACACGGGCCTTATCACAATTGGAAATCCGAGCAAAAGAATGGAAGAAGCGACACGGAGGGAAATAATAGGGGAATAAATCTCAGCTGCTCTGTCAGGGGAGGTCGGAGGACGACGGAGAAAACAAGAAGAAGATGGCTGCTGGATCCACTGGTAATGCTCTGATTAATTTCTGCGTGTTTATTTGAGTTTGTCACACTGACAAAGCGGCGAGTGGGAGTGGGGGTGAGGCAGGAGAGGGGTTGGGGGGGGTTCTGACAGGTGCAAGAAGCCCGTCCAAGTGCGCACGTTGCATGGATGATGGCTTGCAGATGAAGCCCCGCTCTGTGCAAATGGAGCCCACTTGGCTGAGCTCAGAGAGCAACGGGACTCATTCTGGGATTTTTTTGTGTTTTTTTTTAATCAACATTTTAAATCTACTCTTTTTAAAAAGAGGAACAACTTCGGTCCTGTGGAATACACACACACAAACAAACGCACGCACACACACACACACACACACACACACACACACACACACACACACGTATACAATAAGTGGAACGTTTAAAAGTAGAGTTCGCGTTGATTAACCCCCCCCCCCCAATAAAAAAGGCCCAAAAATGTTCTGCTTCATGTCAAGAGATGTAATGCCAACTGAGTATGGCTGAAACTACCGGCGCCAACATTCCAATTTCAAGTTTGATCACCTCTCTTATGTTTTAATCGATTGTGCATTGCCAAAAAAATATTAAATCAAACCGGTAACATTTCGTTTTTGGCAGTCGTACTGGCAATGTAGCAGCCTTGGCGCCCCGCCGTGCATGCGCCATTAAGTAAATTCCACTGCTGTGGAATGTACTTTTTTTTTTTTTTAATGTCCATTTTGGTCATTTAATTGTTTTTTTTTTTTTTAACGTTAATGGGATGTCCAAAACACGGACACCTCATCAATGTAAACATTTTTTTTAAGTGACCAAAATGGGCATACATTTTTTTCACAGGACGGCAACTATATACAGTACACGCTAGTTTCTTTTAAACTAACAATCTCCAAATCCCATTCAACACACACATGTGACGAAGAAAGCATTTTAAAATTTACGACATCAAGCATCTATAGGAAATTTTTTAATTGAAAGCAAAATGGACATATTTCAAATGAGCATTTATTTTGATGGTGAGAAGTACATTTTTAAAAAAACGACTAAAATATGATGACATATTTCTGAAATCTAAGTGAATGATTTTTTTTTTTTTTAATGTCCATTTTGGTCATTTAATTGTTTTGTTTTTTTTTAACGTTAATGGGATGTCCAAAACACGGACACCTCATCAATGTAAACATTTTTTTTAAGTGACCAAAATGGGCATACATTTTTTTCACAGGACGGCAACTATATACAGTACACGCTAGTTTCTTTTAAACTAACAATCTCCAAATCCCATTCAACACACACATGTGACGAAGAAAGCATTTTAAAATTTACGACATCAAGCATCTATAGGAAATTTTTTAATTGAAAGCAAAATGGACATATTTCAAATGAGCATTTATTTTGATGGTGAGAAGTACATTTTTAAAAAAAACGACTAAATTATGATGACATATTTATGAAATCTAAGTGAATGGGACACAAACACAAGCATGTGAGAGGAATCTGAGACCCAGAGAAAACTTTTAACGAAAAAAATTGCAAACTTCACCGAGATTCAGACTCAGAACCCCGGAAGGTGCTAACCGCAACAACACAAGCATGTGAGAGGAATCTGAGACCCAGAGAAAACTTTTCACAAAAAAAAAAAAAATTGCAAACTTCACCAAGATTCAGACGCAGAACCCCGGAAGGTGCTAACCGCAAGGACACTGTGCTCTTCAAAAGAAAGAACAGTCTCTCTCCTTCAACTGAAGCCGAGTGACTTGACAGTGGCATGTCCTTTTTGGCTATAAATTTGTAGCCAGAGAGTCAACCTGCTGTTGTGTCTCCGTGATTGAGAGCAGTGTCGCAAGTCCTCCGATTTAATCTCCTACGAGCAGACTTTGATGTCTAAATGCAAGACATATGTGCCACTTTTTTCTTTCTTTTTTGCATTGGTTCGCTTTTTGCTTTGCTTTGCTGGCCCTCTCGTCAGCGTTTTGCGCCAGCTCCCGGGGGCAGAGGAAGTGAAGCGTTCATGCCAGTTTAGCTTGACGCTAATCAGCCACGACGGCATCGGCAGCCATTGTTTGCGGAAAAACCGAAAGAAACATGTTTTGGGTTTTTTTTTCTTTCTTTCTATAAAGTCTGAAAGTGAGTTAGCAAATAAACACTGATATTCGAGACAAATTCAGTGTCGTGCTACAATCCATGCACCGAGACATAAAATAATCAATTCTGGTGGCGACGGCTGCTCGCGAGCTCTCCCACACATGGAGGGCTCCGGCTTCGTCGCAGTGGCAGTAATGCGGCTGAGATCGGAAAAGCGGGGATTTGCCTAAAAGCAACAAGGCCGGCGGAGAGCCGCTTCCTGCACGCAATGATATGGATCCTCGACGCCGCCAACCCCTCGGTTTTCCCAACCACTCTTGAGCCAACATTTTACACTGGAAACATCTCACGGCGCACCGCCAAGCGCAAACGACACCGAAATACTCGTCTCAATTTACGCACAAGTTTACTTAGTCAGTGGAGAATCCGGGCTTGCAATTTTTGTCAGTATGTTGGATGAAGGGCAACAGGCGGTTACACAGGTTGACTGTAACTTCTGCCGTCGAGCAGAAAAAAATTAATAAAACATGGTTCTGTCTGTCACTATATTCGTACATCACGAAACAAAAATACATCATTTGTCCTCGATCAAAATTTTCAAACCAATTAACGAAGATGGGACGATGTCCCACGCTACACTATTGTGTCAAGCAGTTTGTCGATTGGCAAGCACACGGAATCTGTTGCTATGGAAACGACAGTGCTACAACACGTCCCATATATTGACTTTTGTGTTGTTGTTTTTTTTTTTTAAGGGAACATGTGCAAAAAAAACATTAATAATAATAATAATCCATAAACCATCCATCCAACCATTTTCTGAACGGTAATTTTGAAAATGCAGTTGAGGTACGTGGGCTACCGCTACTTTTTTTTCTATATGAAGCACAATGTTAATGTTTAAACTTTTTCTGGGGGGGGGAAGGGGGAGGGGGGGGTCAGCGACATGTATACTCGACTGTAGTTCGATCTTGGTCACGTTGGTGGTCCTTGGCGAGCAAAGTATTTTTAGGTTGTACTTGGGTGTAAAAATCAGAAAAGCGCATCGCTTCCAGAGATGGTTTGGACGCAAATTTAAGAAAGGGTGGTAAACACAAGAAGTCATTAAAATTTCACCCAAATAAAGCATTAGCCGTGCAAATAATCCGACTATATTTCGTCAGAAATGATTCCGTGCAGTGTGAGCAATTGCCCCAATGCGCCTTGCCCCTCCTCAGCCGGGATTATGCAGCGAAAACAATCTGCCGCGGTCGCAGCCGGCGACAATCCCCTCGGCCGCACGAGGTGCTTTTTCACAGCGTGTGACCGGATGGACTCCTTTTTGTCCCCGACAACGGGAACGATCAGGCGAGCGCAGCGAGGCAGAGGTGTGGGAACGAGGACAGGAAGTGGGCATGTGGGGTTTACCCCTTCCCACCTGAACAGACTGTGGGAGAGCTTGCTGTAGCTGCAGCCCTCGCTAGTCGAAACACGGTATTCGGATTCATACTGCGTATATGGACTTTGAGTCAAACAGAACAGTGCACCTGTTTTTGTGCATCTCAGTGGGGCGGCCGTTTTGCCATTTGCTGTCGACTGAAAATGACATCACAGTTGCTCGGGGGTCAAGTCATGATAGTAGAGACACCTCACGCAAACCACAGCGCCCTCTAAGCACAAATTTTAAAAAAGAAAACACACAACAAGACATCATATCATGCTGCATAAACGAGGACCTGATGCAATCATGATGCAAATTCGCTCTTGAGAGAAGAAGCGTCTGGATTGAGATGAACACAACGCCGAGAAGGTGAGTGACGCACGCGGCCTTTCTTCCGCACTGAATCCGTCAATCATGAATGAGGCGGATCTCGTGATAAACAGTCGCGGTTGGAAGCGCAGCCAAGAGCCCGACTGTTGCACTTCCTGCCTCTGCACTTGTGTTTTCATTGTTAGCCTTTTTGTTTGCACTTTGTGCGAGTCCCCGCGACGCACCGCTGAGGGCTCGTGCACGTGTGTATTTTTGTGCCGCCGGCTTCACGGAAGGCTGGCGAGGCTCTCTATTGCTATTGTGTCTGAGTGGAAAGCCTCAACACAAAAGGGAGGTGGAGGGCGCGGGGGTAGGGGGGT
>NW_017806062.1:1373727-1378602 GCF_001891065.2 Hippocampus comes | reverse complement strand
TGGGTGGGGGGGAGGGTTGCTTGAGTTGGCCAGCCAAAAAAGCAATGATTGGAACTTCGTGAACCTTTTCCTGACAGTCAGTTGTCACATGACTGCTGCTGCATGGGATGATTGACATGGCGATTTGCCAATATTCATACGAAGGAGAAATCACTTGACTGAGCAACCCTTGATTGATGCTTCATGAAATTAAATATTTAATGGACAATTAGGTCACATGACCGACAAATCACTCGACCGTCGACCGTTTGTCTGTGCTACGTCCCAACTTGGGATGTTACCCCTCAGCCTCTTTCGATATGCATGGCAGTGTCAGCTTTTATATTCCAAATTATACTACAGCTGCTGGTGTGTTTGCAATCCACTGCATTTTGTTTCGTTCTTTGTTTATTTCTCCTTTTGAGACATAAATAAAAGAAAAGACTGAATGGAGAAGACGCCACATGCTCAGCAGCACTGTGAGGAGGATTTACAAACTCAATTGTAACATTTGTGCCAAGAAATTGTGCCAATGTATTCCTCACAGTCATTCTCTTCATTTCATAGCATTTCTCTTGGCCGCGCTGCTTCCAGTAGATCTATACTGAGTGGGAATAAAACGTCTCCGCGCCCTTGTTCAAATGCCAGACTTAATAAAATATGTGCGGATGTTGTGTTCAGAATTACCTGATCACATTTAAACTCATGTTAAATGAGAGTCAGCTACGACCATTTAAAGTGTTTACCACCAAATAAGGTTAAGCTGTTCTAGTCGGCTTTTTTTTTAAAGGGGTTTTTTTTTTTCCGTCTGTCTTTCCGTCAATCTAATCTCCTCGGCCTGGGTGATGTAAATCTTGATTCTGAGGTGCAACGTATGAGGTCCGCGGCCCCGCCTGTGTTCTGCTCTCTTGCGTTTTTGTGTCATAGTGATGTTTCTATCTTCTGCAACCTGATAGTGGCGCCGGGCAGGTCCCCCTACTGAAGGCCCGGGAACCGCCATTAACACTAGGACAACTTGGTGGGGGTTGCACAGGCTTGACGAGCGGTTAGAATCTGACGAAGGGCCTAATTTGAGTGAGTAACACTTTCCCTCCTTCGCAAGGTGCTTCGCCCCACAGCTGCCCGAGTGCAGTTAAAGCCGAGCGGCTTCAAACTACTGTGGTGGTGCTTGAATGAATAAGGGGAGCATATGTTCGCAGTAAAAGCGCCCTAGGTGCAAGATATTAAAAAAAAAAAAAAAAACGAAGAGCAACACTTTCCTGGGAGTTGATGAATCAACCCTGCTATTAAAAGAAACTTGACTCAATGACGGGCATGACGGCGTGCAAAGAATAAAAAAAAAAAAAAGGCTCCAATCTGGTTTTAGTTAAGATCCCTTCATGGTCTTGCGTGCACCGTGTGCCTTGGCAGCACCCAAAAGCGCTAAAACGTTTTAAGAGCTCTTCTCTCGACTCATTTTTGGTTGATGAGTTGGCAAATCTGGCTTGGAGTTCATCCTCACGCCTTTTCCAACTTCACACTCAAGTCTCTGTCGTTGCGTTGGAAAGAGGTTAGCAAGGACAACTGAGCAGACCAACCGCTTTTGGACCGCTAATCAAAAAGCAATGTGTTTGAATATGACTGAAATAACAATTGGAGTGGAACTTTGCACCCATTGCGGATTGTACGATAATTTTAGAAGAGCAAGAGGGATAAAGTTCAACAAAATGCATTTCGGTCCAATGGACTGTCATATTTTTTTTTTTTTTACAATTGTTCTTGGACAGAGGTGTCGTGGTAAAAAGACATTCCTCAAAAAAACTGAAAAAAAAATTCAGGTAGGATAATAGTCGATCATATGAATTCTGGACTGGGAGTTTCTCTGAAAAAAAACTGCCATAGCCACACCATGCCCCAGATTTGTATCAAAATCTTCGCCCAATACACGTGCCAGCCCGTTAACGTGTACTTGTGATGGTCAAAAAGAAAAACAGATTTGGGTTTTATCACGAAAAACTGCACCGAAACGCATTTCACCGGTTGTGTGAAAGCAAACTCACGATAGCTCACATTTGTCGAGACGCCATGACAGCTAATGCTGGGGGGGCGGAGCCGCGACGTAGCGGCGCGGGAAGCCATATTGGCACCGCCGTCACCCACATTTCAATGCGGCATTTTAACGGTCAGATTCAGACGAATCTGAAGCGATTTTCACAATTTTACAGAGTCGATACTGACAAGAAGGTCTGTCAATCCGTCGCCATTTTGCTCGCTCTGCGTTAGACGAGGTCAGGGCTGTCGTCCATAATAAATAAACAGCCGCCGCAAGGGAAGGCGGAAGCCTGTCTGTGATGTGGGTCAGGTTACATCCTTTCTGTTTAAATCAATCAATCAATAAATAAATAAATATCAAAGTCTGGAAACCACATTCACGGCCGTGTAACCGGCCGGGTGGATCGCGGCACGTCGCGCTGTCGGATGAGGAAGAGGGCGGCTTGGCGCACTGGCTCGCAGCCTGCGTGGCAGTGGACTTTTTTTTTTGTTTGTTTGTGTTTGTTTTCCTCCAGTGGCTTATTAGTCACCTACCGAGGAAAAAAAATAAGAAAAAGACATAGATGCATCTATAGGCGAGCAATATGACTCAAGCGACGACTTGACATCACATCCGTTGCTAACATGGCGCCGTGCGTTAAGATTAACCAGGGGGATTATTTTTTTCAAAAGACGAGAAAACAAAAAAATTGGAAAACCGGATATTGATCACACTTTGCAATATTGCTCCGTTTCAAGGGCCGCCGAAGGTTTGATGGAAGTAGGTTGTGTCGCTTTTGCAATATTCTGCTCACTAAGTACCCAGGAGGTGATGCTGCTCTTCTCTGTTTGGCGTTATTTTATATTTCCTCCAGATCAGCAGTTCACTCTTAAAGTCATCGCCGAGCGCCACTTTTGCTGCATTTTCTCTTGACTTGTGCCGCTTTATTTGCTCGCCTTTCCTTCGTCCATCCAGCAAGCCTGCTTGCTAGCATCACGTCGATAATAAACATTCCCTTTTTTTTTTTTTTTTTTTTTTTTTTGTCAAGTCCACCCGGCCGACTGCTTCTTGCGCTGAAAGCTCTTCTTGAAAATGAGCGCAGACGCCAGGCAGCCCGGCACGAACGGAACATTTGGTTGACCGAGGACTGTTGCAACCGGAGCCGCATTGATCAAGTCGGCTCGGATTGAATATTCATGAGAATCCAGAGTCCCGTGGATCGCTATCGCTGCTTTCCAGCTGTTTGCGTTTGAGCGAGTGTTGGTTGCGAGGGCCCACGCTAGCTGGTTTACGCACTATTTGCCTCCCTGTTTTTCCTCCTTTCCAGGGGAATAATCACCCAGATGTTTCCTTGTTTTGCTGTTGGCCCTTTCTCACATTACATATCAAGTAGAAACATCTCTCTCTCACCCCCCCTTCTCCTCGCTCGCTCACCCTCCCGTACGGCAATGTGTTTTCTGTTAATGATCTTAGTGAGTAGCGGCGGAGGCCCAGGAAGAAGTAAGATTTCGATTTCACTCGCAGTGATTTCAAGCAGACACATTTAATTAGATTATTATGTTTTTCCACAGCGCAGCGCGAAAAGACAGTTTGTACTCCTGTGCCGCATGTGCTTTTATTTTGTCAAAGATCACTTCCTGGCACTGAGTCATCAGCCAAGACCTCTGCTGCTTATTTACAGGAAATATCGAGCTACCAATCTCAAACTTTTTTTTCTCCCCCCACCGTGGTGACACTGGAGACAATGGAAATATATTTCATGCATGCAATTAATGTCGATTTAAAAATAAAAAAAGTCCTGTTCTTCATTACCAGATTTGTATTTTTTTTATGCTCGCAGTGATATTGAAACTGTTATTGTGCTGTGGCAGTTTAATAGTGGACAGACTTCCTGTATAACTATTAGGAGGAGAGAGTAATGATGTTTGTAATTAGCGTGCAAGTGTATGCAGGAAAAGTGATTAAGATTGCACGACTGCCTGTGTCTTATGTGTTGTGTTGTGTTGTGTTATTTTGTTATTTTGACTTCAAGATGGAGCCGCGAGAGTGGCCGGCTTTCCAGCAGCTCCTATATTTTGTTCTTCTACTTCTTCTTCCTTTCATAACTTTGCTGCTGTGGATTGGGAATTTCTCCATTGAGAGACTAATAAATGTTTTCTTATCTTATTTTATCGTATCTTATCTTAAGTGGCATTTCATGCAAAACAAAGCAAAAAAAAAAACATACATTTCCAGCTGAGATTTTAAATAAAGAACCAATTGAAACAAAACACGATCGATGTCGCCCTTGGGCAACATTATGGCAAATGGCGTCTTGGTTGACAAGTCCCCCCCTACCCCACCCCACCTCCGACCAAAAAAAAAAATAGGTGCTATTATAGGGTCATGTTGATAAAGCGTGGGAACACGATTTTCGAAAATAGCTTCACTTTCTCCAAACTGGCCCTCACCAAGATAGATGTTCAACAAGCTAATGACACACACACACACACACACACACACACACACACACACACACACACACACACACACACACACACACACGCATCGACACAGGTAAAATTCAATCCTGTAACCCTACCCTGACCCCCTGACACTTAGGCCGCCCTGTAACACGATCCTCAACTATTACAGTGTCTCTCTCACACACACAGACACACGCACACATTTAGAAAAGACACACAGCATTAGCACAGCATCTCAGCCAGCCGCGGCGCAGCATATGCGGGGCCGCTGCTGTGACATCAGCGAGCCGGTTGGCTATACAGCCACCGGCCATATGGCGGCCAGGGGCCGACCTTGGTAATTGATGGTATCTGTCGATTTGTTCATGATGAGGGGTGCCGGGGGGTGGGTGGGGGGCTGAGATGGCCCTGACCTAAAAC
>NW_017806062.1:1355110-1371270 GCF_001891065.2 Hippocampus comes | reverse complement strand
GAAAGACGCACACAAAGGGCATGGGCCATAATGAATATAAAATTCGACAGTTGTGGTAGATTCTCCTGTTCAGGCATTCTATTAGATAGAGATAAGGTCACTGAAACGCAGGGTTGGACACCGAGAATCGAGTGGAATATTCCGGTTCTTCCTCACACCGCGCCGGACGCAAACAAAGAAGAGCAGGTGGGAAGCGTGTGCGAGCATCAAGATCGTGGGTTGCGGTAATTGGCTTGAAATTCGGAATTGGTAGGAAAAGGAATCAAATCGCGGAACCGGAATTGGGACTGGAATTGTCCAAATTCACACGATGCCCAACATCACGGTCAATACATTGAGGCGAAGGTTTTAGACGTTCCTTTTAAGACCCTACAATCGGTTAGGACGAGTGTTGCCGCAGTTACTGAAAAAGAAAGTAACTTAGCAGTAACTTCACAGTAGTTACTGTAGTGATCACTTGACATTCAAGTTACTTTACTGATGAAGCAACTTGATTTTAAAGGAAAAACCTGGACAGGAACCAGGGCATCAATGAGATGATCCAGATTGCGGGTCCTCCCAACTGGGCATTCCCCTTCTGATACAACGATCGCAAATTCTGGGGAGGAGCAACTTCAGAATGCGTTTGCAACCGCTGTTGAAAAACTTGAACAACGACCACCACGGCAGAGTGAATTTGTTGTACCTCTTTTCTTGTGGGGCCGATGCCCTACGCAGGATAGGTGCTTCGTTCTAATCATCGCGGTACCTCAATCTTATCGACAGTCTCTCTCTATCCTCTGTCCTCCCAACTTGACATCCTCCTGCGGACACCATATGTCAAGGAAATGAATATGGGTCGACTTGGGTGAACACTGATAACAACACAGAGACTCTCGGGTCCTCCTAACCGAGACTCCCACCTCCAATACCATTTGTCATGGAGCTCTGAGGATAAGCACCTTCATTCCGGATTTGAGGCCAGGTTCATCAGGTTGAAAAACATGTATGATGACCACAATATTTCGATCTTTGGCATCTGGGCAAGATTTGCACAGGTGCCGCATTGCAATCCGTTCAGTCCTTCGGGTACTCCTGACTGGGCATGCCGTGTCTGCGACCGTTTGTCACACAACGCTGAGGAGTTACTTCTTCAAGCCATATTTAAAAGCTAAAATCAGATCATCCTAATGATTATATAGAGGGGGAAATAAAAAGAGCAGGCGACGATCCAGGCGGCAAGGCACTTTAGATGGAAATCTGCGATAGTCACCGCACCGTCTTGTCAGATTCACAGTTTGAACTTAAGCCGCGAATAAAGAGGCCTGTTCAACCTAAAGGCACTTTATCTGTGCCTTTGACAACCAGGTGGGTAACATCAGCTGGCTCCTCGCAAGGCCTAGTTCAAACAGATGCCTTCGGACAACCGCTGAAAGCAAATAAGTGTCTTTGAATCCAAATTGCTTCTTTCTATCTTTTTGGGCAGGGGAGTCAAACTCATTTTTGCTGCGGGCCACATTGGAGTCACCGTTTCCCTTGGAGGGCCATTATGACTGTCAAACCATATGAAGAAGTCAAGAATAATGGTTTATTCAACGATTGTTGAAGTGACTGTGATGAGGACTTTGGTCACAAGAAAATGCTTACAATATATGTTATTTATTGCATATGAGGATTTGAAATTTTGCAAGGTTTTAGCAAGCATCAATCAAGGAAGTTGACATGTTTGTTTTGCTTTCGCGGACCACGTAAAATGATGTGGTGGGCCACATCTGGCCCCTGGGCCTTGAGTTTGGCACCTGTGTTTTCGGGTGATCTTAATTTGTTAGCGCGGGCGGTTGCGTTCATTCCGTTATTGTTGTACAGGTGCTGCCGTATGTTTAAAGGTCTGACAGTTTTTGGTTTTATTTTCTTTTTAAACAGAGATTCCCACCGTATTTGCGCAACTGGATTGAGAAAGCGCGAAAGAGGTAAGAAGTCAAGAATAATGGTTTATTCAACGATTGTTGAAGTGACTGTGATGAGGACTTTGGTCACAAGAAAATGCTTACAATATATGTTATTTATTGCATATGAGGATTTGAAATTTTGCAAGATTTTAGCAAGCATCAATCAAGGAAGTTGACGTGTTTGTTTTGCTTTCGCGGACTACGTAAAATGATGTGGTGGGCCACATCTGGCCCCCGGGCCTTGAGTTTGGCACCTGTGTTTTCGGGTGATCTTAATTTGATAGCGCGGGTGGTTGCGTTCATTCCGTTATTGTTGTACGGGTGCTGCCGTATGTTTAAAGGTCTGACAGTTTTTGGTTTTATTTTCTTTTTAAACAGAGATTCCCACCGTATTTGCGCAACTGGATTGAGAAAGCGCTAAAGAGGTGGAGGTGAAGGTGGATAGGAGACTGGCCATTTGTAGAAGGTCTCAGGCATCACTCAGGCCTACAGGCTTTGACAATTGAATGCAATAAAGGGGCGAGGCCTGGCAGGGGCTCAATTAACCACTACTGGGGCAGGAGGGGTGGTGGTGGGACATGGACCGGGAACCTGGCCTCTATAGGGAAGGAACAAGAGAGCTGCTGAAAGGGGGAGGTTTGGCAATTTGTTCAGCTGTCTGTCTGTCACGGACTTGGCTGGTTTGTCTCACTGTTGTCCTCGGGGTAACTATTGACTCGGACGTCACTTAGTGTGTCCATAGAGGAAGAAAAAACAAGAATAACATGACCATTAAGTGGCTTCAAAGCTAACCATTACGCCACATCATCTCCCAAAATTCTCTCTTGTGCTCTGTTTTTCAAAAATGCGGACGAGGCCCTCACTGCCGAGGCCAAAAAAGAAATCCCTTTGACACAAAACATCTCCTTATTCAGTCTAATATGGCTCTTAGCCGAGCCTACGTCAACATGGCGCTTATGCTAGCGCAAACACACGCTAACCTATGCAGAGCCAAAAAGCCAACAGTGCTTCGGCCGCGGACGAGTTCACCAGCCCTGTCGCGCTGCGATCCATTCCCAGTGACAGTCATTTGTGTACCTTACACTCTCAGCACCAGCCAGCTATCACCATTCAAATTCAAATTGAAACGCCAGCGGGCGGGGACAATGCTACGGGATCTGCGAAAAGCAATTAGTAGTGGACTCTTTTTTTTTGTGTGTGGGGGGGGAGAGGGAGAGGGAGAGAGAGAGAGAGAGAGAGAGAGAGAGAGAAAAAGAGGGCTGCCTAGAGACACTGAAACGAGAGGAGGGAAGTCGACTGGCAAGAGTTTGGACAGCGTGTTGGTTTTGCCTTTCCCGACTTTACACAAGGAGACAAGAGCTAGAGTGTGATGGAGCGAGTGTATGTACTCTGAGTCAACATGGAATGCAAATGAAGTCAAAATTAAGACACAATCGAAAAAAGCGCCCTGACAGAGAAATATGAACGCAAAACATAAAACACAAATGAATATGTAACTTTAAAGTAGGACAATCCAGAAAAACGCTCTTAAAACGCAACTCACGTGTGTGTGTGTGTGTGTGTGTGTGTGTGTGTGTGTGTGTGTGTACTTGAAAGTAAACAGAACAGCAGCTAGCATAGTAGCGTAAATGAGCTAAGCTAGCCTTGTAGCTCAAGATGTGAAAGGATGCTTCGAGAAGTCCCATTCAGGAAGTGAATGCAGTTATCTGCGTTTACATTTCTTCATTCAGTCCCTATTTCCTGAGGTAAACAGACATTCTAATCGTCTCCTTTGGGGCTTATGAAATACAAGACTGATGGGATGCTAGGCTAAAGGTTAAGAGCGATGCCATAAATCAGGAACTTTCAGTTGGGACACATCGCTAGAGCTGGCTTCAACCGAACATGTTTGTCTTCGGAATTGTACTGAAAAAAAAAATTCCCCAGGAGGTTTTCCATCAATGACGGACACGCTGGCATCGGACTTTACATCAACAAGAGGAGTTTTGCAGGGTCACGCGACCGCAGAAATGCGCTACCGGCTTGAGATCAGGTGATTGAGGGGAAACATTTGAGTGCAGTGAACTTCATGTTCAAGAAACCAGCTCGGAGACACTGGACCTGATGCTACGAGAAATTTCATAACAAAAGGATTGATGTGGTTGGAAAGAATAACTCAGTGGTTCTCATTTGACGTCTGCCTCATAATTCTGATAAGGTTCGGGGTTCCTATCTCAGTATAATTGGCGGGTGACTAGTCCGGACTATACTCCGGCTTTCGCCCCAAAGTCAGCTGGGTTCACGGGTGTGGCTCACCCTTAGCAAAAGAGGTTAAGCGGCATAGAAATTGATGGCTGTACGGATCACCCCGATCTGGATTTGCTGATCCATGGCAGGATTGAGCCAAGATTCTTTTAATTTGACTTTTTCAGACCGTCTTATCCTTCCGCTGTCCAAATCTGGGTGAGTTTCCACTACAGCATCGAGCATTTCACATGCACTACCTCAGTGCTTGCAGATAAAACTAGGTTGCTTCAATATTGACGCAAAATCAAAACATCGTTGGCTACTGGTACAAGTGAAGTCAGTGGGAGTAATGCAACCCGCACCAAGCACCAAACTGGAACTGGTCCTCAGCCACTGAATGCATTTTGGTGCTGAGCCCAGATGTCGTGAATGAGCTACGGCTCCAAAGAGCTCTGGGTCTTTCCTGTGAGCCCACCCAGACCTAAAGTACAGTGTCTTTAGAAATAACCAAAGCACAATCGGATCCATTGTTGTACATGTGAGATTGTGCAGATGTTTGTCTCCTCCGATGTCAGGCCTCCAAAGACCTCCTCCGTTCCTATCCAGTCCATCCTGCTCTCCAGCTGCACTTCACTCCGTTGCTGGTGTTTACTTAACCTCTCTATCTGTCCATCACAGGACATGAGCACTATAGGGATGGGGGGTGCGGGGGAGGGGAGAGGGGGTGGCTGATGTGTGTTTTCCCAGTACCCACAAATAGCGGTCCTGTGGAGTGCATCGAAGTAGACGTCTATGTAGTGTGTGGGTGCTGTCTGTCTCCCTCTTGAGTGATGATCCCAAAAGAAACACCCGGGGCTTGTGTGCGTCTCTCCGCAGCGCTGACACGGCCTCTTCAGCTACGTCTCTACCCTTCCGTGAGGTCAAACGGAGGTCGCGCGCGATAAAGGCTGAACTTGTGACACTCATCCCGACGCTTGAGACGGCTCATTGTGCAGCGACAGATAGCAGACACAATGAGCCCCTCGGCTGAGCCCGAGCATTCGCCGTGTTTCTTTTTCGCGGCTGAGGCGGCGTGGAGGGATTCTCCTTTATGGTTGGCTAGTGACCCTTTCATCACCCGGTGCTGCTCCCCCCCTTTCATCAGATGTTTGTCCAAATTTCATATCAATGCAAATGAGGTTGGCGTGGACTTCATTCGAGAACGCTTTGGTTGATGATTTGTTTTTCAGAAGTGCATAGACGGTGAAGGAGGAAAAAAATGTGGTGGACAACACCACTTTGACCAGTCTGGTTTTTCTCACGGCATTTGCTCAAAACAAAACGCACCTGAAAATTCAGCAACAGTTTGGCTATGCACAAAAAAAAACAAAACTGTGTATTATGGACATTGCTGTACAGTGGTAGCTCTACTTACGAATGTCTCTTCATACGAAATTTTCAAGTTACGAAATGCCTCGACAGGAAAATATTGCTTCTTGTTACGAAAGGAATTTTAAGATATGAAATGTAAAAATACAGTATGGACTCAGAGTTTTCTGAACGCAACATACTGACAGCTGCTCTGCCATTGGCTACTACCAAGCATCATCCTGGCATCCCATTGGCTAAGATGTCTTTGGGTGTTGATAGATAAATAGATAGATATGTGTCGATGCAGCGTCCTCGTCATTCGCCCCTCGGTCCATGAGGTGTTTCGATAGTTTTATGAAAATGTGAATCACCCAGAAAAAGTGTTCATCAGTCGGGCGATCGCTCACGACGCTGATGTTTGCCTTGGATATTTCCGAAGGATTGTTAAAAGCCGACAAAAGCAAGCCTCCTTGGATTAGTTCTTAATCTAATTGTAACATGTATTTGTCACATATTTTTACACATTTTTATGCTTTAGAAAAAAATTTATGTCTGAATTTTGGGGGTCTTGGAACGCATTAGGGCATTTACATGGAAAACGCGTCTCTACTTACAACATGTTCTAGTTAAGAAATTTCTTCCAGAACCAATTAATTTTGTAAGTAGAGGTACCACTGTATTTTTATCCACATTCAAAGGGCATTTTCAACAGTAGCTAGCAGTAGATTAGGGCCACTATGTGTTCCTGACAAATGTGTTCGATTGTGGCTAAAAATGTATTTTCTTTCATCGTCTTTTCCAAAAAAATCTGTCCTCTACACAAAGCAAAAGGAACACTTACGGGCCAACGTTTTTGTTGTCCCTGTTGATTTTGGAACTTTATCCTGATCATGACGGCTGATAAAGCTGAGGGCAACGGACAGTCCCGTATATCTTCAGGATCACTTTTCTGTCATTTATTATCTGAAACCCGGCTTTGAGGGATCATTGTTCCCGGTAAGAACAACAACACGACTGAGTAAATAAGACGTCATCGTTGATATGCTTGAGATAGGCGGTGTCAAATATCAAGGCATTTTTTTTCTCCTGTCCTTTGACTGCCCACTTGTTGATGTCCAAGAACCAAAACATATCTAATCTTGCGACTTTGTTAAGCCCAACTCGACAGTCCCTTTGGGAGCAAAAAAAAAATGGTCAGAATAGCAACACGAGAGCAATGTATACATTCTGGTTCTGGCATTGGTTAAGTCTATGGCGTAAATACGAGAGACGGACTTGGAAAAAGTTCCCATTAATCAAAAAGGGATTGACCCTGCATTTGTGTCTACATGTGTCACAGCTGAGTTCTTGCAGCCTTGGACACAGAGGCTCAAAACAGAGTTGGAGAAGCAGCAGGTGTACGACCAACCCACACAAACACACACACACACACACACACACACACACACACCTTCAGACTTATCCAAAGCGCAAACTTAAATTTGCGTCACGAGCTCGCTCACTCGTAATCACCATTGTCTTTTTTTCTTGCTCATTTATCCAAAGACTGCAAGGTCCCCTGAGCAAACTAGGAGGCTAAAAGAAACGGAAAAAAAAAACAAAAAACATTGTTTGCCGCCACCCCCAACGCCTCCCCCCTCGACACACACACAACTCATCACTTTTGCCTCGCACAGCTGTGGCTGTCGACTTTACCATCTAATGCATTTAATAACCGTGACCTTCACGCTCAGCCTGTCAAACCTTTATTAGAGCGAGAGCCAGAAAGGCAATAAAAGGCCACAGATGGACGAGGGACAACCCCGCCGACGAGCCCGCAAACAGAGGAGCTTTTCTACATGCCGTCACGTCTGCCGATGACTCCCAATGATTCGCCGTTGGCTGACAGATGTCTGGGTCCTCCGATGCGCATAAATTCTCACCGTTCTGATGGTTTTCCTTTGACGGCGGCGTGTTTGTAAAGCTCAGAGAGGCTCTCAGTCAGCTGCGTCGCGAGTCAACACACGCCGAGACTCTGCTGACGGACTAAAAATAATATCTAGGTTACGATGCCTTGCCAAGCCTCAAACACAACAAGAGTCTCAGGAAGCGGTCCTTTCGGCAGGTCGCCATAGCGACCGACCACATGCACAAGTCAGACAAGGGTGAGTGGTCAGAGTAGCAGTCAGGCCGTGTTGTCTCCTCAACTATAATAGGTCTAAAACACAGCCTTGGTTTAACTCAGCACAGATGCGTTGGAGATAGCGGCTTTGCGTATGCGGGTCAAGCGGCGGGCGTCCGATGAGGCAAACTAACCCAATCGCCGCATTCGTACCGATGGCGGAGAAGAGCTTGTTTTTCATACGCTGCCTCGAATGGGGAACTCAGTGAACCTCAGTGACAATTTGAGCAACCTCACGCTAAATGTGATTCATGGAATGAATCGGTATCGGTTGAACCCATGAGGACGAATGAAGCACTGGGATGCGTTACGCTTGTTTGAATTTGCACTTTGAAAATGATATGTAGCGGGGAAAAAAAATACTCCACGTGAGCAGCCGGACCCGACTAATTTTCAATTATATCTGAACCAAGACATCGGTCGTCGTTTGTGCCACTTTTCCGTGAATTACTGTTGGTTTTCCGCTTTGAAATAATACCCATGGGAGACGACAAAAAAAAAAAAAAAAAAAAACGAGAGCACGTTGAATGCATTTGTCAGCACGCGACACATGCTGACACAACATCAATTCCTGGATTTACTTCTCAGCAAGGAGACACATTTTATCCAAGAGGAGACTGGCAACATCGAGAATTGGACTGCGGAGTGTCATACCGCAGCTCCTGGAGCTGAGACGCAAAGATAGTCGACGTTTGCATCTAGCACGGACTCATCCCTTCATCCATTTTCTGGACTGCTGATCATCATTATTATATTATAAAAAATTAAGCCCATGAGGGGATGTTGCTCCATAACTGCCCTGTCGTCTGTTGCCAGTGCTGGAGGAAGTCGGCCGTCAGACAAAAAAACAGAGGGCGTACTGCAGAGATGGCTGCATTTATGGCACTCATTCCCTACGCTTATTAAACTCAACTCAAGATGCTCATTCTCGCTGAACTCCATACTATATCTTTTATATTCCCTCCTACACAGCTGCGTAATGCTACGCACACCGCAACCCGTCCAACATTTATCTTTTACAGCCCGTGTGAGCACTGCAGCCGCAAATGGCTAGATGATTATTCAATATGATGGCAGACTCGGAGAGTTTCATTGGTCCACCGCGACTTGTTCGGTAAATTTAACAATTCATCAACAAACAGTGTCTCGTTAAATGCCGCAGGTTTCAAAAAGTGGCGTTTTACCGTCCAGAAAATACGGTGATTTGTAATCTCCAGAGTCAGAGATGTTACTAACTGACATTCCCTCGTGTGGTTGGCAAACAAAGATTCAAAAGAATTGCGACCAAAATGAGCGGCAGGAAGGTAGCGATTCGCCATCAGCATTTTTCCATTCCAGTTCCAGATAATCCATGTGGGATCAAGAACTTGTGCAGGGCCAGTGCTCATTCATCTGCCCTTCAGTCCATACTTCATTGCTTTCACAGTGGTTTAATGCACTCCAGCTGAATCATTCCATGGCTCGGGGCCACGCGGTGACAGGTATGAACTGTTGGGATGCATGGGAAACTCGACCCCCTTCCTCAAAATCCACAGTGACGTCGCGAGAGGCCGGACTTGAGAGTTGCGTCTGGCAGGCGTCCAGGTGTGAAAAGGTCCAACTGCGTAAGTGTGAAGCAGAGTTCGGCTGAGTAGGAACATAGCTTTCAGTATACGCTCAGGCTGAACAAACAAGCCGGCACTTTATACCTGCTTGAGAAGCGGAGGTGATGGATGCCGACATATGTGTTGAGTGACGGGACCGACTTGTAAAGCACTGATAAATAATCCGAACTTCACAGAACATTTACATTAAAAAAAAGAAAAAAAAACAGAGGGTTGGCATGAGGTGGACAGTTTGTTTACGCATCTAACAAATATTGACATTGAGTATGTCAACCACCAAGTGTGTAAGGTGTTGAGAGGAAATGGCCACGGAAAATAAAGCAGATACAGTGCAGTGGTACCTCTACTTATGAAATCAATATGTTCTGGTAGAAATTTCTTAACCAGAAAATGTTGTGGGTCGAGACGCGTTTTCCATGTAAATGCCCTAATCCGTTCCAAGACCCCCAAAATTCAGACAGAAATGTTTTATAAAGCATAAAAATGAATGTAAATATGTAACAAATACATGTTATGATTACATTATTGCACAATAAATGAGAGTTGTGCATCATGTAAAAAACAAACAATCAAGAATAAAAATGATGGTCATTTAACTTTTAATTGCATCCTCATCATTTTTTGCCCTCTTAGTTCATGTTCTCTCTCAGAAGTGTTTTTTGCCTGGCGTTATGCCACGAACTGATCCAAGGACGTTTGCTTTTGTTGGCTTTTAACAATCCTTCGAAAATGTCCAAGGCAAACATCAGCATAGTGATCAGCCAACCGGTGAACACTTTTTCTGGGTGATTCACATTTACGTTAAACTATCGGAACACCTCATGGCCCAATGGGTGAATGACGAGGACGCTGCATAGACACATCCGGTAGAGGTCCCTCTTAGCCAATGGGATGCCAGGATGATGCTCGGTAATAGCCAATGGCAGGCAGCTATAAGTATGCTGTGTTCAGGAAACTCGGAGCTGCGAGTAGCTGCCCATACTGTATTTTTACCTTTGGAATCTTGAAATTTATTTCGTAACAAGAGGCAATATTTTCCTGTCGATGCGTTTCGTAACTTTAAAATGTCGTATGAAGAGACGTTCGTAAGTAGAGGTCTGTCTACTGTCGTTGGTTATTCGGTTTCAGAGCCAGTCGAAGCATTAAGTCCTCACAATGGTAGTTTCTCAATACTAATGTCATTAACCTTAACAATAAAAGCATTTTAAAAACAAAAATCAAATAAAGTAAAGCTGCCCCAATGACCCTTCAAATTTAGCTCTCCAAACTGAGACACGGCTGTAATTCTTTCTGGCGAGGCTTACTGTGAAAGTGCAAATTCCGGTAAAGTGAAATTAAACATTGTGGTTTGCTTCGTCCCCGCTACAGCTCGACTTAGCGTGGATTTGGGGTCTGTCGGTTTTCACCTTCAAAATAGTACCACTGGAAACTGTGAAAACCACGCCATCAGTCGGAACAGGATATGCTAACAAACCAATCATTAAGCGGACCGAGGGTTTCCTGTATTGATGTGACAAGTTATACTTAAGAAGACTGAGGGGAGCAAGAAAATAGACCACTGCAGCAAAGTTGACACTGTGGAGTATTATACTGCACAGGCAAGGATACAACGGCAGGCTATGAGTCATGCCTAATCCACTAAATTGTCAAGGAAGAATAGAAAAAAAAAAAAAAAATCCAGATGTCAAAATTCGAGAATGTGCACTTTTATTTGGATCCATGCTGATACTGAACGGGTTGGCCAAGTCACGTGAAAGCTCGTTACGCGGCTTTTGGGTAAGCCTTCGTGCAAACAAACGGTAATAAAAAACATAAGCCGCCTGGCAGAGTCGATAATAGAGACCCCGAATGTGAAATTTGGCTCAGCCCAGCTAAGCGTCAATGGCCTCGGCCTTGGTAACAGCTCTGCGCTCCAGGTAAGCGAGTCGAGCCAAGGTTGAGTTGACTGGAGAAGGTTACAACATATGGGTGTCTTTTTGAACCCATCCGTGCAGCTGCGGAGAAAACAGATTCCATTTGGAAACGGTGGGGCCCCCCCCCCCATTCCCCCCCCCAAAAAATTCCCAATGGCGCATTTACACGGACGCAGAGTTAAAAGCAGACGTCCGCTAAGTATTTTTCTCTTGGCTCAACATAAAGCCGTGCGATCACTCAAAAAAAAAAAAAACACATGATGTAGCAGCTAACGGATGGTGGGGGGGCTGGGGGGCGGGGTTTGATGGTTACAGGCAGGGGAAGGGTTTGAGTGGTGCAGCTGTGCTACTGACAGATCGGTGCAGGGCGGCATGCCGCGGACCTCTCCATCCAGCACGGGCACATCAAAGCTGCTCGCTGGTACTGTCCTGTGACTCTGTCTCACCATTAGAACATCACAGCTTGTAAGCTAGTAAGGACCCAAAATGTCATGGATCTAACCAAGGGGGTTCACATTTTTTCCAGTTCAGCCATCCGAATGAATTCATTTCACATTGTGCGTTCTTGAACCAAGTGGCGTTTTCTTCAGGTGGATACATCGTCGACACGACTCCTCCTTGGCCTTGAAACAAACAGAACTGAGCAAACCCGGTCGTCATCTCAACTCAGACTCACGGCAGATTCCCTCGGTATTGAAATACAGCGAAAAAACAAACGTCGAATGACTAATCGCTCTGCGTTTGTTTGGACGTTTTGGTGGGGCCCCCCTCGTGTGTCAAAACACCCTCAGGCACCTCTAAAACAAATCCAATTAAGTTTTGGCATCTCTATGAACAACAACAACAAAAAAAAGGGACTCAAAGGGAATTTTCTGTGGGTCGGTCTTATTTCTGAAGACACAAAATGAGCCGCATGACTCTCTGCTGCCACCCGAGCATCTTTTTTTCAATCTCCCCTGAATTTGACATGCGACGCTGCCATTCTTTTGATTTAATCTCTCTTACAAACACTTACTGTTTCTTCCCTTCCCCTCCTCGCCCCCCGCCCCTTTCCCGCCTCCGTAGCCTTGGAGGTCACCTCGAAGGTCATTTAATATAAGCCAGCGGCTCAGCGAGCCGCTTCGCACCTGAAGCCGGTCATCAAGCAGCGGCGAGCGGTCTTGAATGGCGGCATTGTTGTCCTCGCGGGGGCAGGGGGGGGCTCAGACAGCAGCACACCCGCCGACGGCCACAATGGGAGCTTTAAGGGCCTGGAATAATTTGACTAAACGCATGGGATTTGCGACTGTGGATTATCAGCGTTCAGCCACGCAATCAACTGACCAATCAGCCCCCTCACCCTCCTCCCAAGCCCCGCCCCCCCCATTTCAGCAGCATTGTTTTGGATGAAACAATTCACATTTTTAGGATTCTAAGCTCTCCTGTTCTTCTCAATGCCGCGCATGTGACGTCGGTCGATTCCCTTCGGCTCAGTGCAATCCGCTTTGTGCAAACGCGCACGTTGTTTCAATGCAGTCTTTGCGACCAGTCGCTTCTCTGCTTCCTTGAGAGAACCGCTCTCCTGAAACGTCTTGCTCCTCTCGGATGGTGATGGAGAAGATAAGGGGGTTCATAATCTGAAAAGGGTGATCTTGGAGGGGGGGTAAAGGGCACAGCCCGCTTTTCAAAAAACTTAAAGCCCACTGTGGCAAATTAAATAGAATACCCAGACGGAATTAGTTCCCGAGGCAGAGCGGGTCCCTATTCTATGAATCCAAACAATTAAGACGGATTAAACGCAAGAAGTCAGACTGCACTTGCGGCAGCTGCGCGACGGTTTCCGCGACACCCAGGAGGCGGCTGTGAGCAATACGTGTCTACCCGACTGGTGCCGCTTCCGGGGGCAAGCATGACTTGACTCACTCGGCTTTTTCAAATGTACAGTCTGATGCTTCAGGACACTTTCAGAGCTGGTTCGTCCCCCTTGCGTCACTCATCGAGGATTAGCGTGCGATCAAAGGCGACTAGTAAAAAAATGCATGTATTGCATTTTCCATAAAAACGGCCAACCGCTGTCCGGAGAACATCCGAGCCGTGACCGGTGAGATTGCAGTTCTATCGGAGGGTGTCAGTCTATCAGTGTCCGGGATGTGGATAAGGAGGATGACGATGGCGATGGTGGGATATTTTCAGAGAGATACTCACGGATACTTTCTATGGGCGTTCTGTGAGAGCAACGGGGGAACAATGTGTCCAACTCATCCCCTGTGTCACGTTGCGAGGTGGTGGTGGACCCCAAAAAGCAGGCAAGAGGGAGGAGCAGGGTGTACTTGACGAAGTGTATTAAAACACAAAGAAAACTAAATCCTAAACAAAACAAAGTCCTGAAAACCAAAAGAATCCAAAGTAGCAAACCAAAACCACGACGAAAGCAAAATCTATCAATAACCGAAGCATGACCAAACAAACAAACAACAATACAAACCCGACAATGAGTGGTCAGGCGGGAGTCCTTTTACACAACTAACGACCAACAGGTGTGCAGCTGCAGGGAGAGCCCTACAGTGCCATCTGTTGGTCACAAACTGAAACATGACACCCCGTTTCTGGTATTTGTGCTGTCTGACTGGCAGCTTGACTGATTAACTTCCTGACAGGGTGGTTGGCTTGTTGAGCCGCCTCCACCACAACAGTGCTCCTCCCACCCCTCATCCACCTGCAGTAAAAAGGCCCTTTTGTCAGAGGGGAGGGGCCTAATTTGATCTGACGCACACCCTACACATGTGCAACAGCTCAGCTGGCGCACAAACTTTTTTTTTTTTTTTTTTTTTGGCCTGACGTATCAACGGGAGGCGAGGCAAGAGGGATTCAGGAGGCAAAGCGCATGGAGAAGAAGCGCAAAACCTGCGCTCCGCCCGCACAGAAATGCAGACCTTCGACACGTTTTATTTGCTCCCGCCCAGAAACGCAATTCTTGGCCTACACCTGCCATCAGAAACAACTTTGCCAAGAATCGTTTTGCAAGAGATATACAGTGATACTCCTCTACAACGAAATCATGTTTGCAGCAAGACATTTTTCACAACAGGGGGTTTTTCACTAATTATCAACATTCCCAAATGAAGACTCTTTCAAAAGCAGAAAATGTTCACACAAAGATAGACACACGAGTGGTTGAACACAAGTCTGATCTTACAGTCGAAATGAGCTCGCTTGTTGAGGGAGAGCACATCGTACATCAACATCAACAACCCAATGAACTCTTTGCACCCGTTGTGCCCACTCATCACCACCACCGCCACCCCCAACACGCTACCGCCGATTTATAGTGAAATAAAGCAGAACCCGAAGACGGAGAGCGGGAAAGAGAGAGACTGCAGGCCTGTCAGGTTCTGCACACATCCCAAACAAAGCGGGAGGTGTCCGAGAAGTGTAGTTCGGTGACTCACCGGTGAACACGAGGGAACCGCTAAATTTGTCTTAAAAATCCACAACACACAAAAACGAGATAACTCACGTCATACAGTAAGAATTATTTTCCAACGCTGAAGTTTGGGACACTTTTGTGTTCCGAGAGTTTTTGAATGGCAAAACTATTTTGTGGCCCTTTCAAGTCGACTTCTCTTCCTAGCAATCAACATAACTGAACTGAAGAGTAGGTTACTCTGCCCCCTAGTGCGCTGGCATGTAAAATTCAACAACACAACCACGTCCAGATCGACATACCAATTGTCAGTTTGTCATTCCGTGATTTAAATTGTCAACAATCATTCACCCGCGCAACTCAAGATTGATTCCAAGTGTTGCTCGGGTGGGAAAACAAAACAGCATTTTCTTTTCATTTCCTTTTTTTGGAGGGGTAGGGGGGGGATTACATGCTCAAGAATTAGCAGTGGGCTGTTTCTCTTTTCCCCATTTAACCCTACTCACGACCAAAGTGCCTCTTGGCCCCCCCGTCTCTCGACCACTAAACCCCCCTCGCGGGTCAGCCCGACGGCGGCCCTCCCTTGCGTATTTTAAGTAATTGCTCGTGGCAGTCAAGGTGTCTGCATAAGGGCCTGTCATAAGCAATCCGCTGACATGAGTAGGGGCCTTGTGCATGAACCTAATCCAGTCAAAATGGAATGACAGAGAGGATTAAGAAGTTACTCAACAGCTAAAATAAAAGTAAGGCTGGGTGGTCTTTTAAATTAACAAAACCACAAAGATTACTCTTTTTTAATATTGGCAGAAAAGTACTAGTTTTAGCATATAGCACCGTACGACATTTTGGAAATACAGTTTGAGCCCTCAAACATACTTGGAACACATTTAAAATGATTCAAAGGCACTTTTTAAACATATCTGAACTCAAAATTGGAAGCATAAGAGGTACAGAAAATGACAGGAGACATAAACGGTGCCGTGTGAAAAACATGACATTCGATGGCGGAGAACGGAAAGTTACAAAGCGAGGTCTATTGTTTGTCGGAGAGCGTTCCTGTCGTTTGGGGCATGAAATGAAAAGTTGACCGACCAGATGTAGAGCGGGTGGCAGTATGTGCCTGCGTGAGTGAAGAGAAAACCAATAAACCAATAAACCGCCTGTTTAAGCGCTCTTTAGGAGGCGGGACTCAGTGGGATTGCGTGTGAGGTCCGGGTGTGAGCGGTGGCTGACAGCAGCTTCTGCACAAGTGTGCCTTTTGGGTTTTACTGTTCTCCCTGGCATTCATTGAACGGCTGAAGTGTATTCAGTGACTTGCTCGTCTTGCCCACATAGGATCTGTGCAGCGAAATTTGGGGACTTTTTTTTTTTTTCAGGCAGTCATAGGATCATTCCGGTGGGCTGCTTCTTAACACAGTTTAGGCATATTCTACTCTGCTGTATTTCCATCAACAGTTATGTGTGTTTGCTGTCTAGTCGATACACAGTCAGCACTGGAAAATGCCTGCACACACACACACACACACACACACACACACACACACACACACACACACACACACACACCAACACACA
>NW_017806062.1:1338386-1353337 GCF_001891065.2 Hippocampus comes | reverse complement strand
TTTTGTGGCCTGACGTATCAACGGGAGGCGAGGCAAGAGGGATTCAGGAGGCAAAGCGCATGGAGGAAGCGCAAAAAACCTGCGCTCCGCCCGCACAGAAATGCAGACCTTCGACACGTTTTATTTGCTCCCGCCCAGAAACGCAATTCTTGGCCTACACCTGCCATCAGAAACAACTTTGCCAAGAATCGTTTTGCAAGAGATATACAGTGATACTCCTCTACAACGAAATCATGTTTGCAGCAAGACATTTTTCACAACAGGGGGTTTTTCACTAATTATCAACATTCCCAAATGAAGACTCTTTCAAAAGCAGAAAATGTTCACACAAAGATAGACACACGAGTGGTTGAACACAAGTCTGATCTTACAGTCGAAATGAGCTCGCTTGTTGAGGGAGAGCACATCGTACATCAACATCAACAACCCAATGAACTCTTTGCACCCGTTGTGCCCACTCATCACCACCACCACCCGCCCCCCAACACTCTACTGCCGATTTATAGTGAAATAAAGCAGAACCCGAAGACGGAGAGCGGGAAAGAGAGAGACTGCAGGCCTGTCAGGTTCTGCACACATCCCAAACAAAGCGGGAGGTGTCCGAGAAGTGTAGTTCGGTGACTCACCGGTGAACACGAGGGAACCGCTAAATTTGTCTTAAAAATCCACAACACACAAAAACGAGATAACTCACGTCAGCCGATTTATAGTGAAATAAAGCAGAACCCGAAGACGGAGAGCGGGAAAGAGAGAGACTGCAGGCCTGTCAGGTTCTGCACACATCCCAAACAAAGCGGGAGGTGTCCGAGAAGTGTAGTTCGGTGACTCACCGGTGAACACGAGGGAACCGCTAAATTTGTCTTAAAAATCCACAACACACAAAAACGAGATAACTCACGTCATACAGTAAGAATTATTTTCCAACGCTGAAGTTTGGGACACTTTTGTGTTCCGAGAGTTTTTGAATGGCAAAACTATTTTGTGGCCCTTTCAAGTCGACTTCTCTTCCTAGCAATCAACATAACTGAACTGAAGAGTAGGTTACTCTGCCCCCTAGTGCGCTGGCATGTAAAATTCAACAACACAACCACGTCCAGATCGACATACCAATCGTCAGTTTGTCATTCCGTGATTTAAATTGTCAACAATCATTCACCCGCGCAACTCAAGATTGATTCCAAGTGTTGCTTGGGAGGGAAAACAAAACATCATTTTCTTTTCATTTCCTTTTTTTGGAGGGGTGGGGGGGAGGTTACATGCTCAAGAATTAGCAGTGGGCTGTTTCTCTTTTCCCCATTTAACCCTACTCACGACCAAAGTGCCTCTTGGCCCCCCCGTCTCTCGACCACTAAACCCCCCTCGCGGGTCAGCCCGACGGCGGCCCTCCCTTGCGTATTTTAAGTAATTGCTCGTGGCAGTCAAGGTGTCTGCATAAGGGCCTGTCATAAGCAATCCGCTGACATGAGTAGGGGCCTTGTGCATGAACCTAATCCAGTCAAAATGGAATGACAGAGAGGATTAAGAAGTTACTCAACAGCTAAAATAAAAGTAAGGCTGGGTGGTCTTTTAAATTAACAAAACCACAAAGATTACTCTTTTTTAATATTGGCAGAAAAGTACTAGTTTTAGCATATAGCACCGTACGACATTTTGGAAATACAGTTTGAGCCCTCAAACATACTTGGAACACATTTAAAATGATTCAAAGGCACTTTTTAAACATATCTGAACTCAAAATTGGAAGCATAAGAGGTACAGAAAATGACAGGAGACATAAACGGTGCCGTGTGAAAAACATGACATTCGATGGCGGAGAACGGAAAGTTACAAAGCGAGGTCTATTGTTTGTCGGAGAGCGTTCCTGTCGTTTGGGGCATGAAATGAAAAGTTGACCGACCAGATGTAGAGCGGGTGGCAGTATGTGCCTGCGTGAGTGAAGAGAAAACCAATAAACCAATAAACCGCCTGTTTAAGCGCTCTTTAGGAGGCGGGACTCAGTGGGATTGCGTGTGAGGTCCGGGTGTGAGCGGTGGCTGACAGCAGCTTCTGCACAAGTGTGCCTTTTGGGTTTTACTGTTCTCCCTGGCATTCATTGAACGGCTGAAGTGTATTCAGTGACTTGCTCGTCTTGCCCACATAGGATCTGTGCAGCGAAATTTGGGGACTTTTTTTTTTTTTCAGGCAGTCATAGGATCATTCCGGTGGGCTGCTTCTTAACACAGTTTAGGCATATTCTACTCTGCTGTATTTCCATCAACAGTTATGTGTGTTTGCTGTCTAGTCGATACACAGTCAGCACTGGAAAATGCCTGCACACACACACACACACACACACACACACACACACACACACACACACACACACACACACACACACTTGCCCAGACGACAATAACAAAACAGGCATCGCATCACGTCATCCATGCACACATCCCCGACTGCAGGTATTCTTCCCGTAAGCAGAGGCTTAAAAACACACACACACACACACACACACACACACACACACACACACACACAAACGCACGTGCCGCAGAGGCTCAGTTCCCAACACAGCATTTCCTGAAAACGAAGACCGCCAGAATGTGTGCTGCGGCCTGACCCAAGGTGAGAGAGACTAAATCATACACAAAAGAGCACAAAAAGATTATGCACATACATTTGGACCGGCCGCGCACGTTTTCTTCCGTGCGAGACTACTGCTGATTTAAAAGAAAACATATCGTGTTCCTGTTCGCCGGGGTGTTTGGAGCGACCGCAATTTTTTTGTTCGACGCTCCGCCACAAAGATCAGTGAAAGGCTCAAAGAAAAACACAGCTTTGATAGAGAGGCAAAAGTGCGGTTTCCTTGATTATTTTCTTTTTTCCTACTTCCTCCGCACGGCAGGATGGAAAAGTGGGCTAGAAATATGACAATGAGCAGGGGCCACGTCGCCGGGTAATGGTTGTGGTGTGAGATGGACTCGGCGCCGAGACCCGCCGTATGGAAAAAAAAAGGGGGGGGGGGGGGGGGGGAAATTAAAATCAAAACCTCGACAAGGACATTTCCACTTCATCTAAACACTACACTTGACCTACGCTTCTTGCTCTGGGTGGAAATGAGAGCAGAAATGATGGCATCTTGACTTAAAGGAAGGGGGGGGGGGGGCGGCAAAAGAGTTAAGTGAGGAGCTCGGCGGTAGAGGAGTAATGTTGCAACAGCGCGTCCTGCTGGTCCAAAAAGGAAGTGCCCATCTTCCACTCTCAAACATGCGTCCATATTCTCTCGTGCTTGTTCTCATTAGGGTCACACGTGAGTTGGAGCCTGTCCCGGCTGGGAAAGAGGCGGGGTGTATTCTGCGTTGGTTCGGGGAGAAAAAAAAGCCAACGCTGCAACAGGGAGGCGAGAATCCAACGGTGAGGTAGACGTGCCACCGGGCACCGTGAGGACTGGCCTTGGACTGGCTCCTGATTGTTTCAACTCCTACTATATGTGCAAAACTCGGACCAAAAAAAAACCCAAAAAACTATAAGACATAAGCATGCGGGCAACATTGACGCCAGGTGGCCACGACAGTCCCGTTTGCCCGAAACTTAATGCGCGGTGGCCTTCCCCCCCCCACCCCCCTTCATATGCAAACCTTGTTCATTTTTCACTCTCCTCCACGGTATCGGTGACGGTCTACAATGTGGGGATGGGAATAAAATCCATCACATGAATTTCGCTTTTCCTAATGGTTAACTCCATCCAGGCTTCTTTGTAAACTGACTTTCGTTCAAGTTTCAGGGGATTCTCGCAACAAGAATCTTATTTTCTAGATTCTAAAAATCTCTGGCTTCCCCAGTTGTCTTTCTTCTAAGTTTGACCTCCTCTCGGGCAGGTTAACGAGCCAACATGTTTTCTATCCCCATTTGGATATTTGCAAGGGGAGGGCCGCCACAGACGAGCTCTGTCGACAGGCCGTCCATTCATCTCCAGGGGCCGGAACAACAGAGGGGGCTTTCTGACGGCACCTGGCCGCCGATGGACGCAACATCAGAGGTCGGGTGGAGGCGGCGGCGGCACCGGTCGCCACACCTGAATAAACTCTCCTCCTTTTTGTACTCACGTCGAGACCCCCCCCCCCCCTCACCGACCACATCAAATAGTGTGAAATCCTGCGAGTACGAGAGTCGAGCCAAAAGCGATGCGGAGGAAGCCTTCAGCCGTGGGCCTGTACAAACAGGCCACTCAGGTGCTGCTGCACACTGCACTTTTCATCCACGGGGAGGGCAGGCGAGAAGATGGAAGGAAGTCTATTTATCCAGGTGTCGGTGCTAATGTAGGATCAGAGAGGGGCGGGGTCGGGGGAATGGGGGGGGAGCACCTCACAGGGACAGGGCAGCATCTATGTTCAAGTTGGGACTCTTCCAAGTAGAAAGTGAGGTGGGCATTCATTTTCATTTTGTCAGCGTCGTGAACTGCCATTCAATGCACCTTAGATGTGGCGGCAAAGTTCTTTTCTTTTTCCAAAAAGTCACAAAATGTGAAAGTACTGTTAGAGGAAAGGCCCTTTTCACCATGTCGCCGCACTTCTCGATGGCAGAAGACAGCTTGCCACGTACTCATTGAGGGACCCGATGACTTAACTGACTTTTCCGGTGCGCCGGATTAATGGGACAGATGCGCTCCTTTGACACTGACATGGACTGCGTGATGATGTTAGCTCGCAGGTTAGCTATTATCCATCCATCCATTCATCCACTTTCCGATCCGCTTCATCCTCACAAGGGTCGCGGGGGGATGCTGGAGCCTTTCCCAGCTGTCTATATAGGCGGGGGACACCCTGAACCAATCACAGGGCACACAGAGACGAACAAGCATCCGCGCTCACAATCGCATCTAGGGACAATTTAGAGTGTTCCATGAACCTGCCATGCATGTTTTTTGGAATGTGGGTGGAAACCGGAGTACCCGGAGAAAACCCACGCAGGCCTGGGGAGAACATTCCAAACTCCACACAGGGAGGCCAGTGCCAGAATTGAACCCTGCACCTCTGCGGTTAGCTATTATGTTTTGCAAAATGACAAGGCAACAAAACATTTTCTATCCGGCCTACATGTGAGAAAATGGCGGCTTGGTTGCCCCGTTGTCCTTTTAGAAATGGGTACTCCTCCCTTGGGTACTCCTTGAAGTCTTCCCTGTCCAGCACTATCCAATTGATTCATCTTCCTTGATCACCGGTTCCACTACTATTACATATTTTGAATTCATTTGGGAAATTTGAAGAAATAAATGAACTTTTTGGGGCCAATCCGGTAGTGGAAGCCCAAACACGTAGCAGGTATAGCGATAGTTCAACAGAGATGCTTGTCCCGTCCCAAATGTTTGTCAAAAGGAGACAATGCGCACGGTTTGAAAGGACCCTCGCCGCACACATTGTGCCCCCCCCGCCGGACGGAACGCCGTATGCTGGCACCGCCCCCGCCGTGCTGTGGCTATCACGGTACAGTGTACAAGACAAGCATACAGAGGCGACGCAGACAAAAAGTCAATTTGTTCACAGCAACGGCCGCACAAAAGGCGCCAGTTGCTCGGCAGAGAGGGGGGGCCCCCCGCTTTAGAGAGGCCGGGGGCCCATGATGCATACGTCTCTGGCCTCCAGTCCCTCCCGTGGCGCTGCGGCGGTGCCTTTTCATTATTTATCTCCGGCCAGCTCGGAAGAGGGGAAACTAATTAAGAGCTGCCTGCAGGTGGGCCGCTGCAGGCTTTTACAGGTCTGAGGACGAAGAGGAGGAGGAGGTGGGAGGAGGAAGGAGGACTGACCACCCCAGGTCACGGGACGACAGTGCCACAATAGGGTTTGAGTGAAGACACGGTCGAAGAGGGTTTAGGTTTGTGACGGAGGCCGAGCAACTCACTCGTTAAAACACAAAATTTGGGAAAAACTCGACTCGACTTGAAATCTGTACATTCATTAGAGTAAATAAATACATTTGGAACAGCCTGTATGAGCTTCCAAACCCTAGGTAAGAGTCGAAAAATTATCCTGTAAATGTCATGGGCTCATTTCAAGCGCCTCCACCCCCCGCAAAAAATAAAGAAATAAAAATCTGTGAGATAATTGACAGCAGAAAAATAAATAAACCAATATAATATTGATAATAATGATAAGAAGAAAAAGAAAAGTTCAAAGATAAATATTTAAACAAAATTAAATACCATAATTGTGTTTTAAAAAGAGAAATAAAAAGGAAAATGTGTTTTTATTGTATATATGGATTTTTTTTTTTCAAAAATGGTTGGGGAATAAAAATTGAGTGATTTGTGTGTTTCAACAGCCCCAAAATACATGAAAATTAAACCACAATGACTTTGCAGTAGTAGTCGTACTACAAGTAAAAAAAAAAAAGGAAGAAAAAACAAGAGTCACAAGGCCAAACTGACTATCTTTGCTCCAGATCTGCGTAATCCTTTTGACACCCACACACGAGAAACACACACACACTTCCTTGGTGGTGGCAAAAGAGTCTTTCAAGCTTTGTGTAAGATTTTCGAGAGGGAGGATCGCACGCATACGCTACCGTGCACCACTTCCTCTTCAGAGGCCCGGTGATGACGATGCTGACGCTTCTCACACATATAAAGGAAATGAAGAAAAAAAAAAAAAACACTCCTCCTACACAGCCGCAAAGTATCGGTCCTCTGCAACAAATCCAAACAAACAGCGGGGCTCTCCAACTTGGGCTACAGCGGTGGAGTCGCCGAAGGAAAAACATGGCGTGCGTGATCGGTAGGCGACGCGCCCTCGGGCAGTTCAGGGTGGAGATCCACATACGGAGTCCAAAATGACAGCGCTATCCTGGATGGCATGACACACCAGGGCAGCTGTTTTGGGAGTGCGCCGCACGGATCTGGTCTGAGCCGGGCCATAAAAGCTGACTTACGAGCGCGCCGGCACTGCACGGCACACAAGCGCTCACTGTCTCCGAACGCCCACTTGAAACGCGCGGGGGCCAGAACGCTCACACGCATCCGCAAATCATGTCACAATGGAGGTGCCACGTTTTCGGTATGGCTTGGTTCAGTCAGGCGGGGGGGGGGTTCGGAAACTTCTTGAGGCCAAGGACACTTTACTGGGAAGACAATGTACGCATAGCGCTAAATGCCGTGGGCTCCTGTTTTTAGATATATTAATAAATTATGTGTTAACCCCCCCACATCCCCCAGAAAAAGGCTTTATCCTGCCTTTTTCCATCCTTTCATAATAAGAGAGTTTTCACAAAGTGCAGCCGTTTCTCCCAGTGGGCACAAACTGACAAACGGGACTGACTTCAGATCTAAAGTGGTGCACGCTGCCATCTACTGGTGATTGTGCATCAATAATGTTGTTTCCAAACTTGAAATTTACAGTGAAGCAGTAGCAGACCCTCTCTCACCAGTACCCGCTAATAAAAGGTAATTGACGTGTTTAGTCGTCAATGGCAGTTTGTTGTTCCGTTCAAAAATGTGACTTCCAAGTTTGAGGATGATAGCTTTCAACCAACAACAACAACAAAAAATTATAATAATTATATATTCATATTTAAGGAAGGAAATGGCCTTTAAAAAGTATTTTCCAAAGTGTTTAAGGACTTTATTAAAGATGGTATTCATTTAAATTGTACTAGTGAAATAAATTAACATTTGGACAGCATTAAAAATGATGAAAATGCAGCTGTGTTGGCATCATATATTCCCTGAATTGCTATTGTTGTTGCTATATATTTTTTTTTATGTTATGATGCCATGCCAACCATTCAATCAATAATCTGACAAAAAACGGTTTGGTTCATTTGGCACCTTGCGCAAACAGACCAAATGGAATAAAACATGCACTGTAGCAAAATAGAACAGAGGTGATTGGTGGAAATGGTGCTGAACTGAACAACACTTTTTTTTTTTTTTTTTTTTTACACAAATAAATGCTCCTTGGGACTAGAAATATTCCAAACAACACAAAAATAACTTGGGTTTTAAGTGATGTCCATTCACAATATTTTAAAACGTTCCCATAGGATCGTCTTAGATGGAAGACGGGGCAAAGAGTGGAAGGTGGAGGGAAGAAAAGAAGGAAGGAAGGAAGGAAGGAAGAGGCAGAGTGGTCAAGAAAAGGAGAAGAATAGCATGAGAGCCAGTACAGTACCTTGTGGAATTCAAGTGGTGTGTGGAGAAAGAGTCCTGGACCGATGCCACAAACGGGCAAGTCAAAAGACTGCAAAGAGAAACAACATGCATTCTGACGCTCAGAACTCTCCTCTCGAAGCAGTTGAGCAGTGGTCTTTTTTTTTGGGGGGGGGTGGTGGTGGTGGTCTGCGGGTCGTGTTTAACGGATGATGTTAATAATGAGACTTTCTGAATGAAGCTATAGTTGGTACCAAATATGACCGTTATGTGACAAAATAAATACAAAAAACTAAGGCAAAAAGTGTACAGCCCCTAAAAAGCAACCACTTGTGCAGCAACACTGTTCAAAATCTGTACAGCAGATGATTTAAACAATTGGATACCTTCGAAAATTGTATCCATTTGATCTCATCTCTCTACCAGCTTCGCAAAAGTCAAATTTAGCTCAGCGAGCACCGACAGAATGCACTCAACATGACAACCGAATCAAGTCAAAAGGACGTCACTTGGGCACTAAGTTACCTTCAACTTGTATTGATTTTTTTTCCATGGGAGACAAGAGAATTTCCTTTTCCATTGGAAAAAATAAAAAAAATGGAAAAAGTGATGGATTCGAATGCCCACCCCTGATTGAAATGCTTGACAAATCACAACATGACAGATTCCACTCCAGCCCTGACGGTGGCAGTGGTGCATGTTACAAAACAGCCAGAAGATGACAGCAAAAGCAAAAACTTCTTTCACCGTACCGCCATCTGCTGGATCTGTTGGGTCACTGCCCTGTTACCACAACTTTTTGCTTGGCGGAAGTTATCATAACAACATTGCCGGATGTTCCAAAACACATCTATGACATTTTGGAGTCACCGGTGGCTTAAGCCAGGTCAACGGGAGGCGGCGACACTCGTGATGTCAGACCCTCGTGTGGCGACAGACCATCCCGGGATGTGCTATACCATCTTTTGTTTACAACTTTGCACTTTTTTTTGGACCTTTTTCTTTTCTTCACAAAGCACCTAGCAACAAACATTTCCACTTTAAGCCTATTTTGGACATTTTTACAGGGTTATTGGCTTTTTGAATAAAATGGAAATTCAATCTCGTCTTCATTTCAAGAGTTGTTACAAAGACATGTATATTTGGTGGCTCAGACAAATAAGGATAAAGCAAAATGATGAGTTATCTTGATAGATAAGATCGCTAGCAAGCTAGCCAGATAGCTAGTTAAACCGAGAGACAGACAAACACATGCCAGGGACCCTCTACTGATAAAAGGTGCCTTGACGAGGATGTCACGGGCATTCCCAGTATCAGATTAAAAGTGGAGTAATGACGAGTGGAAAGTGGGGCAATCAAAGGTGTGTTTGGAGTGACTTACTGAGAGTTGTCCGTCATCACAGAGAGGGGAATATCTTCCCACATACAGTCCAGCTCGTCAGTCAGGCTGCTAGCGCGAGTGATGTCGACGGACATGCTGTTGCCGTGGGTCATCTTCACTAGAAATAAAAGATCAACATTTAGGTCGGGATAGCTTTTGGTCTTGTTCCGACAGAACACATTGTTAGCTATTCACAAGCTTAGCCTGGATTGTGAAAATGACTGAGTTAGCAAAGCCTGTTGACTTGGCCTTGGGAGGAAGAAATTATGGATATATATATATATATTTTTTTTTTTTTAATGATGTATCTGGCTTTATTTTGACAACATACGAAATGTGTTTTATTTTTTATTTTTTTTGCTTAACGAAAATACATAGAGAGAAAAACGAAAGTGAAAGATACCTGGAGAGGAAGGACAGCTCAGAGTGAAAGACGACCAAGAATGATGACGAGGGCCTGGGTGCCATTTGATGCAAAAGACAATTAAAGGAAATAGACGAAGGGTTGAACACACCTATTTGACATTTAGAAGTGCAAAACAGTGCCCAAAATTCTGGATTTTAATCAGCATTTTATTTTCCAATCATGGTGTCATGACCGCCAGACAATGAGCAGTTTGTGATTATAGCGATCACAATAGCCAACCTGTGCTGGCAAGACACAGTAGAAGGGTGCAAAAAAAAAAAAAAACATGTACCGTATTTTCCGCACTGTAAGGCGCACCTAAAAGCATTCCATTTTCTCAAAAGCCGACAGCGCAATTTATAATCCGATGTGCCTAATCTATGGATCAATATTTTGATTTCTAGGATGTAGTATTTTAAATGTTCTGTAAAGCCCGTTGTTACAGCTGCAGCGGTTGGGAAAGCGCTATAGCCATAAAGCTGTATTGTATTGTATTCACTTTAGCATAACTCCATCTAGTGCACAGGTGTCAAAGTCCGGTCCTCGAGGGCCGGTGTCCTGCATGTTTTCCATCCCTCCCTGCTGCAACACACCTGATCCAAATGATCAGTTCATCAGCAAGCTCTATCGGAGCCTGATAGTGATCCTGATCATTTGAATCAGGTGTGTTGCAGCAGGGAGGGATGGAAAACATGCAGGACACCGGCCCTCGAGGACCGAACTTCGACACCTGTGATCTAGTGGATGCATAATGCAACCTCAGCCATTATTGTAGCTTCTATTCTAAGCGCCTTAGAATGCGACGCGCCCTATACATGAAAACAGTTTTAAAATAGGCCATTCACTGAAGGTGCGTGCGCCTTATACTCCGAAGCGTCTTATAGTGCAGAAAATACGGTAGTTGTTTTGTTTTTTTTTAATTTCCGTTACATTCGGCTTTTAACGGCCAACGAACATGTTAGCATCAACGTACCTGTCAAGTTAAGCAAACTCACCTGTTTGTCTGAATATTCTAGTGATTCCTGTGGAGAGGGACAGAGAGAGAGAGAGAACGAGGAAAGTCTTTCGGGAGTCCATTTGACCGATGCAATTACTGTTTCTGCAACATGATTATATTCACGACGCTTCAAAGTTGAGGACGGGTGAGATGATAAACATAGCCGCTTTTATGTGGTTATGCCTGAACACATTATAGATTTAAAATCAATCAATCAACAGATGTTATTATTTTTTTGCCATCCATTAATTGCGCACAATGTCTCCCCCCATTAAAATGGGGACGCAGAGCTCCGTAACCGAGCAGATGGCAAGCGGTACCTTCCACGGTGCTACTCGGCTCCTCCACGAAGAAGGAGACGTCCTTCTTCTCCACGGAGTCGTCAATATGATCGTAGGTGATTTGGGGGATGGATACGGCCAGCTCCGACGATACGCCCATGGGGCCGTGACCTCGCATCGACTTCCGCCTCCTCTTGGGGACCTTTTTCTGAAGCACACAGCAAACAAAGCAGCTGGGAAGAGATACACTTCATCTCTAACTTCAGCGAACACAAAATATTACAAATGACAAAAAAAATAAAATAAATAAATAACTCCAATGACACCATGTCACGCATAAAACATTTGTTGCCACACTGCTGTAAATCTATGGACAGTGTGCTGCTCCTTCTGGTATTCGTGCTTTGGCTATCTGGCGGCAGTACAAACAGCCATACGAATATACAGTAAATGGAGACGGTCACTTATATAATTCATTCTTAACAGAGAATAAACAGTACATGCCTGTGTGTGTATTTTGACTATCTGTCAACATGTGGTGCTCCACCGTTTATGTTCAAATATGCATTGCTTAAAGAGTTACCATCTTGCAACACCGATGCTACCCATTAGTCCATCTATGGTGTTTTCAATTGCTCGTTAGCATCAAGCTAGTTTTTCTAAAGTTGAAAATACATAACGCGCCCTTCTCCTTGGGTGATGTTTAGTTTGACAGTACAAGTTAACTAGTCATGAAAACAAACAAGTAGCCTCGTTTTCGAAGAATTTCCCATCCGCCCAACTCCTGCGTGTTATGAAACGCGTCGAGTTGACGGCGGATTGGCAGCTTGTATCTCAAGGTCACTTGTATCTCAAGCCACAACTGAATTTCTTTAAAGTGTCAACATGCAGCCGAATTAACTTTTACATTGTCGTCACTCAGATATTCATATTTCAAATAATTTGGGGCAGGGGGACACCCTGTATAAATGGTCATACCCTAAAGAAATGCCAGCTTTCAACTAATTCCCCCCATTATTTTGCACAAGATCCCACTCAATTTGTGTGAGAGCCGGTGCGTGACTCAGTGACTTTCCACGGACACCAGCGGAGTTCCAAGAACAAAGCGGTGCCTAACCGACCCCAACGCCACCCACACATGAGCTCAATCATTTAGCGGCAAGCGGTGCAGTCCGAAAAGCAAACGAGGTTGAAATGAGCCATTAAAAGGAGTCACTGATGGCGGAGGTGGAGAATTTCATCGGAATGAAAGGATGGCGGGAATATGCTGAGAAGAAGAGAGCGATAAACCAATTATGCAAAGAGGGAAGATGAGGGCGAGCGGGGATGGCAAATATGGAAGAGAGACAAAAGGTGTCACATGCGGCGACAGAAAAGAGCGGAAGCGGCTCCCCCCCTCCATCACACCCCCGCCGCCTTTTTAGGTGCGGGTTCAATGCTACACAAAGATTGTTTTGTTGTTGTTCTGCTGGACAAAAGTTTACTCCCATGAGAAAGGCGGCGGTGACATCATCTCAACTGACTGAGTCTTTGTGCGCACCAGACAAAGGCATCGAGTCATCCTGGTGGAGGGGGACCGCGTGTGTTTGTGGGAACTTCACTTGCCCTTTCATGCTGCTCGGCCCGAGGTGCAACGCAGCTAATATTGATGCGGAAGGTGAAGGAACGGCGCTAGAAGAGAATGCAGTGAAGGCTAGACATGCAAATGTGCCACTGCTATCATGCGCGGAGTTCCTGAAGGACAATTCAGAACAAATTCATACTTGGAACCGGAAGTTGAAAGAACTGAATAACTACAAACCAGAAGCTTCTACGATCCATATACACCGTTACGTTTTAACTGCGGGTCAACTGGCAACTTTGTCAACACATCTTTTTCTGAATGAGCCGACACGAAATGACATCTTACCGAGATGTTCAGCTTCCTGATGGTGGGGCTTGAGTTGTCTGATTCCACCTTGGCGATGGCCTCTGGAGTCAGGACGTACATTTTCCACGTCGCCGCACAGCCGTTGGGTTTCTCCGCCGCATAGCAGCGCCAAAGCGTCTGTGGGACATCAAGGGAATTAGACTCAAATAGATCTACAATGTTTTTTTTTTGAAAGTGTGGTTTTCTGAGAGAGAACATGAATTAAAGAGGGCAAAAAAACAACGAGGACGCAGTTACAAGTGAAATGACCATCATTTTTATTCTTTACTCTGTTCTTTGTTTTTTACATTGTGCACAACTCTCATTTATGTCTGGATTTGGGACGAATTTACATGGAAAACGCGTCTCTACTTATGAAATTTTCAAGTTAAGAAATTTCTTCCAGGGCCAATTAATTTCGTAAGTAGAGGTACCACTGTACTATATTGGAGTTGCAAAGATCGTCTGTGCTGTCAATTCCGTATTTTCACAAGGCTTATTCTCCATGTACGCTTCGTTAGCAAGTGGTGACCTCAAGAATTAAAAAAGAAAAAAAAAAAAAAGGCAGTTACCTGGATGAGAGAGGCTGCGGCAGGGATTTGTCTATTGAAGTGCTTTTGTCTCTGCTTCTGCTGGACCTTCAGGGCGAACCCCGATCCCAAGATGCCCTGAGCCGGGAAGATTAGGTTGCGCTTGCATCACGGCAGGCGACAGAACAATGTGGCGGGGAACAATTAGTGACACTTACAGCCGGCAGAGCAAAAAAGGAGATGGCAAATACGCTGAAACAGGAGGCGATGGCCTTGCCGATCCACGTTTGAGGGATCTTGTCTCCATAGCCGATTGTGGTCACGGTCACCTCGGGAGAGAAGAGAGAGAAGGTGGTTATTTTTACACCTTGGAAGCCGCATGTCATATTTTGGAAAGCTGGCATGTTTTGTCTTCACTACTTTTGGCATGAGGTTTTTTTTGTTTGTTTGTTTTGATTCCTTTTTCTTTTTTCACACTGCACGAAAGAAAAAATAGACAGGAAGAGAACATTTTAAATAGAACAGCTGAACTTTATTTGGGTTAATCAGAGGAAACGTTAAATGGTAGCGGGTGTGTTCTGATTCCCATTTAACAGTTCGAAAGTGAATGGTTAATTCTACCACAAATGTGATCAAATAAATAAAACCGAGTATTTGAACAGGGTTGTGGAGACATCCCCTGTTCAAATAGTCAAATGAATATTTCTTGAAATATATTTTATGCATTTATTTTTCATGCAGTTTATTTTTCAAGATATGAAAAAGAAAAAAAATCTGTGGTGATGGCCAGCCGGTTAGTGTATTTAAAAGTTGTCACAATGATAAAACAACACATTTCATTTGAAGGCACCTCTCAGGGCACTTGAGGTCAGCTTGCTGAGAAATTGCGGAGGGTCGAACGATTGCCGCACGGCTGAAAGCTTTCGAGCCAAGAGAGGACAAACGGTGAGTTGCATTACTCCTGGAACAGATTCATTTGATTTCCATGGTTCCTTATGGGGCGGGGGGAATTCAGTCAAAACCCGAGCAAATGGAAATTTGAACTGCCCTCTTATAATGAAGCAGGGCCCTGGCGGGAGGACAAGAAAGTCGGGGGGGGGGCTGCAAGTGAGAGAAAGTGAGGGAATGTGATCCAATCCTGGCATCGGCTTGCTCTCCAGCTGTGTCCCGCACCTGCACACGGGGGGTTGAGGGGGGGACTGTGCCAAAGATCAGGGCACGGACATTCTTGTCAGCACACACGCACGCACGCGCACACACACACGCGCACACACACACACACACACACACACACACACACACACACACACACACACACACACCCA
>NW_017806062.1:1281970-1334470 GCF_001891065.2 Hippocampus comes | reverse complement strand
TGTTTGTAAATTCTTTTAAATGTTGTGTTGTTTTATTTTGTGAATAATGTTGAGTTACCATGTGTATGAAATGCACATTTTCAAACAAATTAATAGTAATCAAATCTAACACTGAATTAAAAAAAAAAAAACACTAAAATCCCAAATTATTAAAAGCCTCCTACTAACCCGCACTGAGGGGAAAAAAATAAGTATCAACCACTTCTGCTAAGCAGAGCGCATCATTACATAAAAGGATCATTCGACAAAAGGCGGAATGGCGACGATACATCTTTAATCTTAACTTCTCTTGTGGAGCCCTGAAGAGAGATGAACGTCGGGTTTGATCACAGCCATCGTCTATTGGCCCGTGAAAAAGAGAGGCCCAGCTTGACTCTATCGGCTTCGCGCTCTACTTTATCCTTATAAAGCCCGCACTGCTGTGGCTTATGCGCGCACCTCTGTGGATCGGTCGCTGTGTAGTGAAGGCTTAAGCGGTTTGACGGCAAGCGGGCAAAGCACTGCTCAGCAGGCTAAAAGCATGGGAGGACAAACTATGAATAAAATAAAATGAGGGTCATCAAAGACGAGCTTCAAATGGTATCCATTTTGGGATCGTACATTTGTGTTATATTTTAAAGTTGAAACACGTCACTACTTTTTGTTTCAAGTATCACCTAAAAAAAAAAAAAAAAAAAAAAAACAACGAACAATTAATATTACTGAAATACACATCAACATTTTGGGCACTTTGAACACTACACCTAATTATAAGGAAAAAAATATACTTAAATAATGACTCAATTGATATGCATCACATAGGGAAGTTTAAAACAAACTGCGCCCAAATAACTGTTTGGAAAAAATAAAAAGTTCTATAAGAATCAATAACTGGTCAATTATCAAATAATTGACAACTATTTTGATCATTGATAAATGAAAATTACAAAAAAAATGTTTGTCCAATAAATTGTAAGCAATTTAAATGCTTACATTTTTTTTCAAAAATGGTCGACAGATTAATGGCTCATACAAATAATCGGTAGCCCTAAAAAGAAATAAATAAAAAAAAGACTACAATGCAAAACCATTGCACATAAAAGTTAAATATCACTGAACTGTACTTCAACATTTACCCCTTTACTATTTTTTTTCATACTTCTTACATCGACAAATAACTTGGCAGAAACGTCTGACAGACAAACATTGCGTTTGTTGCCTGATTTCTGACGCACCTGCCGATGGATGAACACCACAGATCCCAGCAGCCTCCATGTTCCACCTTGTCGGTCCACGTGGAGCATGCGCAGGATTTGCAGGAAACGGATGCCTCTGAAACACATACACACACGCACACGCACATGCACATGCACACGCACTTCAGCCTTATCGCTCAGCAGCTGGTTGTGGGGAAGATAAGCTCTACCTGATGGCAGATGTGGCAAAAACTTGGCCATTGGAGCCCACAGCGAGTACAATGATGGAGGCGATGACCACAATCAAGTCTGTGACAAGAGAATGATGACATCCTTGTGTTGACAAAAATCTCTATCAGCATTTACGGGTCACATTCATTGTATCCAATCGGCAGAGGTGGTGAAAATACTTGCGCACTGTGCTTACGCTAAGTAGAAGTACAGATACTTGTTAAAAAAAAAACTCCTGAATTTAAGTAAAAGCAAAAAATTAATTGAACAGAATCTGAAGAAATTTTTAAAAACTAAAATAACACAGCCACTTTAATAGTGTAAGGAGCAGAACGTACAGATTATAATAAGAATAAGAAAACCTTTATTCGTCTTACAATGGAGACTCTAGCTAGCTAGCTACATTCTAGTTGCCAGCTAGCTAACTACTCTTTTTTTATTTGAGTTAACGAAAGCAAACAAGATCACTAAAGCTAAAGTTGAAACCAAATGTAATTGACAAAATGAAACTGTCTTTGTCAATGAATATCATACATGCTCCGACTGGCAATGGGAGCAAAAAACAAAAAAAACAAAACAAAAACAAAACGGCCAGGTGCACCTATGATGGATATGGGCTTCCTGATGAAGCGGAGGCGTCCCTTGATGCCGGCGTATTTGCTGCGGCAGCCGGCGGACCACAGCCGCACCACGTACTCGCTGCCGAAGAACAGCACCAGCACGATTTCCTGCGGGACACAAGGCGCGTGATTCCGTGAGCATCAAGATAACGGGACACGGATACAAGACGAAAGGATCTTCGGGGGGATAAGCAACATCAAACATGGGCCGTTGTATCATCCGTCACCGCCATACGGTGGCAGGCAGTGGCAAGTGTGCGCGACGCAGAAATGCAGTGGTGGGACTGCGTATCGGGGGTGGACCACCTAGGAGGAAAGATGGTGGCTTGATAGCTAGCGGTGAAAGCTCAAACTGAGGTAAGCTCAATGGAAGCTACATTTGAACTTTTCATTTTTGGTTGACTTATCTCACCCAAAATGTTGAGTAAAATGAATGCCCCTACAAAACAATCCATGAATCACCCAAAAAGTCTGGTCGGACACTTTTTTTTTTATAGTGCAAGTATAAGGTGGATCTTACGGTCCATTATACTTAATTTGTAAAAGTACAGTATTCCCAGTTGAATCTAGAAACTGGACACCACACCATTGCCACTTTCCTTACAGTTTCACTAGTACAACCAAGGGTACACACACAGTTGTTCTACGATAATTTGAAACATACATTGATACAGATACACTCACACAGGCCACTGAAGAGATTCGTTAAGTGCGAACATAGGCGTGTATAGTTTACTGGCCCTTTAAATGAGGCTTTTTCTCACGTTTCACAAGTCAGGTGACTGGAATTGTTTGTTTTATTAAATGACATTATATATGAGTGGATGAAACTTTGTTTTCAATTTCAGACCTGAGCTCAGGCAGTCTGCTCTGCGAGAAGGACGGCTGCGCCACAGTGGGAGTGGTCACAGCCGACTTCAATCATGGGCAGTGGCAACACCCCCTTTAACTGCGCTAGTCATTCATGTGTCACAGCACATCGGCATCGTGAAGTGGGCACCTAGCGACCGACCCCAATGGTGCAGACACGCTGTCTGCGAAAATAGGGCCCACGGTGTCACGTAAACCTTGTAGGGAAGACAAGAGTTCGACAAGGAGTCATTTGAAGATCACAAAATCAGTTTACATTCAGATCTGTAATTACGCTCCTGCGTTGCTACTTTTTACTCTGGCACACATGCCACCCATGTTCCACTCGGCCGCATGTTTTGAAAATACCTGATGTGTGAATTAATTAAGTCAGCCCGATAGAGATCGTGTCAGTGGCCGCCAAGTATGCATAATATTTAGCCACCATGCTGTGAGTTTGGGTGTGGGGGCCGGGGGGGCCATGTGGGTGGCCGCCGGGTACTTGTGAAAGGGCCACCCCTCACATGAAACTCGATCCTCGGAGCCCTGCTGCAATAACACGGCACAGCGGAGCCCCAAAACAATGACCTGTCAATCATAGCCAGCAATATTTGGACAGGAGCAACGTTTTTTTTTTTTTTGTTTTGTTTTGTTTTTTTAAATCAGCAGATAATGTCGACAGTATAATAATGAAGTGCTGCTATACTACCTCAAGTTTGCATCAAGAAGTAATGGACTATGTTGTGTCAATAAACTGCTGGGTGTAGTTTATGATTAATTGTGATGTGGCCAAATGTCTACCATTAAAAAAACGATCACAATAAAAAGTGCCATAAAATTGTGATGCTAATGACAGTAACGATTCATGATCTATCTAGCCATAGATAGATAGATAGATATTTTTTATGAATTAATGTAAGAGAGCATAGCTACATGTATTTTAATTTTCAAAAACCAAGCATTTCTTTTGTATAGTTTAAAATTGTATTTCTATTGATTTTTGCCTATTTATGTACATTTATGAGAAGTCGTAGTAGTAGTGGAATTGTTGTTGTTGTTATGTGTTACTATTGTTAATTACTGAAAATTACTGAATGAATGAGTGACAATGATGCAATTTACCATCCTTGATATTTGTTATCATATTAACAACTCGTACATAATGATTCTGATATGAAGCAATGCTTTTTTGAAGAAATGATTTGTTTTGTTTAATTTAAAGATTAATTTGAGCAAAAACTTAAAATACTACAGTATGTCCAAAAAAAAAAAAATCTCCTCTATCTCCTTCCCAGTACATTCGATATCACCATCTGGATAATATTTGCGAGTCAAGGGCATACAGTACGCCGCAAATTCGGAAAAAATGTGAGAGGGGATTAAAGTCATAATTCGATAAAATGGGTCACCCAGATGTCGGTCCCATATGCGTATTGGACACGTGGAAGCTATATGATGTTTACCGAAAACAGCACTAATCCACCACAGCCAGATGAAGATCATAGGTGGGGGGGAATACAGATTAGAAGAAAAAGTGATGAGGGAAAGAGATTGAGCCAAATTGGTCTGAAGTGTTCCTAAAAAATAAATAAAATAAATGTTCTTTCTTGTCTTTCAACTTATGATGTGCACCGTTAACACAGCTTTAGAAGATGTGCTACTTCTTCAGACCGTGTGTGTGTGTGTGTGTGTGTGTGTGTGTGTGTGTGTGTGTGTGTGTGTGTGTGTGTGTGTGTGTGTGTGTGTGTGTGTGTGTGTGTGTGTGTGTGTGACTCCTGCCCATGGCTGGCTGAGCTTTACTTTGGCAGCTGCGCCCAAGGCCAAACATCCTCAAGGACCAAATGTACCTCAGCCCCCCCCCTTCGCCCCCCCCCTTCTGTGCCATCCAAAACAAGCAGCCTGTGATTCATGCATGACAGCAGACCCTGAACTTTCTAAGTTTAGCCACCGCTGCCAATCATCACCGCCGTAACACTTGGCCGCGCACCCCCCCCCTCCCTATCTTCAACACACACGGTAAATAAGTCATTTATCTTATCAGCATTTTATATTGCGACATGATCATAGTGGGGGGGGGGGGGTAACAGTCAGGGCATGTTTTGACGACTTGGAAAACAAGTGCAAGAAATGCGAAAAGGACTAGTTCGGAAATTAATGAGCCGACGCGCATAGTGGATCATTCCACCAAAAAAAAAAAAAAAAAAAAGTCTCATGGCACAGCCCCACCAAAAATGCCCCAAGTCGATATACGAACGAAAATGATCTCGTTTTAATTTACAATCACATTTATTTCCTGTGAATGACGTTTCCAAATGCACAGGTTAGTTATGTAGCGCCTGCCATCGAGCTCTGCCTGTCACTATATGTTGCTAGCATAGGTAGACAAACACGCCTACCGATAATCGGGCCGACTGGAAACATTTTTCAGTAAATGCCCTATTATTGGATGTCTCTAAATAATGATTCCTCTTTACTGTGCATGTTCGCAAATGTCCAACAATTGTAAAAACTAAACTTGTAGACGATACATCTAGTTAATTGTTGTTTCTTTAAAATCTGGATGCAGGTGATTTTTAATGCAAACATTTGACAAAATAAAATTGAGCAAATTCAACCGATCGTTATTGTCAGTGTAACAAATAACCTATCGCCCTCGAGATCCTCTTCTCGGGTATAAATGAATGAGTAACCACGATAGAAGGTCCTCAAAGGGCACTGGCCAAAAGTTGACAGAACATCGCGTTCACTCCTGTCCTCTGGCTGGCCCCGTCAACTCGGGAGGTGGTACATAAACCTGTGGGTGGGTGTGTGTGTGTGTGTGTGTGTGTGTGTGTGTGTGTGTGTGTGTGTGTGTGTGTGTGTGTGTGTGGGAGGGCGCAGGAGCTACGTGTGTATTTACACTTTATATTCCCGGTGTGCTGGCCAAAAAAAAAGAAAAAAAAGAGGGATGATGCAAGCTCTTTGAAGAGTTTCCAAAGCAGTAGCCATCACGTCCTCCACCTGTTGCAAGATCCCGATTTATTGCATCATTAAACACCCTTAATGGCCCCCCTGATAGGCTTTTTTTAACGTCATTTTTACCAATTTGCACCACTGCTAGCAGTCTTAGTGGAGCCATGTCACTCTGTGCTCACACCCCCCCGCCCCAGGCCCCTCCCTTTACATTCTAACACCTATGCTTCAGGGACAATATAGAGCCCGAGTTTGGCCATTACGCAACACGGTAATAAGAGGCCATTGTTTGTTCTTCAGGTATCATACTGGGAGACACGCAGCACCCACCACCACTTCAGATCCTCTACTGCCACCGAGTGGCTGTGGAGGAGTACTACATGTCACATTCACAATCACTTCCTGCTTCAGTTATGAAGCCGTTTGCCTCCAAGATTTGTATGTGGAGATGATGTGTCTCTTTTCTAAAGCGCTTTTCCTCAGTTGGGAGCCTCCGCCCTTTCACATTTATGCACAATTTCGACAGAAAAATGGCATCCGGCAATCAGACGAAGACACATTATTCTCTGCGCTCGACTGAGTGCAAGTCAGCGCTCCTCAATAGAGATGAGGGGAGGCGCTTTTTTTTTTTTTTTCAAGTGTTTCGATAAGCACATTGTTCAGTTTTACTCACCATCCAGAACAAAGATCCGGAAGCAAAGTCTGCATATTGCTCGATTGTGGACAGGACACTGAAGATGAGACACACCAGAACCATGACGAAGCTGTGGGTAGGAACACAGCACGAGGTTAGGACAAGTGGTCAAACACAATCCAAATAAATAATGCACCGAGAAAAAAAAATGTCCACTGCATGCTTGGTCCTTTGGGTTCTCAGACCAACTGTAAACCCAGTGTAAAATCAATGAGGTGGTCTTCTCAATGTGTTTTTTTTTTCTTCTCAATTTTGGAGCACAGTCGAGTCACACAATGTTATCAAATCTCCACTTTCAGCCTAAAAATATCAGGGAAAGTAGACCAATGTAGATGGTTAATTTAACATTCCAATTTATGTATTTATTTCTTTTAACAAACCCCTACACTTCTTCAGAAAATGCTGATAAACATTTATTTTATGTTCCAGACAGAGGACATGGGGAAATGTGGAAAACAATTATGTGGCCTGATGACACTTGTGGGTTCCAAACATATTCTGGAAGGTTGGGGAGGGGGGCGGGGGGACCCCTCGCTCTGCCACTGACCATGAGGTGAATTTGGTAGGGGTGGGAGGGCGTGAGAGGGGTGTCGGTTGGCCTTGCAGCTTTGGCCAGGTCTCTTTTCCAAACCCTCGCGGGATTAAGAGCAGAGTCAGTTGTGTGTTTTAACGATCCCAGAAATAATCCTTTGGACACATCTTTGGAGTGCTTTGACATGACACGGCAGCAATGTTTGCATGCAGCACCATCGTCATCGGGCTCGCTTTAAAACACACACACACACACACACACACACGCACACACACACACACACACACAGCAGAGGGCGCTTCGTGTTTTTGTGTGCTTCAAGCTGGATTACACGCCATATGCTGAAAACGGGGTTATGTAAATGTCTGTTGTTTATCATCATTCATGTTTAAGCGCATCGAGTAAACACAATTGTAGCAAGGTTGCTGCCGTTTAAATCAGCGGTCCCCCAAAGTAGCAGCTCGTTAAAGAGAGCAGGGCTCCCAATTAAATGCAGCAACGACATTCAGTGTCTGCAGTTCACTTTTTAATTTGGTTTAAGGTTTCTTTTTTTTTTGGAGAAAATTATCCAAATGTCTCCATTGTGAGACAAATAAAGGTTTTCTTATCTTTTTTTTTTTTTTTGGTGAAGCGAAAAACTCTGACCGGGCTGACCGTTTCGGCTGTCACTTCAGCCTTCATAGGAGCTGTCTATATAATGGTCTGGGGAAAGAAAAAAAAATCAAACCTTAAACCAATGTACCATAAGTAGACAAGATGAATGTCACAGCGCCAGTTAACTTTTTTTGTTTTTCCTTGTTGTGGGTAGGAGCAGGCAGAGGGACCCGTCTCCAGTCAAGTCATGTGACTTAAGACTCAAATCGCCAATTTTTGAGGACTTGGCACTTGCCGGGCTGAAATTTCAACTTGATATTTACGAGACTTCACTTGACTCAGACTCGAACGACATGACTTCTGCATTCTCAAGTGTTTGTTGGGTTTTTTTTTCTTTTTTGTTATTTCTTTTGAAAAATGGCGCCTGTTTCCTTCGGTGTCGGTGGATGCGGTCCTGAAGCCGCCCTCGGTAGAGAGCGAGCCACGGCGTGAAAAGCGCCAAGCGAGGTGACGGGAGGGAACGACTCCTGACGTAAAAGTCGCTGACACATCGGGCAGATGGGACTTTGATTTCCCGGGCTGAGGATTACTTGACCCCCTCACACACACGCGCGCGCATGCACACACACACACACACACACACACACACACACACACACACACACACACACACACACACACACACACACACACACACACAGATGCCACGCTCCCCTCCCCGCACACACGTGAGTCCGTCAAATGAAAAGCCCAAATACGAGAATTGGCGGTTCTCGACGGACGAGGTCACAAGTGAGGTCTTAAAATGAGAAGTGGCACGGGCAGCCCTCGGTCCCGTCACGCCGCTCCCAGGATATGCCCCTCGTGTCCTCAGCATTTGGAGGACGTAGATGAAGAGATGAAGAAGAACACGTAAGGCCTAGTGGAGATACAAATACTAATACAGATGGCTACCTCTGCGTGATTAACGACATGAAGTGAGTAAAAACGCAATACAAGGCCGCTTCTTGAGAATACCACACGTTTCGAAATAAAGCTGTGACAGGATGACTGCGGTGATACTTTTATCACACCATCACAAGTTACAAAATAAGGTCAGGAAGAAATGTCAGCCATAGGATGATTTTGACACAAAAATGCTCGTAGCTTGGCTGGCTATAAATCACCACTTTGGGTCCAATCGTGTTTTCGTTGAGTGAGTCGGCATTTGCCAAAGTGTACTGCAGCGTTAGCGAGGGGATTTTTAATTTTTTACTCTGCCGCAGACAGACGCACAGGACAGGACAGGACAAAACAGAACAGGACAGGGTCACTCCAAAGCCGTTAGCCAACCTTGCTCTGACGGACTGTGCCAAAAACCCTCCGAGATCTGATTAAAAACAAAACAGCTGGGGGGGCTTTAGCGAGAATTATTGACAATAATATTCAAAGTCGCAGCATGCAGCTTCATTCAAAAACCTGGTTTAAAACTCCCAAATGCTTATGTGAAGACCACGTGGAAGGAAGACATATATTTGGGGAGCGAGAGAGACAGGCACGCATTTATGATAAGCCTATTAACCCTTTCACGCACCCTGTAACCCTGATAACATGATAAGCTGTCCACTGTAGTGACCGCTGAGAAAATGGACTGATTTTAGATGCGCCTTATCGTGCGGAAAATACGGTAACCGCTCCTTCATGGCCATTCATCTCCAAATCTCTGTCAGCTATACGCTCACGCCTTTACAATGTATGTGTCATTTTGTTGTCCCGTGAAAAGATATGCATGAAGAAAATATTCAAATGAAAAACTGTTCGGGGATGTACTCTCTCAGATGCTGCATAGACAATATGTTCGGACATAACGGTGTGGTCAACAGTTATCGATGGCCTAAAAAGCCCGGAACAAAAAATGGAGAGCCGTCTATCGTGGAACGCAACGAGCGTGACAGTGCTCACAAATTGCCCTGGCCATGACTGTTAAGCAAGCATGTCGGAGACAGAGCAGTACTCTTTGACCCACACCACCACCACCCCACCGCCGGCTCAGCCCTCGCCCATCCCATCCGTGGGAGGAGCTTAAGGATGGATTACAGCACATCAGCCTGTGGCCAGAAGCACGGATATTGCATCCTGGCTTAGCCATCATCTTGTCCGCCTAATAGTCGGGAAATAAATGGAAATCTTCTTACAGGTCGGAGTGGACAAGCGGAGCGAAGTTCAGGTCAAGTGTGGATGCTAATATCGGAACCCAGGTGCACACCAAACGAGTGGGACCGAGGTTACAAGTCAAATGTGAATATCTGAACACCGGTATAAAAATGCCAGCGTTTAATATTTAGTTTCACCATGACAAAATGAAAACAAAAAAAGTGCATTCACATTGATTAGCAAAATCATTTCCCCATCCATCCATTTTCATATCCGCTTACCCTCACAAGGGTCGCGGGGGTGCTACCTTCGGGCAGTAGGCGGGGGACACCCTGAACCGGTTGCCAGCCAATCGCAGGGGACACACAGACAAACAACCATCCATGCTCACACTCACACCAAGGGACAATTTCTTGAGTGTTCAATCAGCCTGCCATGCATGTTTTTGGAATGCGGGAGGAAACTGGATTACCCGAAGAAAACCCACACAGGCACGGGGAGAACACGCAAACTCCACAATGCCGAGAAAATCCTGATCGACTCTCTGACTGTTGGAAGAGGGAGAAATCTAAAACGGGCTGGATAGGGGCTCTTGAGGACCAGATTTGAGGTCTAGGTCCTCACTGACACTCGGGAACGCCAGCCCAGTCTAAGTCAGACCACACCTCGATCAAGAACCTGACCAGAAATAAAGTACAGCTCTTCAAGGCACTCTGTCAATCACCGCGATAGTTCAGATGGTCCGACACGACAGTCTGGACTTTCTGGTCTTTTAGTGAAGCCGAAACAACCTCTGTAGAACAAACATTACTCACGTTATTTATCTAAACTGAAAACTAGGTATATCACGGTGATTTTCGGCGTAGCGGTTGACCCCCTACCGTGTTACGGTGAATACGTAAGAGCAACGTCAAAACACATCCCGCAACCCGCTATGGGAGTGACCCCCCGCGCTGACGGTAATCTCTGATAAGCAGATATCCAATATAAGGGTTTAGTTCCGCATACGTGCGTACGTACATAGGAGCCGGCAGACTGATTTCAGTAATCTGCCGAGTTATAAATATACAAAGCAACACCAAGTACTGCAGACAACATCTGGACGTCTGCGTGCTCGCCAGGATGGACAGGTGCGAGCGCTACCGGTTGGCCTTTGATGGCGTCGTTGTCTATCACCGACCGTTGCGATTGTGAAAATTCAAACGTTTGGCGCCGCAAAAGGAGTTCAGCATGGCTTAAATTGGGTCTCAAATATCGCTGTTCCCGTCTCACAACGGTCTTGCAGAATACGGAAAAGAGAGCGGTGGACGAGGCGTCCGAGGGAGTTCAAGAGGTCGGATGACGCTTTCACTTGCGAGGGCATTTAGGAATCACAACTGCACAGTTTGTTCCGTCCGGTTATGTAAAAGACTCAAAAGGGAGTGTCCAAATGTGATTCCCCGCCCCCACCCCACCCCCTGGTTGTCGAAACGCACGCAATCTGCTCAAATTTGGACACGATGTAGACAAGATTAAGATGGACGGTAACTAAAATACGGGAAACGATGTGATGCGGTTCTGATTGGAAAAGGGGTGGGAATATTTTTGCGGGTCACTTCAATCAAATTGAAGATGAAAACTCATTCAATGCCAAGCAAGTTTTTTTTCAGAATCCAGGCATTCAATCCGGGTATGTGTTTGTTTGTTTTTTTTTAATTCCCACGATAAGGTAAAGAAGGGTCTGAAAATCAAATCGCCGGCGCTGAATGATGAACATTCGCAAAATATGAACGTAAAAGGACCAATTTTCATTCCAATGTTTTCTTTCATCAGAACGTGAATGCACCCTTTGATGCACCCTGTCACCTGATCACATGATCGATCAGCTGTCCGCTGTAGTGACCGCTGTCCCAAAAAGGGACCGAATATTGGAATGAAAGACAGCTTCTGAATTGAATGTGCCACGTTATTCTGTTCGTTTCGAAAGAAAACGTTGACTGTGGATTATGAAAATGGATGCATGGACTGAAGGATTAAGCATCGTTTTTAAGCACACTTAAAGCCTTAATCTTGGGGACATCCAAAGATCTGCAGGCCGTGTATTTTCTGTTGTGGCTTTTTTTTTTTTTTTGCCCCCTTCGACCGAATTTGGCTATTATGTTTAAAATGAGTCAACCTCAATTGTTGGGATTCCATTTTGAACTGTGCACCCTCACCCCCACCCCAACACCATCCTTGCGAAGGTCACGATGAAGCAGCAAACGGTCAGTGGGCCTATTCTCGGTTCAATGTACATGTGGAGCGAGAGCAGCACTAATCCGCCCCCATCTTGTTAAAATGAGACACGAGCAGCCAGGTCGCCATCATGCGATGTGCAAACCCAACGCTGGCCGGAATGAAAGCATGAACCCCCACAGACACAATGTGGAAACAAAACAAAAAAAACATTTGCCGAATTCATGCCTTGACTTTTTTTTTTGTTTGTTTTCCCTCTCCACAGCGAGACTGGATTTGATTGAAGCACATCTTACTGGACAAAATTTAGCACGCACACTCTCCATCTTTCGCGCGTGAGGCCGCCCGTTTGTTGACAGCGGGCCGGAGGTTCTGTATATGGCGAACCAGATCTCACTGACCTGCTTCTAGTTGGCTCTTTCAAAACAAGCACACCAGACACACTCACACAAGCCACCTTTTTCTGTTTTGGGGAGGCAGAATCTAATACTGTACTTGATGTAATTAACAAGAGAGGGACTGCAGATGACAACCACTGGTCAGGCATTTGTACATACAGACCAGCCACCACACTTGATCCACCTGAACAGTCCAAAACCGTAACCCAGAACCCTAAACCGAAGCCTAAAATTTAATTGACAGCTTCTTTTTAAATATATAAACCTACTGTAGTGCGGCCCGTGGAGGACATTTTAAAAACTTAATTGGCCTGTGGGCCACTTTTGAGCAAAGAATTCCATACAATGTGTGGATTTCCCTTTGCAGTCCCCAAAGAATGAGAGTCAACTAAAGTACACGGAAAAAAAAAAAGCTTGATGTACAGATGTACTTGAAAGCGCTACTTACACAAGGAAGTGGTAGAGGAAACATTTCAGTCCAGCGGGTCTCTCGAGGAAGTTGTAAACATCGCCCTGCATGCTCGTCTTGACGTACGGCCGCTGGAACTCCTTTTGGTGGCGATGCAGCCAGCTGGAACGCGGAAGAGGCGGCGGGAGTGGCGCCGAGGCGACGTTGAGCTGGCCGCGCAGCGCCGTATCCTTCGCCATCGGGCAGTGGGGGACACCTGATCCATTATTGACCGCCGCTGAGTCCAGTTGCAGTGAAACGGGAGCATAGAGGCCCATGTCGGGCATGGGGGCCTCGCTCTTGCCAACCACGGGTGGAGAATTGTCAGCATCCATCTCCTGGTCCAGGCTGAGGCTGGTGCCGGCGTAGCCGTTGGGGCCGCTTCGGGCGAAGGGGCCCACCAACCTGTTGCCGTAGTCCCGCTGTAGGCGGCACGTCATATGGAAGGAGCGTGCCCGTCTCTCCCCCATGTTGGTTCCAAACTTCAGAGGTGGAGCTGATGGAGGGTCCACAAGGGGCATGGAGCACTTGGGGGAGGTCATGAAGACGATCGTCGCGGGTTTCCTGTGGCGGATGAGCAATCACTTGGCGGGCTGCCGGCATGTGCGTCCATACCTGGGGTGGAACAGGTGATGTGAGATGTGGAGATAATGTGACTGAAAGGAAGCGCTTCCCTCGATTGTAAGGAGGACGCTGTAAAAATCTGCACATAACAGACACACATTGACAGGAAAAAAACGTGCAAAAAATTATTTTATTAACTTATCGTATATTGCTTGTGCTGACGATAAATAAAACAAGATAAATTCTAACGCTAATGATAGCGGACAACAGATTTTTAAAAAAAACACGATTTTTTTGCTAGTGGTTTTTAGGTTAGCACAAAATAATTAAAATAAAAATATTTACTGTTGCCAAAAAAAAAATCATATACAAAAAAAAAAAGCACGTCTTTAAAAAAGGCCACTAATGTGGAAAATCTTGTTTCTCCAAATCACGTGCATCATTGTGAATACATAGTGTCAAAATGCACACAGGATGGAAAATCGAGGTCATTTTCACAAAGTAAGGATTGGAAAGTACAGTCTGCACGCCCCCATTAGGTTAAAAATATATTTTTTAAGTGGTTACGAAAAGATACACTTACGGGAAGTAGACACAAAAAATGTGCTCATGGTGTATGTACGCTGTCCATTGGGTGAATACCTTCAAACGTGTACGGCGTCAATCTATCATTCGCCGTGGCACAAGTTCGACTTGTAAAATCAAATTCAGGTGAAAAGTAAATCCAAATATGATTCACCGAGTTTTATGTAGAATAAAGTAAATAATCACGCAACATCTGCGCTCACAAAAAATAAAAAAGGAAAATAAACATAAACTGTAAAATCAAATTCAGGTGAAAAGTAAATCCAAATGTGATTCACCGAGTTTTATGTAGAATAAAATAAATAATCACCCAACATCTGCGCTCACAAAAGATAAAAAAATAAATAAAAAGGGAAAATAAACATAACGCACGAGCGTTTCGGTCGGTGTCCGTTTGCGGGACTTTGAAGTGCATCAATGACAGCAAGAGCCTGTGCGTTATGCTGAGTTCAAGGCTACTCGGGAATTTTCAGTTTCAGTGATATCCTCCACGTTTGTTCTTTTTTTTTTTTTTTGTTCTTTTTTTGTCGTAACTTGTCACTTGTATGTATATCAAACTTGACTTATTTACAGGGTAAACTCGGATACGTTGGTGTGCGGAGGACATTAAAGATTTTAGCTTTTGGTACTCCCGCGAAAGGTCAATTTACGATAGTGGGAACGTCTCACAATTTTGCCAGACCGGCCTCACTAAAACAATGCCTTTTCCAAATGCACTGGCTTCGCATTTTTCGCGTATATAATGCTCCCATTTAATTAGGGTATTCGCTCGGAGAGACATTATGATGAAATGAGGACACAGCAAATATGTTATACTTACACATTCGCCATTTGGCAACAGAGTGGTTTGTCGGCATCCGTAGTGACTGAAGAAACATGGCTGCTCACACGAGCAAGACGATGCTGCTGTCCTTAAGTCGATTAAACGTCGTGGGCGTTGGACTACCGAATTTGTCGAGCAGACTGACATACGCCACGGCATTCTCGACAAACACGGCTGGAAATAAAAGCGAGTATTGCATATGCCTTTGCTGTCGTTCACGCTCATAGCTTCGTGCTAAGCTATAGTATTGCACTATAGCGAGGTCACGTCAAATATAATACACGTCTAATTCTTTTTTTATATTATTCAGGCGACATTCTTTTTCGATTTGGTGGCTTGTAAATTAAATAGAGAACACGTGCATTATTAACGTGTTTCGAATATGTGGTCAGACGTCTTCCTTGGCACACATTGATTACGTCACGAACGAGACACTGTTCACATCTGTAGTTTGCACACGTTGTGATCATTATTTTGTAATTGCCCCAACATCATTCATTTCAGCTCTTCCTGAGCGAGGCGGGAGAGGAACTTTCACCAAAAGGCCCAGAAGAGATGTACGTTTAGATACGATTGAAAGAAGCCCCTTGTGAGGGCAGAGAATGAAGATTGTTAATTTGTTCTGTTTGTGTTCGGGTCGGGCTCTCAGGCAGGACCACCAAGGACGGACAAGATGGCAGAGGACCAGGACTGGACGGCTGTCTACCCGGCAGCGGCCCCCTTCAGAGCTGGCACTGTGCCCCTCCCTGTGCGGATGGGCTACCCTGTGAAAGGAGGGGTCCCTCCAGAGAAGAAGGGCAACCTGGAACTGATCAAGGTTAGATGCTGTATTGATCATTTCTGGGGAACAGCATAAGATGTTCATGTTTAAAATCTGGCGACGCCTTGCATCTAGCATGTACACAATCATGAACCGATGTGACATAAACGACTTTAGTCAGTACTCACCGTCAATTATTCAATGCAAACCACCTTTACATGGGGCTCAAAAAAAGACCTTATCTGTTTAATTTTTTTTTTTAATATTATGACTCATAATTGGGCATGCTCACTTTGCCATGTTGTTGTTCCTCATTTAACAGATTCCCAACTTTCTCCACTTGACGCCAGTAGCCATCAGGAAACACTGTGAAGCTCTCAAACGTATGCATGATGACTTTTTTTTTTTTTTTTAACTTATTGTAAATGTCAGCGTTAATGATGACTACAAGTGTTGGCCGTGCGTGGCTAGCGTTTTGCAGCGCGTGGCCATCCGCGTTGGACACAGACGCCAAGTGCGAGCGGCACTTCCCCATCCGGGTGGAGAGCCGCGACTACGTGTCGGCTGGCCTGTCCTTACGAAACCCCGCCGCTCGCGTTGTTCATCTACGTGTGAGTTTGACTCCCTTTTTTTTTTTCTCTATTTTTTTTCCTTCTTCCTTTTCATCCGGGTGTTTTTTTGTTTGCTTGTTTTTTTGCTGGCGTGCAGGTGAAGGTGTCCAGTTTGAACCTGGATGACCACGCCCGGAAGAAAATGCTCAAACTGGTCGGGGAGAGGTACTGCAAAGACACGGACGTCCTCACCATCACTACCGACAGGTGAACACTCGCACACTCCTCCTGGTGACTCTCCCCAACACAAAACTCACTTTTTCTTTGCGTCCCTCAGCTGCCCACTGAGACAGCAGAATTACGACTACGCCATGTATCTGCTGACCGTCCTTTACCACGAATCTTGGGTGAGTGCAAATACAGTCAAACATTTGAAAAAGCGTCTGCTGACCTTTAGCTCAAACAATGACCGGCACAGTTCTTGTGCAAGTGTTGAGATGTTTTTTTTTTTTTTTGGTAACGCTAGCCCTCAAAGAGTGGGCTTGTTAGCCACCACAATCAAGGTGACTGTATATGTCCACTTGAGCCAATGAGGCTGAAAAATCCGGCGGCCAGCCTTTCCTGAACTTGCCGGTACAAAACAAGATGAAATAAAGAACAATTGAAATCATATATGTTGCACATAAAAGTTGAAAAAAAAAATTGCGCCGAAATAGTTTAAGAGTAAAATACAAATGTATGTCAAATTAAAGTGACCGTAAATGCAACGGAACTCTACTGCAACAGAACCATGAGTATGTGAGGGCCCACTATGAAAGTATTTTTATTTTAATTAATTTAATAACATGTTACCGTTTTCTACTGATTCAAATCTACTTTTTTTTTGAATGTGTTTTTTCAGATTATTCAAATCTATTTTTTTGAAAATACAAATCGACGTAACATTTTTTAATAGTTTTACATGGTTGTGATGCATTTTAATATTTTGTAATATTTGTACAGTTTTGTGCCTTTTCAATTGACTATTATTTATCCATTTTATTGAATGCATTTCTTTGCATTTATTTTGTATCTCATTTATATTTGTTATATAATTGTACACATTTATGACGAGCATTTTGGTCACCATATATATATATATATATATGTGTGTGTGTGTGTGTGTGTGTGTGTGTGTGTGTGTGTGTGTGTGTGTAGTGACATGAAGTCTAATAGCAGCTAATCCCATTTTGCTTTCTTCAGAAAAGCGAGGCGTGGGAGGCCGAGAAGACGGTAGCAGACATGGAGGAGTATTTGTGGGACGGCAGCCCGTCCGAGAAGAACATCTTGGACACGCTGTCGCGCAAGGCGGACGGCGGCGAGGAAGAACGCCGGCGTCTGCTGGGAAGAAACGAAGTGCAAGACTACAAGCGCTCGGTTAGCAGACTGAAGAACCAGGGGGACAGCGAGAGCGCCATGTTGCAGTACAAAGAGGCCGTCAAGAGAGTGCTCAAGATCTGACGCATCGAGAAAATCGATGAGTGTATTGCTCTACAACTTTGTTGCAACATCATAAATACAGTCTGGTGTACTCATGTACTTTTTTTTTTTTTTGTGTGTGTGCTTTTACCAAAATAAAAACATGAAACTGGCAGCAATTATCTTGGATTTGTGAAATTTTTGGGGTGAGAATATTACGCTATTGTAATATGACCTTTCCACTCATAAAAATACAACAGACCTACACAAAAAAAAAAGTCTCCCCTATAAGGGGAACCCAAAGGAAAAAATGGTCCAAAGCAGTAAAATTCAAGATCGGAATCCGCTTTAAAACTTTTCAGTCAGTTGTCGCCCTCTGTGACCAGGTCGTACTTGATCAGACGCGTGGTCTCTCTTCTCCTGGACGTACGGCGGCATTCCATCCTTCTCCTGCTGCTCCTCCTCTTTGCCCTCCACCTTGAAACCAGCCAGACTAAACAGCCCAGCAATACGGCCACGCAGGCGACCAGCACCACCGGCAGGCCCTGATACCCGGGTCCCGAATCCACCAAGGTGTCCTCTCCGCCAAGAGTTGAACCTCGCGCTTGAATTGACGTCTGGGTGCTCGGTTCATTGGTGTCTGGATCGTTTGACGACGATTGGGTGCTCGGAGGATTGTTTGTGTCTTGTTCTTTAAAGGACGTTTGGTTATCCGGGTCTTGAAATGACGTCTGGGTGCTGGGCTCGTTGGTGTCTTGCCCTTGAAATGACCTCTGGGAGCTTGGTTGACTCGTTTCTTCAACCGACCTCCAGGTGCTTGAATCGTTGGTGTCTGGCTCGTTGGACGACGATTGGGTGCTCGGATTGTTTGTGTCTTGCTCTTGAAAGGACGATTGGCTGTCTCGGTCTTGAAACGACGCCTGGGTGCTGGGCTCGTTGGTGTCTCGCCCTTGAAATGACCTCTGGGTGCTTGCTTTGATAGTTTCATCAACCGACGTCCAGGTGCTTGAATCGTTGGTGTCTTGTCCTTGAAATGACCTCTGGGAGCTTGGTTGACTCGTTTCTTCAACCGACGTCCAGGTGCTTGAATCATTGGTGTCTTGCCCTTGAAATGACCTCTGGAAGCTTGGTTGACTCGTTTCTTCAACCGACGTCCAGGTTCTTGAACCGTCGGTGCCTCGACCTTTAACAGTCGTTTGGGTCCTCGGATCGTTCGTGCCTCGCTCTGTAAAGGACGGCGGGGTGCTTCGATGGCGGGATTCTCGCTCTTTAGCCAATATTTGGGCGGTTGGATCATTGGTGTCTTGCTCTCTAAACCATGTTTGGGTGCTCAGATCATTCGCACCTCTCTCTGTAGTGGACGTTTGCGTGCTCGGATCATTGGTTCCCCCCTCTTTAACCAGCGTTTGGGTGCTTGAATCGTTGGTGTCTCGCCCTCGAACAGACGCTAGGGTGCTTGAATCGTTGGTGCTTCGATAATTAGGGTCTCGCTCTTCCATCCACGCTCGACTGCTGGGGTAGTCTTGTTTTTTAACCGACGTTTGGGCACTCCGATCATTGGTGTCGACGGTGCCTGCGGACGTGGAGGAGGTCAGGGGACGAGTGGTGGCGGTCGTGGGGAGGAAAGTAGGAGCTGGCGGGGCGTGGTAAGGAACCAAGGTGGTGGATGAAGGAGGTATGCTCGTCTGGAATGTGCTGACGGATGACCGAAGAGGTTTTGGGGTGACTGTTGAGGATCTGCCAGTGGTTTTCCGGGTGCTGGAGGCTGTTGGTTTGATGGTGGCAACAGGCGGCGGCGGATGGAAGAACTGTCGCTTGTCCAAGGGAAGCAGCTCAGAGGCGTTGACGCGACCCACGCGGATGTTGGAGGCCAGGTGTTTGCCAAACACCAACAGGTCCGGATCCACACCTGAACAAGTCATTCGCCACTTTGAAGTCTTCACACTCACTCAATCAATGCCAGATTCCAGTCCGACATCTTTGATAGACTGTCAAGACATTCGAGATAATGGACTCCTGGTTGACAATTCCCCATTATGTTGTGCAATTAAAAAAAAAAATGCACCTTCAAATTTCATACAGCTCCAGATTTCACGAAACAATAAAAATATATACTGAATCTCCAAATTCTGCACATCACTGTCGAATAAAAATATGCTTCCACACTCCACATATTATTGCTGAATAATGAAAAGCATTTATTTACATTAATGGGATGCGAGCATCCCACACATAATTATCATCCAATAAAAAGTATACGTCATCGCTTCCCAATTTAAAAAAGAATGTGTCTCTCTAAATTATTTACAACATAGCAGCCAAATAAATAAATAAAAAACACACCGTTTAATTACTGCACATATTAGAGTTTTTATTCCACTTTTAGTCGACCTTCTTTGCAATTGCGAGATATTTTGCATGCAGACTGAACTTCGATCAAATGTTCTGAAGACGTATACTTACCTTTGGTGACGTTGTAGAGGACAGCCTCGGTGCTGCGGCTGATGATGCAGCTCTCCAAAGTCGGACAGTGGAGGTGGCAACAGTTGTCATGCGCGGCGTCCAAGTGAAACACCGCCACGTTGCACGAGGAGGCTCAAAGAAAGACACAAGCTTGGTTCACCGAGCATCAAACAGCACTTGAACGCTGCACGGCCGATGACCAACTCACCATTCGACGTCAGGCAACAAGTGCGGCCGCATCTCAGCGCGCTCTCCTCCCGGTAAGTCCTCAGCAGCCGCGCCCCTTGCCTCTCGGACTCCTCCAAGTCCACGACGATTCCCGTGAAACTCCGAATCCAGCAGTTTTTGTAGTAAGAAGTGGGCGAGCAGCGCGACTCGGCGCGCCGCGCCAAGAGCAAAAGCGTCAGCAAGGCGCGTGAGACGTTCATGGTGCTGCCCGCGTAATTGGAAATCAGACCATCGTAAGTGGGGGAATACTTATACACGCGCGCGCGCGCACGCACACACACACACACACACACACACACACACACACACACACACACACACACGCACACACACACACACACACACACACACTTTCAAGTGAGTAATTGATACGCACTTGGAGGAAGAGACGCCCAGCCAAGGGTAAAAACTACCAACTTCTGCCTTTTGAAGAGGAACAAAATACTCTAACTCCTAAAGAAGGGAAATCTATCACGTGGCCTGGGGTCCAATTTCAATCACTTTCAATTTTTTTTAATCAGAGATGCAAGTCAACTTTAGATTATCAGATTTTTATATATATTTTTTGCGCTGATTCTGAATCTGCCCTTGTTTTCCCCCCCTCTAATTTTTGTCATATTAATGCAATAAAATGTAATGTAGGTTTCGGTTCAGCAACAGGTGGACTTTTTTTTTCCCTGAAACGTCATAACTATAAATTAAAACCCGTACTGCACAAGATTTTATCGGTCAAACTGAAAAACAAAAAAAAATTAAATAATTCAAAAACCTGATGTGACAGGAAAGAAAGTAAAGACATTTTTGAAATCATCCCCAAATGCATTTTGGGACACACGAAGGCATCTCTGATTAAAATTTGCTCTTGATCAGTGTTCCAGCCATTCAATAAATGCATACCCTAAAAACATGATTGATGTCTATTTACCTAAAAACTAGTCTGGAATATGCGACATAATAATGAAAAATACAATAACATCAAATAACCTGATGCCGCCATGGATTTGTGTGATGCAAAAAAAAAAAAAAAAACATTAAAATCAAATAGATCGAAAAGAATAACTCGCTGTTGCCACTGATTTGGTTGCAAAATTGAAAAAAAAAACAGATAAATATAAAAAAAGCACATTCATGGAACATGAAAACAAAGAAAAATGCACGCCTAGTCATTTTTGTAAGAAACACTTATATTTTCATCGGACACTTCAGGGCAAGGAGACAGTCGACCTCTGCAATCCACATACAGATCCAACTGTGCTGTGCTTCAAGGTAGCCGTGTTATCACTTTTACTATTATTATCGTCATTATGTGCCTTTTTTTTTGTTGTTATTGTTGTTGGGAGTCTTAAGACAACACGGGAGACATTCAAACAGCAAACACACGAACACAAAAGGACCGCCACTGATCACGTCTTCAGCATCCCTCGTCCCGTCGTACGCGTGGCAGGTTTACAAGGTCATTATTCAAAGAGCACACACGTGATTGGCACTGCGACAAAAACAAAAAAAAAAACAATATAATAAAACAGGTTGTGCAATTTTCTGCCTTACACTTTCAGTTAGGTGTGTGCCATTCTTCTTTCAGTCAGTAGGTGGCACCCTGAGTCAGCCAAACTCCTGCACATGCATGACAATCTAAGCAAAAACAAGCTCTAGCAGAATCATATTTAAAAAAAAAAAAAGAAGAAGAAAACACCAACGACAATGCTCTCATGCAGGTCTTTTCCGAGGCCAGGCTTTGGTATGAAGACCCGAGTGCATTATGGTCCTTTCCTGTCACTATCAACGCACCGAGCCTGGTTCCCCGTTCTTCACAATCCTCAGTAGTGTCGTTCGTTCGTCCCTGGGAAACGTTCGGGACCCCTCGAGCCCGAAGCTCGCCGAGGAGTGCGCGCGCGCGTCTTTGTGCGGAGGTGCGGCGACGTTGCCGCGTTGGTGTCAGTCTTTGACGAGCCTGTAGATGTGATGCTGGGCGCCGTGCTCGCTCGTGGACACTTCAAAGACGTAAGCGACGCACAGCAGCGTCTCCAGGGTGTCCCTGTTGGACACCACCTGGGCGGGACAGCAACAAGAAGTGTGTCACGCGTGTGTCATCCTCTGAGTCAAGGTACTAAACGTGAAACTAATAAATAAGAATACTAATAACTCCGATGGCCAAATGTTACCATATAATGGGAAACGCCACGGGCGGGCTAACGAGTAGCACAGGTGTCACGTCAATGGAACCCTTTAAGCAATGCATATTTGAACACAGACGGTGGAGCGACGCATGTTGATGGAAAATATGACAATACTCACAGGCATCTATTCTTTATCCTCTGAAAAGAGCGACTAATATGACTGCCGCGCTGAGAGTTGCAGTGGAGCTAAAAGGAGGCCAGGGGCAAAATTCAGAGGTTGCAAAATTTTATCTAGTAGAGGTAAAAGTGCAGAGGCATTTTAGGGGGTGCGCAAAATTTAAAAAAATAAATGAAGTTGAAGTAAAAGTCGAGCGGTCAGTCTTTAGGGATTTTTCTTTGATTTATTATTTTTTTGGGGGGTGGGGAGCCAAAACGTCAGATAAATATAGTAGTAGGTAAGTATGTTGTGGGGGTTCTCTGAGGGGGGCACAAAATTTAAAAAGATTGATAAAAATACATGAATAGAAATAAAAGGGGTCAAGTCACCCGGGGGAAGAAATGTGGAGGGTACATTTCATCCAACAGAGGGAGTAAAGGGGGTGCTCACCGTGGGGGCAAATTTCAAAAGAGGAAAAAAACAAAGGCTGGCCCCACCCATGGGGGGCAAAGTTTTCATTGAACAAAACACAGTAGTTGAGGTAGTCCAAATAAATGTGATTGGGGAGGAACATTTGGGGGAGGGGGCACAATGTCAGAGGGTAAGAATTGAACGGAGGTTTGTTCGTTCGTTTGACAATTTTCAACAGGCTTTATAATGGATTTAAGAGTCCATGTTGATCATGGCCGCACATTGTGCGACAAGGTTTTTTTCATAGACTAAAATTTTGCGCATATCTCCAAAAAAACCCCAAAGTGATGCCCCGTGCTCGAAACGTCCGCAATGTGACCCACAACTGGACTTCAATTGTGCATCATCGAATGAGCAATAACTACGGTGGCCCTGAAGGACGACATAGTCGTACTGTATGCCCCCTGACGCTGCGGCGTGCAACAAGCGCACGCTTTGTTCGTTCCACGATGCACAATTGTCTGACGCTGAATACGCAGCTTGTTGAATGCTGATGCATTTTGCTGAAACTGTGTGTGTGTGTGTGTGTGTGTGTGTATGCGCGTTTCAGAGTCAATAGGAAGTAAATCAGTCCATTGAGAGGCCCCGATGACATGCTGTCATGTTGTCGGCCGCGTGGGCTCAATATGGCCTTTGTCCCTCTGCCAGGAGGAATGCGGCCGCCAATGTCTTTGAAGCCTTCCGTCCACCATCTTGGACTCTGCGTCAGACCTCCAAGAACTTAGTCCAAGAGTCGTCGGAGTCGGTTTAGCGGCCCCGACCAATCACGAGCACTGAACGAGCTGTTATCGCGCAACCGTCGGCAAAGTGAGGACCCCGATCACATCTTTCAGCACTTGACAAATTCAAAATTGCACGGCGCATAATTGTTGCACTGCCCATTCAAGGAGCCCGCATCAGCGGTGGCACAAAGAGCTAATAACGGCCGATAAATAAAAGCGGCCATGGATTGACTTGCAAGTGGCTTTATTTTGGGGGCTCCAGCTCGCTCCAGTCTGTAAACGATGAGAGCTAAATCGTACAATTTACTCAAAGAATACATTGATTGATGTCCGTGAATGTTTAGATTCCACCTGATCAATGAATATAAACATCCGCAGCAGTGAATCAAGCAAGGCGGCGTTCCCACTAACCCCTCCCTCTTAAGCGTTTTGTTTCCACGTGTATGATGTGCAACACAAAAATACATCGAGCAGAATACAAGCAGAAATTGTACGTACCTGCAGGATGGTGAAGTTCTCCAGGACACTGTTCATCATGTATTTCTCGGGCAGGTGTTTGAGCTTGTGGATGAAGTTGATCATGTACTCGCACAGCGGAGAGCGGTGGATGCGGAACATGTAGCGGCCGTTCTCGAAGCGGGCGTACTCGGTCTGAGCGAACGAAACAAAACGAGCACGTCACGGAAGTCCTATGTGTGAACATATTCGCCATTTTCAACGGCGAACAGCGTCGCGATATGTTTTGCGGTTAAAAAAATAGCCCCCCCAAAAAAACGGCCTCGTGGTACATCCCCGGCGTCTATATGATGAAGTGTAATAAACGTAATGCAATCAACTGTATGTCATGCAGCATGTGAGCGTACTGGACCGGACAATAGACATAATTCTTGTGACAAGGCTAAAATCAAATCATGATGCCGCTAAGTGTCATCGTGAGGTGGACTGAGGCGTCAACCCAAGGCTGTGTGTGTTTATATTGTATATTATAATCCATCAGGCGCAGGTGGGGGCAGGGCCTCCATTGTATTCATTTACCGGGAAATGTAAGTGTGAGTCATCAAGGGGATTTTTTATTTTCTTTTTTTTTTCCCCCCCCTTTCGTCACGTCAACTTCCTGACCACAGCTCAGCGCTGGTTGACTGGAATCCGCCGCAAAGCCTTACATCACGTGCACTCGCTCTCCTTGAATGATTCAAGACTTCTCAGAATGAGAAAGTAGTAGCAAGCGCTCCGTGTTTTAAGAGAGGTATAACGAGTATCTCCAGAACTTTCCGCCGGAATGAAGCTGGAATACGGCGGGACAAGTGTCTATTGTGTCCCGTGGAAATGAAACAACCCTTTAAGCGTGTTACACAAGCCACTGCACTTTGGCTGCAAACAACAGGATTGATTTAACGCTTGCCCATGCAGCATTTGTTGGCTCTCACTTCAGGATAGAAGAAGCCCAGGCCTGGAATTACACCGGACCCTTAAAACTAAACACAAACCAGTCCAGGAGACTGTTTGACGTTTTTTTTTTTTTTTCCCCTGGTTTCAAATACATTTTTGGCTTCAGTCATAACGGCCCTCTAAGGGAAACGGTAACTAAAATGTGGCCCACAGCAAAAATGTGTTTGGTTTAGAGTGTTCCATTAACCTGCTACGCATGTTTTTTGGAATGTGGGAGGAAACCGGAGTACCCGGAGAAAAGCCACCCAGGGACGTAGAGAACATGCAAACTCCACACAGGAAGGCCGGAGTCGTAACTGAACCCTGCACCTCCACACTGTGAGGCCAACGTGCTACCAGTTTTCAGGGTATTCCTAAGCTAGGCTTTAATGTTTGGGTGTTAATGTTTGGGTGTTCTGTGAACTGATATGGGTGGTCCGGTGGACGAATGGTTCGTGCGTCGACCTCACAGTGCAGATGTTGTGGGTTTGATCCCGGCTCCGGCCTTCCTGGGTGGAGTTTGCATGTTCTCCCCGTGCCTGCGTGGCTTTTCTCTGGGTACTACAGTTTCCTCCCGCATTACAAAAACATGCATGGCAGGTTGATTGAACACTCTAAATAGTCCTGAGGTGTGAGTGTGATTGCGGATGGTTGTTCGTCTCTGTGTGCCCTGCGATTGGCTGGCAACCGGTTCAGGGTGTCCCCCACTTACCGGCACCCCCGCGACCCTTATGAGGATGAAGCGGATCGGAAAATGGATGAATGGATGGATATATAGACACAATATATAGACACTCCTCGATAACGTGCCCCCCCTGGACTTGTCCTTACCTCCACTTTTTCCACCACCTGCTTGCCAAAGGAGCAGACTTTGGTGGACGAGGTGATGATCATGCTCTCGGAGCTCTCGTACTGGCTGGAAACCCCGTAGAAGAAGCTGCTGTCGTCCTGCAGGTTCACACTCAGGTCCGCCTGCGCGGGAAGAAACAAAAAGCTCCCGCTCAATTTAAGGCCTTCATTCAGATTTTGGGGTGCAAAAAAAAACCGATATGCATGTTCCTCTGGATATGTGGAGGGAATAAATAAATCAATCATTCAAAAAAAAAAAAACTCTCCAAGATCTTGTAAAAAGTCTTCCAAGGAGAGCACTTCCTGGTGACTTCCATCAAGCGGCGCGAGTCTGTTTGAGAAAGAATCTTGACAGCTCAGTCACGCTTGAGAATAAATTCTCCGCAAAGCCACGTGGCATCCAAAGTGCCGATCCCAGTTGACCTTGGCTAAGGCTGCCAAAGTAGCCTCGAGATTCCAAAGATGCTGTGTGTGTCTCCTTCCTGGGTTGGATTCATGAGTAACAACACTTTGGGCCAGTTGATGGTGCAATTCCCGACGATACTGTAAATGCACTTGAGAAACCGAGAGAAGTGCTTCGACACATCCAAAGTGATGGCCGCTCATATTGTACAGTTGGAGTAAATTTGAGCGTTCAAACAAACGTGTTGCCTATGTCGATGGTTAGCTAAACCGTACATACTCCACAGACTGCAATTCCAAAACGCACGAGAATGTGTTCATTCATTCAATGGTCATTTCAAACTGATCTTAGAACAGTTTGGTTGTCGGTCGAAGCGTAGCACCGAAGCGACACTTCCTTGAGACTAATTACTACTTTCCCATGAGCCAGGATTTTAACACCATCCTCTGGCATCTGAGGGTGTTACAGAAAGAGTTTTTCAGTAAATATCTGCGCATTGGGGCCACGAAAAAAAAAAAAAAATTTGTGAACAGCGATGAGTTGAGACTTCAATGTATGGAACTTTTCTACCTTCAGCACCGTCTTGTTGACAATAGCAGGAGCAACCAGCGTGGGGTTCGCTATCTTGGACGTGCACATGGAGGCTGAAGGGGGCGGCGTACCACCTGAGCCAAGCCATTCCCAATTCAGATTTCATAACGGCGCTTTAAGATAATACGCAGCTGCAATGGAGCAAAAAATGGTCCAAAGCACACAAAGCTAATTCAATTGGATGCCACATTTGTAAAGCATCAAATGTTTTAACGGAGATTTCTTAAGGTCAATTTGAGCCTCAAGTGCATGCAGATGCACCAAACGCTTCATGTCGGAATTGGCGAGCGTAATCCGATTTTGGGTCCGACCGAGGTGCGCTTTCAACGTTGACAGCCGGCCTGTTTCGCCCTCCCCCCCCCCCCCCCAACTAATGGGCCATTGAGACACTGCTCGGCCTCCTCATCTCTTCGTCGCCACGTTCGTCTTCATCTGGGCCTCGTGTAATTCTTCTATTTGTCTTCATCCCCGAGGCCCGGCCACCATCGCCGGAGCCCCATCGCCCGCCTTACGGCCTGCGAGGGAATTCATCCAATTACAATCAGCGGCATACAATTGGCTGATTAGATCACGCCGGGCCGGCCGGCTGTGCAACAATTTAGCAGAGGCAGCTCAAATCAGATTCCCTGGGCACTTCAAAAGCGTGCGACAATCTGTTAGGACAGGGCTACGGGCGCAAAGAGGAGGGGAGGGCGGGGAGGAGGGTGTCAGGCTAGCCGGTGGCCGACAGGGGCGTTTAGCGGAAATTGAATTTAAAATGCCATAGTTTTGAAAATGGGTCATCTGCCTGTCACCGTTGCCATGGCAACCCGTACCTCAGCACACACCCTGGGGTCACCACTTCCCCGGGCGTGTCCTCCTTGCTCTTTATGAAGGTAAAGAGGACTTTTCCGATTGCCGGCACAGATATATTTTATTGTTTTAATTCAAAGATGCTTTTGTAAGATCTAGGTTTATGAATGACAGCTGGAGATCTATTTTTTTTTCCATTTATACCACGCGGAACCGCTCGGGTTTTCAGAAATTCAGCATGCGAAGGTTCCCAAAAAATAGACCCCATTTTATATGCTGAGGTTTTAGCCTACAGTTCCAGCGTGAGGTCAATTCATCGCCGAGATCGCACCGAGTGTGGATCAAAACAAGACTAAAATTGAGAACGTGAGAAAAAAAAGAGATATCAATAGGTAGTGATCGATAGTACGGTACAGTTTGTCTGCACTGCCAATGTTGCGGTCTTTTGAGGGCGGGACACTTTTTGTTCTTTTAATTCAAAGATGCTTTTGTGAAGATCTGTTTTAAAATGACGCCGAGAGCAAGACCCCTTTTCCAACAATCAGAGCCGTTCAGTTCAGCATGTACAGAGTCCCCCCCCCCCCCATTTTTTTTTTTTTTTAAACCCGGCCATGTTCAATGTGGCTGGCGCCAGTATTGAGTCGATTGGTTGCCACGACAACTAAAATATAATTTATCTGAGGTTGTTGCTTGTGAAGGTGCGTTTGTTTTGGGGTGGATATATTCAGTTGAGCACACGTTCTTTGGCATACGAGGAGCGGAAGTACGGTACAGTTCCCTTGTGTTGGGTGGAGCATTGCATGCTGATTGGTCAAGAGAAGTGTCACTCATGAATGAACTGCTCCACATTGAATTCATTCTCGCTGTTGTAATGTCTCCTATCCCAAAGCGCTCAGCCGAATACCAATCGGAATCGTGCTATGGCAAACCGAACTGGAACTTGGTGAAAACCTGGCTTAGGATGAACCTCTTGGGAGGGGACCGACCCTGCACCGACTTAATATTTCATTGACTGACTGATCTCTTTCTCTGGTTCACACCACAAGTCTCCATTTCTATCTCCTCACTTTTATGAGAGTCTCACTCCCCCCTTTTTTTCCGATGATATATGGATGACAGGTCTCATCTTGCCCTCGTTCAAATGCCACCCGGGAATCTGACCAGCTGCCTTTCCCCAAAGGCCCACCTAAGACCACTTCCAAAACGGTGTCACTCACAAATGTCCTTTATCCCGCCACGATAAATAATGCGGAAGTCCAACATGTGAGAAGGGTAACCCCATACATACAAAATCCATCTGGCAGGCATGAAAAGGCGAGGCGGTACTTTCAACTTGACATTCACGGTCCCTTGGCAATGCAAAGGGTCTTCTGTATATTTGACAATTATCCTTGATGGCCTTGTTCAACGCATCCACCCGTTCATTTTCGACCACTTCTCCTGTTATGGGTCACCTCACCGGTGAGCTGGAGTCAATCCCAGCTGACTTTGAACAGGTCGGCGGTCAATCACAGGACACGTAGACAAAATAAAATCACTCACATTTACACCGACAGAGGAGTTCGAGACTCATAAATAAAATGGTGCACGCGAGTCTCCTGCTTCACTTACTGTGAAATGAAAATAAATGTTTCCTGAATTTGAAACACCACCGAAAAGAGTGTTGTGAACAACCCTGGCAAAGTTGAAGCATTCATAAAATTGTAGTATAAAAAAAAAAATAATGAAATATCAAGCCTTAGTGTCCGCTCTCAAAACGCTGGCGGATGCGTCTGCTGAATGTGCTGAAACCACACCAAGCTCAACTATCAATCGTCAATGAATACAAACTGGAAAAACGGATGCTAATTCATCGAGCATCTTTCTTATGCTTACACATGACTGCATGATTGAGCGGCAAAAATATATTCGCTAAAAGCTTCCGGTGGGCTATTTCACGGCATGTCAATGAGGAGCTCTAGTGGCCACGCCAGGGGACTAGCCAAAGGAATGGTGTATCTTCACGGTATAGCCAAAGCTAACTATCGAACTGCATGTCAGAATTGCGCCGGATACCACTGACGCCAACAAAGGCGCTCAAGTTCTTTCTATAGATTGTGTGGAATGGGGGGGAGTGCGTCACTAGGCACGTAGCCAACTTGAAAAAAAATTAAGAACACGGATGTGGCAAAAAAAAAAAAAAAAAAGCATTTCTACGCAATATCGCTACAATTTAAGTATTACATCGGTCTTGGCACAATTTTCGCTAAAATCTTCAAACAAGTATCATGTGTTTAAAAACAAATCTTTTTATAAGGTCTTCAATGACTCATTTCGCCACTCAATCCGCTATATGGGTAAAGTCAAAACAGGATAGCGGGCTTCCTGCGTATGCGGCCATAACTAGCGTAACCTTACAATGATGACATGTTGGTTTGAAGCCAAGCTAGCTAAAATTGAATTGGTGACCTGGGAAAAAATTTACAGCCACGGAAAAAAAACTTAGGAGACTAAACTTCAAATGCCTTTCTTCAAAATGATGAAGTCGTAATATCTAAAGTTGCACAGAAACGGCCCTGGAAAAGCAATCGACTATTGACAAAGTGGTCATGGGCTTGCAGTGTTTTTTTATCGAAATCAAAAATGAGTTTAGAAGAAACAAACAAGGTAGGCTGACAAATTGGCTCTCTCAGCACCATTCCAAGACACGCCCACCCCTTTCTTGCCATGCCACATACATGATAATCCGTTAATTCCTTGTCACTGCAGTGGCTTGAAGCTCGTCTAGGACAGTTTTGGGAGACGTGACAAAAGAATAGTTATAGACCCCCCCCCCCGACCCCCCCCCGCATACTACTATTGGTACGGTAGTTGAACTACATCTATTGCTGAATTTATCGAATTTTCAATGTGGTCTTTAAAATTCATTTAGGGCCATAGACGTATTTATTTTCCGTCTGTCTAAAGTTGACTTTGGTCAATACACGCTTTGCTCTCTGGTGGTTCAATCATATACGTGTGTTTTAGGGTGGAGCTGCTCTATAAATAAGTACATAGGGAGGAGAAGGGGGGTGGGGGGGAGTAGGGGCTGCAAAAGTGTTGGACTCGCACAGGGACAGGTGCCCGGGTTCACATTTCCTCTGGTGAAGTTCAGAGCTGTCAGTCTCCCCTCAAGGCTGCTTGTCACACACTTTCTCTTACACACATCATCATCATCATCAGAGGGAAAATACTGTACACTCTGCATCGATGCCACTTTTTGTTTTTTTTTTTTTTTATGGTGCGTGTGGTCGGGTGATCACAGCGAGGACTGTGCTAACTGTCTGAATTGTCCTTAATGTCCTTTGACTGCAATACGTAAGCTCTCACAACACAGTTAACACTGCAGGACCATTAACAGCCGACAGGTGCAAGAAAACATTAACAGGAGTACGCATTGTACTTCACCCTAATGACTTTGGGAGGGGCCGTCGGCTCTGATGATGCCTCCAATTTAAGGATTAACCCGAGTAAATGAACTACCGTATTTTCCGCACTATAGGGCGCACCTTCAATGAATGGCCTATTTTAAAACCGTTTTCATATATAGGGCGCACCACATTATAAGGCGCATAGGTTACAATAGTGGCTGCGGTTGCATTATGTATCCACCAGATGGAGCTACGCAAAGGGGTAAACAATACAATACAACTTGATTGATATAGAGCTTTCCCAACCACTGCAGCTGGAACAATGCGCTTTAGAGAACATTTAACAAACTACGTCCAAGAAATCTGAATATTGAGCCATGTATAAGGCACATCGGATTATAAGGCGCACTGTCGGCTCTTGAGAAAATGGAATGCTTTTACGCGCACCTTATTGTGCGGAAAATACGGTAAATCATCTAATTTACATGTGATTGCAAGACGAAAGGTCTTTTTTTTTTTTTTTTTTTACCCAGAACTTGACAAGGAAGAAAGCATTGTGTGGCCCCTTGTCGAACAGCTCCTTCAGGCCTCCTTTCTTCTCAGGGAATTTGTCGTAGATCTGCCTGACATCCACCGACTCCAGGTAGGGGTCGCTGTAGCTGGGGTTGGACTGACCGATGTGCACGAAAAGGTGTTTGTTGAACTGGGGAGACCGGAAGAAAAAAAAAGTGGGGAGTTATTCATGTTAAAATGCTGCCATTAAGGGTCTTTAAGCACGCAAGTTCAGTGGAGCGTCCATTTTCAGTGCTTCATTTGTCTCAAATGAACAGAAGACATCACATTTTGCACATCTTACCAAAGTAATTTCTCTGATTAGCTGTTGTAAGACTCGCTAGCATATTACGATTGGACTCATCTGCAGCTACTTGTTTGTGCAGTCACAATTGAGCGCGGTGAGAGGTATGTGCAGCTCCCAAAAGATCAGTATTGTCAATCTCCGCAAACAGAAAGCTCATCCTAGTAGGAATTAAAAGAATTCGGGCTGGCTTGTCTTTTAATGTTGTGACTATCGGCATACCATGATAAAATCTATTTTGTTTTATAGACTATACATGCACATTTAGGTCATTTTTTTTTTAAAACAAGAAAACAATCAGCTTTGGATTCTGCACCCAAAAATTTGTTAAAAACAGCTGTCAGGCCGAACTTAACAAAAATGGCGTTCCCCAGTGTTGCAGTATCTTGCATGGCTCGAGGAAAAACTGAGACCAGTAGTACATGAATGGATGAAAGAAACGACTTTCACGTGGTGAAATAACATTAGTCCACTTACAGTGTCTGGGTCCTGAGGTTGCTCCAGGAAGGCGGAGAACTCCAGCATTCGCAGCTTGGAGCTGGCGATACATCTCCCCTGCCAAGGGGGCGCACCGGGTGACATGGACAGCCCTGCAGTGCTTTCATAACCTGGTAAATGGGGCGGTGGGCAGTTTGAGTGCAAAACATGCAAAGATCGATGCAATGTCTGCATCGTCATCATTTTGCCGGCGAGATGGTGCTCTGTCAACACGACAGGAGTTAGGGAGGGAAGGCGCCCACCTGTTATGGGGGCCGGGCCGGACGCTTGCATGGTGTAACTCTGTTGGGAGAAGGGCTTAATGCTGGGGGGGGGGAGAAGGGGAGAGAGCGGTATGTTACTGCCTTGTGACCCCATCTCATACACTAATTGGACCGCCTGACCTCTAAAGGCGCAGGGGACACGGCGGCATGCCTGACGTCTGACAGCTGACTTTATCATTTACACGGACACGCTCTAATTTGTCCGCCCGATCCGAAATGCATCTGATGCGCATTCAGCGGATCGGATGAGACGCGAATGATATGATCATGACTGCGGAGAGCGAGCGGCGCACTCACTCTTCATGGCCTCCTGGCTGTCCCGGAAGAGCCCCGTGCCAAAACTGGAATAAATGGACGGAAAAACAAATTTAGAGCCTCGATACAAGAATCGAAGTTGAATAGGTTCAGTCGCTTTCTTACAAGTAGACAATGAATGCATTTTTTATTATTTTTTTTTTTTACAGTGTAGTTGTGCTAAATATGATGACCAATGTGAACAACATCAACTTCATAAGAAAGGGGCTAAAAAGTCCTTGAAGGGTACTATTCAGTGACTCACCCCACCAGCCGTGGGGTAAGCCGGCCTGGAGAGCCCCTGGAGCGCCATCTTGTTCTGGAAGGCCGCGGGGGAGATGATCTGTGCCGAGGACATGGTGGCCATGCTCTGTAGCGCCTTGTCTTTGGCGGCCTGGTCCTACGGGTGGACGACAGAGAGCGGGACACAGTAACGCAAACGGGAGAGCACTCAATAGGCGCAGCAGTTTGGCCGGTAACCCAAGCGAAGCTCCTCAAGGGGAGAGGAAGGGCCTGAGGCCAGCTTGCCGCACAGGTGAAGATAAGGTGATATTACAGTCAAGAGTTTGGTTTACTGCTTCGGCGGGGTGATGACAAGCGGCTTCTGTTCGTGGACAAATCGGGTCACAAGGTGATATAATCATTACCGTCGAAAAAAAAAAAAAAGCGGCAAAGCACTAATGCCACCAAAAAGACAAAAACAAAATCGTCAGCTGCTCCTCAACCGTCTGTGCTGTGCTTTCCGGTAACCCAAGCGAAGCTCCTCAAGGGGAGAGGAAGGGCCTGAGGCCAGCTTGCCGCACAGGTGAAGATAAGGTGATATTACAGTCAAGAGTTTGGTTTACTGCTTCGGCGGGGTGATGACAAGCGGCTTCTGTTCGTGGACAAATCGGGTCACAAGGTGATATAATCATTACCGTCGAAAAAAAAAAAAAATGCGGCAAAGCACTAATGCCACCAAAAAGACAAAAACAAAATCGTCAGCTGCTCCTCAACCGTCTGTGCTGTGCTTTGTGGCAACGTGATACGCCTGCGCCTAAATCCACAGTGGTTTCCTGAAAGCACAGTGGATTTTAAGGGCAAGGCCACCCGGTGCATTCTTCGTGGCGGGGCTGGATGACACAAGGGCATAGCTGGAATATGGGAGCAGGGGCTGCCAGTGGTCTGGATCTCAGTTACAGCAGAGTCACATTTAAAAAGCACCCCTCCGTCATATAGGCTAACCGTGTGACCGCTGCGAGGCTCAGCCAGCTGAAGACTTGTGGCTCGCGCGGCAAAGAAAAGGCCCCACGGCCGGCTGCGAACGCGGGATGACGCTGGAACTACTTTTGAGTCTTAATACCTTTAGGGGAATAACACGGTGATTCATTTGTTCCCTGACAATTGTATCTGGTCCGGCGTGCTCATAATTGTACATAGTAAAGCCCTCTGGGCTTCTTGAAATAAGTTTCATAAAACACCACGTTTAAAAATGTCAATTAGAGGCTGCAATTTAATATTCTAATTGGAATGTGAATACATGAGCATTAGGACTGAAAGCAAACCCCCCATTTCGATAGCGAGTACAGGACAAAATATTTGAGCAGTGGTGATTTGAGTGACTTGATTACGTTGCACTGTGAGGGTGATTTTAATGTTTTTCGGGGTTTTTTTTTTGCTTTGACTTGCGAAATAAGATCAGAAATACGATCGCTGTATGGTGCCGGTAAACGCATTACAACAAGCAGCAGTTTGGCAGACTGAATAATTTTTCAAAAGAGAGACATCAAGCAACTTATCGCCACTCCCATTTGAAGCTAACTGTCAAACTAAACATAAAACAAAGAGAACGACACGTACAGTGTGTATGTGAAACAATCGCATTGCTTCGCCTTAAAAAAGGTGATTTGCAAAACACCGCATGGTCACAAATTAAACTTGCATCCCAAGACGCCACTGTATCCGAAACATCTTGCCACTCGCCATTTCATAATACATAATAAAAACGAAGAAAAAAGGTTGACTCACGTAGCGTACCTTCAGCTTCACCTGGATCTCCCGGGCCTTCCTTCGTGCTAGGACCTGGATGTGACTGGACACCTAGAGGAGACCAAAAAAAAAAAAAAAATGTTGGAAATTTTGTTAACTATAATGCGTCCAGTATTTATCTGATGGAAAATAGAACCATAAAAACATCTCATATGCAAACATGCAAATTAGTATTGAACTGGAGACTGCTGGAAACAACTTTCAAAGACTTCCAAAGTTCAAATTCAACATGAAACATCAACCTGAGCAAAAATGTACAATATGGAAGAGGAAAAGAAAAAAAAAAAAACACGATATAGCACTGATCATTTTGGAGCAGCCAGCAACCGCCTAAAAGCCGTGTGTTGTTTGATTTAACTGACCCGCCAAATGCTTTTGAATTGGATGCCTGTGCTGTGCTGTGTTATCTTGCAATTGCACAACAGACAATACGTCATAATCATTTTTGTTTCTGGCATTTCAAAAATGTTTTACACAAGCCGAAACATTGCGCTCTCATTTTCCCTGCGTTACGCCAAAATTAGCCGGTCAGATAAATCACATTGCATGTGTGAGACCCATCTATTTGTATCTCTTCAACTTTGCAAGCATTTTTGAAAAATGTTTTTGCAAACTTTGAGTAAACCAGCCCCCCGTGTCGTTTATAGCTTCGGCCATTGGGCTTCTCAACACTTTCCTGCACTCTTTTCAAATGAAGTGCTTTCCTTTTAAGCGTTCATGGATGGGGTTTTGTTGTGTCGCATTACTTGAATCTCATTGTTTTTATTTTATCAGTCTGTCACATAGCCTGTTTACCGACTTGACATATATTTTATGACCTCAAATGTTTTGTTGAGGCTGATGTGCATTTGGACCTGGAAGCTGCAAATGAATTGCCCACACCGGGATCAATAAAGTTGTCTGAAGCTGAATCCGACCCTCAGTCCATCTCCGGCCCCTCGCTGCCTTCTCTCATCACCACTCCCACAGTGACTGTGCCAGATGACTTAGCAGGGTCTTTCTCTATGCACATCCATCATTGCCAGCCCTACATCAGTCCCTTCGTATCAGATGCCACGCTTGGGGATAGTGTTGCAAATCCCTCGCCTTATCTGCATGGACATAGTCCCCCTGCTCCTCGCAGCTTCTAACGAGCAACAAGTCCACGAGGCGCACAAAAAAAAAAAAAAAAAAAAAGCATGCCAACATACAATCCCATTGCATGCGTAGTGCGGGCTGCTGGCCCCGAATCAGTCGTCGGGACGGCGGTTCGGGGGCCGCTACTCGGGGGAGTCGGGGGCATCACTCAGCAGGGGCAGACTTTCTGAAGGCCTTCAAAAATAGGGACGACTCACAAGTGGCTGCGTTGGACTCACCTGCTTCCTGGTCCGCGTTTTTCCAGTGCGCAGTTTGATGTAGCGTGCTATCAGCTCGTTCCGTCCTGTCATGGAAAAAACAAACAAACAAACAACGTCACTTTCAAATATGTCTTTGCTTTCATTTTTTTTTTTTTTTAAGCAGAAAATCGGAATAATTAGTGACACATTGAGGATCTTATGTGATTCGGTAAAGGAGCGGTTTGAAAAATTCACCCTTGTATTATTGGAACTGCAAGTTCACTACAACTACAGCACTCCAAAATTCTATATTTTGTACAAATATGAAGGAATGACATAATTGCACAGAAGTAAACAGAATCAACATCCTGTTCAGTGAGACATCTCAACTGCTTACAGCTCATCAGTACAGCACTAATATTGGTCATTCCTCACCGAGGATAAAGAATATATGACTGTGAGTACTATTGCTGGATTGTGTTCGATCCATTGCTTGAAGCGTACTAGCATGGCCACACATATGCTAATTAGCATTAAGCTAGTGGACCGAACGGCTAAACGATGTGGTTGTTTTAAATACACTCAGTGTAATTCTCTAGGTTTTATGTTTAGTTTGATACAAGCGATATGTAACTGCTTAATAGTTTGGTGCGCTGAGGAAAAATTCTGGAGACCCCTGCGTTAAGGATATATACGTACAGTACGCGTGTCTCTCTGAAGGCCGGCTTCAGTGTCAAAGAGTGACAGTCCACACTTGTACTTACACAGCGGGTGCGGATCAGTGCACGTCCACTAATGACAGACAGCTCACACTGGCGTAGCAGGTGGCGACCGCGGCGGCAATCAGATCCCTAGGCCCCGACCCGGGACAGACAGCACAGGCCACCGCACCAAAAGGGGGCCCAGTCTAGTGACACTGCCAGGCAGCTGGTGTGTGTGTGTCAATGTTTATGGAATATGCCTTTACGCCCACAGTAAATCTTGGCCTTGTTCCCCTCGCCACAGTCACCCTCACCTACCCTCTCGCCCAGTTGAGAGGCTCGGGTGACGCCGGAGGGCAACGGTCATGAGGTTTCCTACGACCTCGACATCCTCGCACGCAAGGTCCAAGTTTTAAAATGAGGGAGACGGTTCATGTGACCATGTATCTCGTTCATCAGTAGAACCTCAAAAGTCAAGTGTCCCCAAAAATGTATCATTTGGACTTCAAACAAATTGTTCTGGAAGGAAATAGACTCCGTCATTCACCAAGTCTTGCGAGATGTAAGCATATTTCAATTTTAATTCTATGACTAACACACCAAAGCTCGCGGTGAACACGTAAACGCTGCTCAATGATGAACATCGTAAATCTGCACATTTAGAGAAACTGTTGTAAATTCTGTTCTCAAGAATTGTCTGAAAACAGTCCTTCAGATTAGGAAGCAGGAAGTTTTTTGTTTCATTTCTAGTGTGACGCTTACATCTGCCGCCAACTCACCGTAGCATGAATTGGTCACTGGCGGCCATCTTGCGTTGCCATTCACAAAGTGAGCCTAAGTCTTTTGCACTGTGGTTGAGAGAGGAAAGTAATTTCATCTGTGCTGTATGTTGCACAAAGAGCATATTTGACAATAAAGCTTGACTTGACTAAGTCAAATATAGATTTCTTCATATTGTTTTCACGTTGTCTGCATTACGAAACTGGGGGCCAGTCCATTCTTTTGCAGAGAATCAAGAAATGGGCAAATAAGCATCTGTTGTTCAGATTGGCCCATCGGAAAAGGACTTAACGCAATGATCCATCTTGATTTTGTTCTCGTATCAGATGCTCCGCCACTCCTTGGGTGAATGCTTGGGGAAGGTCCCGTTAAAAATACTTTCCAATACACCCACGATATCAGAGGCGAGTCATTCACTCGGTGGTGAGATCATCCGGTGAGAATTAGCCAGAGAGACCACTTGTGCCAACCGAGGCCGCAGCGTAACACGAGGAAGGTTTCTCAAGGGTACACATCAAATTAGAGCAAGTCACACATTTTTTAAGACTTCCACTGCAATCCTGTAGGTGGCAGTAATGCACATTGCCAACCGACACACATTGTAAGTATTGTTTTCAACACGAAAATCGTACACCTTCTCAGGGTACTTTTTGCCGCTATTCCACAAGAAATAAAAGGAAAATGTCAAAACATTCTTGCATTTAAATAAGGGACGAAAATAAACCAATGGAATGGATTTTCTGTTTGAATTTTTTATTTTTTATTTTAAACATTCGGTCATTCATTTTAGTGTACCGTATTTTCCACACTAAAAGGCGCACTGGATTATGAGGCGCACCTTCAATGAATGGCCTATTTTGTAATTTTTTTCATACATTGGGCGCACCGCATTATAAGACGCAATCTACAACGCATCCACTAGATGGAGCTACGCTCAAGGAGACGCCAACAGAATGATCAGATGTCAGTAAAACGTATTTAAATTAATAAAGCAGCGACACAGTTCACTTAATACTTTTACACAGCAAGTTATAACCATGTTAACGCTGCCGCTGCTCTACTTCTGTGTTCAACTGCGTAACCGATCGCTTTAAGTTTGAATTCTGCATTGTCAGCATTTCTCGAGCAAGGAGCCATTTTGGGGTCGAAATATTACCGTAATGACCATACACAAGGCGCATCAGATTTTAAGGCGCGCTGTAAGCTCTTAAGAAAATGGAAGGCTTTTAGGTGCAGCTTTTAGTGCGGAAAATACGGTAGTTTGACGGGGTAAGTTGATGGGGCAGGTAAAGGCACACTCTGGTGTCCCCCCCCATCCAGAGTCAGTCCTTGAGCCGGGCAGGTCATAAATCTGCATCAATGGCCCAGTGTGATCACTCCCGCTCAGTGCATTCCTGACATTCCTATACACTGACAACGGCATCTGCATCTGCATCTGCCGCTCTGACATAGCCCCACGAGAGCATGTCCTGTTTGGGCACAACAAAACATTTGCGCATTCATCGGGGGGAAACTTTATAACACACAATCTGTACATAATTTAGTACTATCAAATCTCATGCCGTCACGATCTAGTGGACACCTGCATAACAACAAAATATGCCAAGTGCCATTTTCCATGGCAGTCAAGAGTTTTCCTTCCCCTGCTCAGGATGTGTCTGCTCAGGAAGATCGCATTAAGGCTGACGGAATGTCTTGGTAGGGTGTGATTTCCCTCCCCGCGCCACCGTGTGCTCAGCTAAGTGTTCTCCGAAAAGACGCGTCATATATCGATGCTAACAATGACTCAAGTCCAAGTGGCGATGACGCAAGAATCTTCACAGTGACTGATACGCTTCAATCGATTAAGTTTCTACGTTTTTAAATTTCTGATCAATCAATTTGAAATATTAATATGTGCACAACCACGAAGTGCAACCAAAAAAAAATCAGTAATTTACTTTTATTTTGCATTAAAGCGACTGGACATGACTACTAACAGTCTAGTGACAAATAACTATACTAGTGGCTCCAGAAAGCTGCCCTGCAGAACTCCGCATTTTTCTTGCATGTTCAGTGGCTGTCATACCTCAACATTTTTTTTTCTGAGAGATGTAATTTGGGTGGATGCGCTCTGAGCCAACAAGTTCTTCATTTGTAATAGTATTTTACATAATTGCACGCAAACCTTCCAGCTGCCCTGGCTCAGGAGGCGCCACATAAAAAGAGCACAGGTCAAGACAAAAGTTGAATCTCACACTTGACTGGTAACGTTTACACACGAGTGAGACGACGCACTTTGCGCTGACCTTTACATCACATTTTTAATGAGACTCCCTTGAGAGCCATATGACATATTTATATCAGCACACAAAAAGACAACAATAGGATGACAGGCTGCGCGAGCAAAGCTTAGCGGGATAATGCTTCGGTGTGCGCATATTCTTTGTTTGCCAAACTGTGTGAAAATCCTGTCAGCATTCAGGGAAGCTTTGTTGACTTCATTCACAACAGCAATGAAAGCCGCCTCCTTTTTTTTTTTTCCCCCCTCCACATGAACAGAACCATCAAAATCCTGGATAAGAGCTGCTCTCACAGCTGTTAGCGCATCAAGTGTGACGAAACCAAACAGCTGCATCAAACAGGATGTAGTAACCCTGCCCAGTGAGTAAATAATGCATATTGAACAGAGGCATACAGATTTCCTTGTATGGCGAGATAATTTCATTTTCAACGCCGCATTCCACACTGGTCCGCACCGTATAACAAGCAACTGTTGTTGTTGTGAGTTTTTTTATTCCATTATTCCAACATGAGGCCTCCGGTCAGAGTGCGGGGCATATCTCTTGCTGAGAGCCACACAAGGCAGGAAATGTTTTCCTTGGCAGACGCATGTCGAATTACCACAGGCGCACAGACGGCCACAATATCCTCGACACTGTCCCTAATAAGCCAGCTAATAGGCCTGCTGAGTAATGAGCTCAGGGGCCCGGGGGGGAAAAAAAAATGTGGCAAATGTATGGGGGCTATGGGCTGAAAACATTCCCATCAATTACGGAATCCACAATGGGCACAAGCAGGCATTCCTTCAACGTTGCTGCCCGGAGAGACTCAATGTCATAGTTGTACCGAAAGAATGGCATTCATTCCTCGGCCGGGAATTCGACCTAAAATTCAGAAAATGCCGCATTCAGCCGGCAGACGCATTGTTATTTTGCTGTTTTGTCTATGAGCTCATATTTAAGCTTGCGGAAGGCCACCAAATAACCTTTTCAGGAGAATCAACTCATTACCTGGTAGCCATTTAATTTGGCCACCCGCGAGACGACAAGCGGTCGGCGCTGTGACAACATGATCAACATTGAAGACCGACAAAGTGGCTTTGCATTGATTGCGGCTGCTTGAATGACTGGAGTTGCTGGCCTACCGGTGAGTCGCTGGACACCGGTAAAGCTGCAAGGGCTACAAACGATGAAGTATCCGGGCCGCTTTGGGGAAATGGTTACGTTACCAAAAGCATTTGTCTAAATCTCGGACTGTCACAACAATGTTGGGTTGAACCGCGAAGGCAGCAGAAAGGAAAACGGGCAGAGACTAAATGCGCTTCTTCTCGATGGCAGAAGGTACAATTCACCTGTATTTCCACCTGGTGCTTGTCATCCAGCAAAATCATAACTTTGTGCTGAATTCAGCAGTTCCAGATTTTAAACGGATAAAATTTAAAACGCTCACCTTGGGGAACAGGCACTGTGCCCTTCTATTTCGAATTCCCAACTAGGGGTGCGTATATTCCCCCACCTTCTGCAGACAATGAACGATCTTACATTTGAGTACTCACTATTCTTGATCAAGAGATTATGTCTCATGGTTGAAAATGCGTTTTGTTTGAATGAAAGAGTGCTCAAAAAGAGATTGTTATTATACATGGCAAAAGTGTCAATCAAACATAATACTTATAATTAGCATTACAATAAATTCTGGGTGGCCCGGTAGTCCAGTGGTTAGCGCGTCGACCTCACAGTGCAGAGGTACCGGGTTCAATTCCAGCTCCGGCCTCCCTGTGTGGAGTTTGCATGTTGTCCCCGTGCCTGTGTGGGTTTTCTCCGGGTACTCCGGTTTCCTCCCACATTCCAAAATCATGCATGGCAGGCTGATTGAACACTCTAAATTGTCCCTCGATGTGAGCGTGAGCGCGAATGGTTGTTGGTCTCTGTGTGCCCTGCGATTGGCTGGCAACCGGTTCAGGGTGTCCCCCACCTACTGCCCGAAGACGGCTGGCATAGGCTTCAGCACCCCCCGCGACCCTTGTGAGGATAAGCGGATCGGAAAATGGATGGATGGATGGATAATGAATTGTGTTTCACATCCGATCATTACGATGTTGTCGAGAGTAAGGGGAGGAAAAAAAAACCTAAAGTGAACTAAAAAGCATATAAAAGGCATTCAGGTCCTGACTTCAGTGACAAGGTAAGAGGAGTTGGCCCATTAAAGAGCGGGAGAGGTTGAGGACGAGGTAAATCCCTGAAATAGCGCTTGTGCACTGAGGGGACAGGTGTGAGAGAGCTGCGCCGGGGGCCCCCAGAGGCCATGCAAGAAACCACTGTCCACCTTGGTGTTTATTTGTCTCCTCCCCCCACCCCTCTTCCAGGCGCTCAAAGGGTAAACGTCTATTCTGGTTTAGCGTTACAGCTGAGCTGCCTTGAACCCCCGGACTACCAAGTGCACATGCCATTCCTGGCAAGCCAGTGCGCTCCCTGGTGCACATCATCAAACCCCACGAACCCCCCCACGGGGGTTGGGGGGGCACTTTTTTTTTTACCACCTTTCCATCAAACTTAGCCCATGAAACCCTTCATTGCTGTGACAAAGAATGAGCCCCGCGCCCCCTCCATCCCAAGGCGATCTTGTGTGTCACGCAGAGGCCAGCGACAGCCGCAAAAGGTGGCAATGCTAACAGTTAAAGTAGCGGTTTGGCACCGACACAACACAAGGCGATGACAGAGCTCGTCTGATCGCGCCAATACTTCTGTCCGACGTGCTTTCCAACCACCGGATCCATCCAAGTCGCCACATGGCACGCGTTGCGGCCAAAGCCATTTGCTAGCAAACATCTTTCAGCGACGTGTCATGGAGGCACGCCAGCTTACCTTTGCAGACACCTGCTTGGCAGCGGCACCGCTCCGATTCTTTTCAGTTCAAGAGCAAAGTCCTCCTCAATCATTCTTTTTCGAATCAAGTCGCTATTTTCGAACTGAGCTAAGGAGGAAGTGCACCTGCTTCGGGGGAGGATGTGCGTAAACAATTGGGCTTGATTGTCTCTGCTTAACATGCCACAATGGACGGTGATCATGAATCATTTTGTTTGTGGAAAAAACGGTGATCATCTGGGATTTGATCAAGTTAGTATTTGCAACCACATGATTAAGAAGTCCAGTTGCAGTTTTATCGTCACTTGAGCGTGGCAGGAAATGTAACAAGATTTTGCCGCATGTCTACTCGGTAAACAAAAAGAGTGCAGCTCAGCCTCTGGCTAACAAACACCGCGGATAGTGATATGCTTGCTCTTAAAACCAAGCTATGTACCTAACTGTGATTTCTGGCCGGACTATTACAAACCAGTTAAATCGCTATGTTGTAAAAATTGCAAAAAAAAAAAGGCTTTACTGATAACACCAATAAGTGTGGCTCCTCAGGCTGGTGTAATAAGTGCGTACTGTATTTGCATTGCAGCAAGCGCCCGCAGTCGCTGTCACAAGTTGATGGCATATTTGACTACTGCTGGCTCTGCTGCATTTCTTTTTAATAAGACGGTTGATGACGCAGAGGCGTGAACTGTCAGAACTTTAATTATTTAAGGAAAAAAAAAATTGGATGAGTCATTTTCTCAGCCAAGGAAATGTCGACAAAGACCCATCCCGACAAACGGCACGTCATCCTCCACATATTTCATCCATCCGCCATTTTCCATGCCGCTTATCATGTTCAGGGTCACAAGGGAAGCTGGAACCCAGCCCAGCTGGCTTGGAGCCGAATGGGAGCTACGCCCCCTGGACTGGTACAACTCTACGCCGGCTGCATGAAAGTCAGCTAGGTGAACCGCGACGCGACTAGCCTGCCTTACGATCCGCCAGTTTACAACAAATTATTTCTAAAAAGCACTTAAAAATAGGCTTCACTACATTCCACACCTTGAAACGACTAGCACGGATTCTGTTTTCCGCTGCAAAAGACTGCGCATCTGTTGGCGAGGTTTTGGCCGACAGTGTGTTGCGCTGAGGGACTGAGTGGAAGTGACAGCTGTGCAGGAAACACAAGAAGGCGAAAGAGGGTGTGCGCACGTGTGTAAATACTCTTTCTCATGTATCTGACAGTGAAAGCGATAGAGGGGCGGGGCGTACCGTACATCTTGCCCTCATCAGAGAGGATGATCTTCCTCCGGCCGCAGGGCGGGTAGATGGCCAGGGCCTCTTGGAAGCTCTGCTCAATGTCGGGGCTCCACACACCCTCCGCATCATTCTCCAAGGGCTTGTCTAGCTGGTCGCCCAGCTCCTCGCTCCCAGCCCTGGGGGAGGGAGCCGGCACCCACTCCGTCGACGTGGTGGGAAGAGGGGAAGGGGACCACGGAGCGAGGGGTGGATGCTCGGGGCTTGAGAGGTGTTTTCGGGTTCAGGCGAGGGTGGAAAAGAGAGATGGGTTGACTCGATGGTGCGCTCCTGCTTGTATGGAATCCACCAGTGTGTTGTTGTTGGCAGGCGAACCCTACAAAAGACGAGGAAGATTCTTTTAAAATTATTATTATTATTTTTTTTTTTTAATGAGAGCGAAAAAACATTCATTGACTCACTCAATAAATTCAAATACAAAAAAAGTAGAAGCCAAAATTCAGAATTGAAGCTTCACCAGGATCATGTTTCCACACAGACTAATGTAACTGCAGATAAACATACAAGTGAGTAATAGGTAAATAATAGATCAAGTTTGGGATCATCCATTCCACAGTCACCAACAAATGGTCATGAAAACATATTTAGCCAATGTAATACAACCTACCACTGCTAGCTAGAGCAGACTGTACCTTATCGTAATCCCCCTCAACTGTGGTCAAGGTTACACACAGTCGCTGGTGCACTTTCAATAATTTTATTGAACCAACTGTAACAAATTAAACACGCCATACACACTCAAACGTACTAGCCGCAAGTGATGGCCAGAGTGGCAAATGGTTAGCCAATTAACAGCCAGCCCAGCCAGATGCTAACTTGCGCTCACAACAGCCAACTTGACTTTCATTCAGCGGCACCCACATCACTCACCGGGTCAGGCCTTTTAAAGCCGTACGCACTCAAAGTCAGAGAGACAGCAGTGTGCAATGTGAGGAAGGCGAAACTAATTCAGAAGTAATATTTGCAACTCGTATGCACATTTTGTTGTTTAATTAGAAAAAAAATCTTTTTTTTAAACCAATGACACGATTAGTGGACGCGTAACTCGTACAATGATCAGTTCTAAAAATTATTTGATAGCTGCAGCCCTGGTATGAATGTTTTTTTATTTTTTTATTTTATTTTATTTTTAACCAACCAATTGGAAACCGGAGTAGTTCGTGAAAACACAAACTCCAAACGGGAAGGCCGGAGCTCAGATTCAAACCCAACTGTGAGGAAGATGTGCGAACCACTTGCGCATTGTGACACCCTTAAATTGTATACATTTTTTTCTCTCTCTCTCTCTCTCTTTTTACTCATCAAGAAAATTGCTCAGAAAATTCTTCTTTCCATCATGCTTTTTTTTTTGCACAGCCACCTGTTCCTAGGCAGAGTTCATGGCATCATCATCATCATTATCATAACTGACCTATAGACCAATGAAAATCAAAATTGGCACACTGGCCCATGACTTCGAATGTCAAATTATGGGGGTGGAAAAGGCTTCTGGCAGAAAAAAATGATCAGACATCTACTCATACCCATCGACCGAATGACATTTCTGCATGAACTATCAAAACACGTCAGGTGCTTCGATATCGCCATCCAAATCACTCCTCGCCCTCAGCTGTCCATCGCAACGTGTAAAAAGTGCGTCAGATTCGGCTCATGCAAGCGAAAAAAACAAATACAGCAGCGCCCGGAGTGAAGCTGGTCTGGAAGGCGGAAGGAGGGGTTGCTGCAGGGGCCCAAAGTCAATACACATTAAAGGAGCCACATTAAAGAGGGATCACCGTCCAGACATGCACGCACGCACACACACACACACACACACACACACACACACACACACACACACACACACACACACACACACACGGCAACCAGAGGGTGTTTTTTTTTTTTTTGTCCATTTTGTCATCTTCATTAGAGATGTCTGCATTAATTGCCGAGGAGGAATTTCTGTCAGCGCAGAAGGTCGTAGCCAATTAATAAGCCTGACGTTCCATTGTAATCAGCGCGATATGAACGCGGGCAAGGGGAGGAAGCCGGAGATTGTCCGGCGAGCGGATAGGGGCACGCTGTTTGCTTTCGACACCATGTTGTTTGGGATGTGCGTATAAATTGGAAACGGGCCAAGAAGGGAAGCTCCTTCCTGAGAAGGAGCTCATGAGTCAGTACAACCGGAGCTTTGTCCGTCGCGTACGGACTCCGCAGCCTGGCCATTTAGGGCAAGAAAAGGACAAGGAGGGCGGGTGGTGATGTCACTCATAAGCCCAAACATGAGTGTGAGTTACGCGTGGAGGAAGGACGGCGGCTTCAAAGTAGATTATGCTGCCGAGTGGGCGCAAGTGGTCAGGTATGGTGTCAAGTGCGAGGAAGTAGAGCACCATGACACTTCCTATGAGCTCCAGAACCTTCCGAAATTTTTTCCTGAGATGTACTTACATGTCTACACTACAGTAAATCTAAGTAATCCATCTGACATGATTTTATTGGGCCATAGCTAAAATGCTAGCGTAAAGGCTAAGTGAGCAGGATCAAAAAGGTGAATTGCATCGCACCTTGAGGTGTGCATCCCTTCACAAAAGACGCTTAGATATCATTCTCTCTACATGGGGTATAGTATGATTGAAGGAGGGGTGGGGAGGGCAATTTCAAAACAATTTGGTTCGCTTCAATGAAATTTCGATTTGATATGGTACGGCTGTACCATTTGTCTGGCTTATCAATATGAAATGATTTGTTAAAATGTACCAATTCAATTCAGTTCGTGAAATCTAACCAGCTTTTCAGATTTTTTTTTTACACCCCCTTAATAGCACCCAATGCATCGGGAAGAGAGATGCGCACCAGATACAAATCGGTCTGATGTTCCGCGTGATTTGATTTTTCCTTTCCATTGAATTAACGTGAATAATTTGGACTTTGGTGATCTTGTACATGGAACATAACTTTATCCATCCATTTTCTGATCCGCTTTATCCTCACAAGCGTCGCGGGTGGTGGTGGAGCCTATCCCAGCTGTCTCGGGTAGTAGGTGGGGGGACACCCTGAACCGGTTGTCAGTCAATCGCAGGGCACACACAGATGAACAACCATCGGTGCTCACACTCACACTTGGGGACAATTTCGAGTGTTCAATCAGCTAGCGATGCATGTTTTTGGAATGTGGGAGGAAACCGGAGTACCCGGAGAAAACCCACGCAGGGATACATGCAAACTCGCTCACTGGGCCGCCCGGAACATAACTTAATAAGCGTCATAAAAGCTACAGCTGTACCACGTCGAAATGAATCATAATCCCACCAAAATGGTTCCACTTCGAAAATGTACCGTTCCTGAACCGCGTATCGAGGTACGTATCAAATCGCCTTTTATTGGAGAGATGCTCACCCCTCTCGAACTGAATCTCTCAGTGCGGGAACTTTTGAAGGAAATGCATAAAACATGAAATCTGAACCGCGGGGGACTTTAAAATAACCCAGATGCTTCATCCAAATATGATCTGCTTTCCAAATATACATTTTCAAACTGGCTGCGCGGCTCGGTAACACAGTTTACTATCGGCCACCGAGACTTCATAACAAACTATCAGTGCACCGCTTGCCACTCACAAAGTCAAACTGTCCAGCGGGTTAATTAACCAAAAGCCCCTGCTTTCTCCACACACACACACACACACACACACACACACACACACACACACACACACACACACACACACACACACACACACACACACACACACACACACACACACACACACACACACACCAAGCATGGTCCTACGTTCAACCCCAACGAGGCCCCTCTTGCCTGGATCCGCTCAACGGGATAATCCCCCCCAGCTGGTGCTGAGGTAACACAACTGCTTACCCAGTCGAAACAAACAAAGTCATAGTGACAACAACAACAAAAAAATAATTAAAATATCCCACCTTAGATATAGATTATGAAAAGCTTCACTGGGAAAGATGCATGTGAGAAACGAAGGCCCCAGTCCATTTCACTACATGGGGAAAAAATATATATTTTCCTTTAAGTTATAAGAAACTTTTTTTGGGGTTGTTGGTCTACTTTTTTTTTTTTGGGGGGCGGGGGGGGGCTCCTCTGGTCGCAACCTGCCCTAATCATCTGGGGAATGTAAATGTACAGCAGCGGTATGGGATCTGGGTGCAACGATGGAAAGTCGGAGGTGCCCAAGTTTTGTTGGCCTTTTTTGCTGAGTGCACACAAATACGAAAAAAAAAATGTCCTTGAAATGAAACACGCATTTGTTGAAAAGACAACACAATGTCGTGATCTTTCTTATGGCTTTTGGCTCACTTTTCTCCATGTTGTTTGGTGCTTTTTCTTTTTTTTTTAAGTCCCGGGGTTCCAATGGGTGCTTCTGTCTTTTGTTTCGCTTTTTGTTCTCTTTTCTGCATTGTTGTTGGGGTTGTTGTCCTCGGAAATGTCATTCTCTCATTTTCGTCTGCCATTGTCCCCCTCTGGTCCCGAGCCTGTTTCACGACAAATCAAGGAATAAGACAATTTACCTCATATAACAAAAGGCAACAGGATGAGCACTCGAGACCAGCGATTCTCAGCTGGTGGGTCACGGACCAATTTTGGGTGGGTTGCGGACAGCTGGTAAAAAAAAAAAAAAAAACCTTGTATTCTTATTTGTATTTTTCCACTTCCGTCTAGAGACATACCAAGTTCCCACATGGGGTATATGAAGTAAGTAACAGCAGGGATTGGTAAGAACCGATACCGCTTATCAGTATCAGGCCGATACCGGCCTTATTTTAAGGTATCGAGTACTCGAGCAAGCTGCCGAGACGAGCCAACAACAGTACAAAATTAAACTAATTAATCAATTGATTAATTTTTAAAAATCGGACAGAGTATGTCCTCCTCGGCACCAGTTGACACTATAGTAGCAGTTTGAAACATCAACGAATCATCATCTGTATCAAAAAGAAAGGTCTTGGGTTTTTGTTTTTTGTTTGTTTGTTTTTTTGTGCATGCAAATATTTGTTTTGTTTTTTTCTACTTTCTCCTTTTCATAATTTTTGCTGCTGTAAATTGTGAATTTCTCCATTGTGAGACTACTAAAGTTTTTTCTTCTTCTTCTTCTTCTTCAAGTTTTGTCATTGTGTAAATTGAAACCTTATGATCAAAAGGACAACAAGTATCAGTACTCAGGATGGGTGAGTATTCGAAGAGTGAATACCCGTACCGGTAATACCCGTACCGGTATCGGCCTGAAAGAAATGGTATCGAACATCCCTACTTTTTTAGGAATGAAATCGGTGCCGCATTTTCGATGAACACTTGGGCCGAATGTGTTTTAACGTTTACCATAATGGTGGTGATTGGGAAGTGAAGTACGAGGTTGTATTTTGTGACTTAAAAAAAAAAAAAAAAAGACTCCCCTGTTAAACAGCAAACCAGCTCTAGCAGAATAAGACATACAGACTAAGCTGCTGAACACAACCGGTTGAACAAAAACAAAACAATTTCTTGAGCATTTTAGCCTGCGTCACACACGCTGGTACACAAACGCGGCAATGGCGGCGTTACGGAGTCTTTGTTATACAAGGCTCATATGCGAGGCATTATTCTTCATTCTCATGCGAGCCGAGGAGGAATGATCGCTATGTGGGATGAGCGCAGTGGCGTCTCAGAGTGACTCCTCCTTTACACCCACACACCCATCGCACACAGACACTAACAAAGCCGAGTCGATACACCACAAAAAAAAAAAAAAAATCCAACAAAATAAGTATTGTGCAAAAGACAAACACTCCCATTCCTCAGCGGCTTGACAGCTGTATTCTTTGACGTATTCTGTATTCTGTCACCCCGCGCCGTTCCACCTGTTGCATCCAACTGCAACACACACGTTCCTGTCAGCTGCCCTGTGGGACACCCTCACGCACAAACTTGCAAGCTTGAACCTTGACTGGCAATACTCACACCCGACATTTCGGCTCCGGCAGCTGTACCAACTGCAATGTTCAGCGTAACATGAGGTTGATCATACAGGATACACTGTCGATGTGTGGATCAAGTGTCCCCATATTCATTTGACCATGAAGTGGAATACCCATAAAGTTGTACAATTTATTGTTTAACCATATTCAAACAAATCTAGAAAAGAGGAAAAATGAGATGTAATTTTTCGTATATGTGCCTGTGAGTATCGTTATATTGATGGTCTACTTGTGTTGCTGCATTGTTTGTGTTCAAATATCTTCTTGCTCAAAGAGTTAGAACTACCACAACGTTGATGCTAGTTTTGTTAGCCCATCTACAGCATTTCACATTGCGTGTTAGCATGATGCTGGCAGACTTTGGTTAAACAATGTATATATTTCTTTGTTTTTATGATCAAACTTCGACTGTGGATCGCAAAAGCAGGTTATGTAATGCTTGTTTGCAATAAACAGCTTAAATAACGCTTGTTCTCATCGATCCCTGCTGACTTCGGGAGCGAGACGGGGTACATACACCCTGGATTGGGATCCAATCAATAGCAGAGCACATAGCCTAATCGACAAACAATCAGTCATTTCATTCACACAAGGAACAATTTAGAGTATTCAACTAACCCATCATGGGTTTTTTTGTGTATGTGGTAGGAAGCATCCATGCAAATTCCGCAAACTAAACCCCTGCACAATTTAAGTCAAAATTAAATGCACATCATTCACACACAACCAAGTTATAATATTTGATCTATTCTTGGAAATAAATATTGCAAACTGTACACAATGTTTAAGCACTACTTGGCTAATGAAAGTAGAACTTCCAAATCCATAGAGACAAAAACAATTTGAAAAGCTCCAAAACATTTTTTTTTTCAATTTTCACCTGTTGAAATGAGCTCAAAGTATTTAGCATGATGAAGTCTGGCTATTATATCGTCTTATGATCGTATCATAGCCATAGTCCATTGTAACCTTGACCCTCGAGCTGTGAGTCAGGTATCCTAACCACTCAAACAACGTTCTGACAATTTTAAAATATCCATCTATTTTCTTTACCATTTATTATCTTACTATCCTATGCTGGAGGCTATCCCAAAGGCAGATGACACCCTGGACTGGTCATCAGGGCACACACAACATAGAGACAGACATTCCTGCTCATGATCAGACAATCACAGAGAGGAAACTAAACCCACACTGCCTGCACCCCAAGTCAGGCCAATGTACCACCACACAATCGTTTTGTTACATCCCTGTAATTTACACCAATGCATCAAAATTTAAAATGGTTAGGTGGGGGGAGGGGGGGGGGGGGGGTAGTTTAATTTGTTTTGTTTCTTTAAAAGAAAAATTGAGTTTTTATGACAAATGTAGTCGTTTCCTATGCTTGTCTTGACTCAAAATGCTTCTCTTTGCTCTTGTTTGTCTCTAAACAGCTGCACACCACTTTGCACACACAGTCACAGGCTATTACGTTGTAACAATGGAAAAAGTTAACATTTTTGCCCTTTTTGAAGCCTTTAAAATGTCATAACGTCCTAAATTTTTCAAATAGTGACAAAATCCAAAACACCGATCTGTTCCTTTCTTTTTGGGCGTTCCAGTGCAATTGGTCTTGCTGGGGCGGGGGGGAAGGACAATTTTGTTGTCACGTACAAGTTAAAAATGTGTTTGTTTCCTTAATGTGTGCACTACGGTAGAAAATATACACGAGCAACTATTCCATATTGATCATTAACTACAAAACTGAGGGTATGATTTTTTTAAATTCATTAATATAATTATGATAATGTTTTCTGAGTTAAAATGTTTTATTTGTGTGTTTTTAGGCCACTATTCTGGGCGCCATTAGCTGGTGGTGACGGTACTCGCTACTAACTAACTATACTTGCGAGTACAGTTACTGACAATATGACAAACTTATGATGAAATTATTGAAGTTAATCAAACAACCTAAAGCTCAGAGGAGCTTACTTTTTCAACCGCTATTTCCGCCTGACTCGTTATTCCTTCGTCCGCCATTCTTCAGGCAGCCGCAGGTGTTTTAATTAAATACGTCACTTCAAGCGCCGGCGCAGGAATGCGATGAATTCTGGGAATTTTACGCCACACAAATAAGACTACCGCAATTAGTTTCCCTCCTCAAAAGTTGGCACTCTTAATATTGAAGCACAAAAACCTATGACGT
>NW_017806062.1:1277275-1281711 GCF_001891065.2 Hippocampus comes | reverse complement strand
TGGAGGGGAGGCACGTCTGACCCGTCACCGCGTCATCATGGGGGGGAGAAGGAGGGGCCGGGAGGGGTCGGGAGGCAGGCTGTTTCATTGTGTCGACGCCGAGAGTCAAACATTCGAACGAACGGGGCCAAAATATGGTCGAGGTGATATTCTGCGGTTATTACGGAGTAATTGCATTGTGAATGTGATCGTTCACACCCTATTCACAACAAAACAAAGGGGAAAAAAAACCCTACATAAGTTACGGTGAATGATTTGAGCATAAACACAATGCTGAAAGTCAAGCAATCACACGTGCACAACATTGTGTATTTAATGTATGATTGTTTTAATCATCGTGAGTATAAAAAGGCCATACATCAAAATATAATGTGTCAATTCTGAGAGGCAATCATTCAAATAAACATTACGTTATTGTGTGAACGATGGCATCCCAAGAATTAAAATGCATTGCACACTGTGTCAAAAATTTTTATTCTGGCTGGTGTGCGGACGCTGGGACACACGATTGGATGCCGAGTATTGGTGTTATCATTATTGTTTATGTTGTGTTCATTCTGAGAGTCACTACAGTCACTGATGACAATATGTGACCGAAATGTTTCAGATTCTTTTTAATACTCATACAATATCAGGTTTCTTTGGAATTTTATGGGAATGCCGAAAGTCAAACATTCACACAATTAAGATTCATGATAAGTTATTTTAAAAAATGATGTTCATGCTGACAGTCGATGGTTCACACGAATGACACTTTCTTTTTAGACGTGTGAATGCTGGCATTCAAGTATTCACACTTGCACGAAAGTGTTTAGTCTTGCTTCCGTATGAAAGCCGAGACATATACTGATACTGTGCATGTTTGCGTTAATGTGAGAGTCAGTTCTTCAAACAAGCTATCTATTATATAATCCATTTATCCTTACAGGGGGCGTGGGTGTGTCAGAGCCTATCCCAGGTGTCTTCGGGCACCCTAAACTGGTTGCCAGCCAATCGCAGGGCACACATAGACAGACAACAATCCGTGCTCACAATCACACCTAGGGACAATTTAGTGTGTTCCATGAACCAACCTGCCCTGCATGTTTTTGGAATGTGGGAGGAAACCAGAGTACCCGGAGAAAACCCACGCAGGCCCAGGGGAGAACATGCAAACTCCACACAGGGAGGTCGGAATTGAACCCGGTACCTCTGCACTGTGAGGTCGACGCGCTAACCACTGGACCACCGGACCACCCCAAAAGATCATTTTCGGTTAATTTTTATTTCGTTTTGAATGGGATCTCCTAAACAGTGGGGCGCAATTGGGAGTCTCGTTTGCTCTCCCAAATGTTTTCATTTGGGAGAGCAAACAAAAGGCTGAATAGAGAACACTTGAAGCAAGGAAGAGAAAACCAGAGTACCCAGAAATAAAAAACCCACGCCGGCACAGGGAGAAGATGCAAACTCACATTGTGAGTGTTTCAAAAATATTCGTTCTGATTCATGCTGAATGTCAAGCATTCACACAAATATGAATAAACAAAGACATATTGTGTTCAGACACATTAAAATACTTCAGTCCATGCTGAGACAAGATTTCAGAGTCATCATATAGTATTAGTTTTGCAAGCTTACCTTGGGGAGAAAAAAATATACAGTACCTGTATATTCCATTGAGGTTTCACTGCATTTTGAACACAATTTATTTGTTTTCCTTGAACAATTTGTAGTCCCTTTTGCTTCTCATCCATACAATTTTTCAGAATACTATTTTTTAAGCATATGTATGAGGGATGTTTTTCCTTCCAAGGACGTGCTTCGATTCATTGGGAGGCCTTTGCTGTGCTCATTGCGTGAACTACTGAGACCCCCTGGTGGCGATGCTCGGAACTACCCTCTATATAATCCATAAATGGATTATATAATCCATTTATCCTTACAGGGGGCGCGGGTGTGTCAGAGCCTATCCCAGCTGTCTTCGGGCACCCTAAACATTGAGTTGATCATCTGGTTCATTGAGATCAGCATGTCCAGCAGATTTAAATGACGTTTCATCATGCACACAGACGTATAATCCTTCTCGTAGATCAGTATGTATAAACCGCGCTATGGGTCGAATGGAGGATTTGTTATCGGTTATTGAAAGCTGAGGCAAACAAAACTGCAAGCAAACAAACCGGTTGTAACATTTGTTGGAAGTCGCCATTTGGAAAAAACCGATTTCCAGTGGATATAAAAAAAAGTCAGCGTCATGGTGGTCGACTTACGGTGCTTATCGTGGGTTTGGATTCCAGCCTCAACCTTCCGAGGGGAGTTCCAATGTTCTCCCGGAAAAATAACAAAAAGTCAGGAAAGTCCTTCGAGAACATCAGAAATTTATTTGGGGTTAATCGGAGGCACTTTAAAATAGATTTTTTTTTATATTCCTTGCCCTGTGTTGTTCACAGTGTAAATAAAGATCAGCATGTGTGTGTACCCTGCTTTCAACATCATGACGCCGCAGTCCAAATGAAAGTGTTATATACATCAAATACAAATCCACAACTTTATTGATAAAGTTGCATTCTCAAAGGTTCACGCAAACCCATCGCCACCGCTTCACCTACCACATCAACACGCGTCAGCCTCACACATCCCTCCGCCAAGCCTTTTGACACTTGAGAGACGTTCACATTCGTTTTCTGCTCGTCTTCACATTTTCTCCCCCTCTTGCCTTTTCGTTTGGTGCTCAATCCTACGCCGGTGATAAACATGCAAATCTGTTAATTTACTCAACACAGTGGTACGTACACCCAATGAGTCTGGATCTTGTTAAATAAAAGCCGATGAACACGCTACAGGAGTTTCTTTATACACACACGCGCACGCGCGCGCGCGCGCACACACACACAAAGGGAGATTACATTTACTTAAGAAAAAAAACAAAAACAACAACAAAGAATATAAATTAACCCGAAGCCTCCTGTTGAAGAAGAAGTTGTAGTAGTGTCAAAATTTTCTATAGGAAATAGTTGGAATGTATGAGTTGTCCGGAAAGTTCCTGAAGTATTTACACTGTGCTTTGCTTTCCAGAGAAAGCTCATCCGGGGGGGTCAGAGTTCTCAAAACAACTTGCAACGAGTTTCTTCAACTTTAAAGGTCCTTCCTTTCATTTGAAAGCTACTCATTTTATTTTCTTCCCTCCTTCTTTTGTCATCACGTTTGTTAACGTCACTTCTTGGAGAGGAATTTCATCTTGTTTCCTTAAAAACAAAAAAAAACATACAAATAAACAATCATGAAAACAATATGAGAAAATGGTGTAACACTAAAACAGGGATTCTCAAAGCTTTTTTTTTTTTCATGCACACAATTTTGTGGACTCCCATAAAACAGCTCACGGACCCCTGCGGGAACTCCCATTTTGCAAACAACTGAATGAAAGGATCTGCGCCGACTAAAAGTCTCACCTAAGCCTTTTAAGAACTTGTTGACGCCTCGCTGTTCACTGCCAGGAAGTGAGTCAAGGTATTCCTGTGCTCGCACCTCAAACAGGCCTGGAGGAAGAAGGACACGACCGATCAGGTGTCGCATCAAGAAAAGACTTCCTCAATGACATCATGAACCTCACTGCGTTGCACTAGTCAAGTGTTTTAAGTAGGTATTCATTTATTTCCGGTACCTCTGAGGCCCTGTCTGCGCAGCTCCCTCTCCTGGATGAAACCTGTAAACATCTGGGTTTCCATGAACACCTCCAGGAACCTCCTCAAACTTTTGGAGGTGACCGCCTTACGAAAGGCCTCCCGCTGAAAGGATGCGGCGCAGGAAGAGGAAGAGGAGGGACCGGGCGAAGCGGGAGACGAGACGGACGACTCGTCCTCGCGCTCTGACCCGCCCATGAAGAGCGAATAATGGCCGACCATTTCCACGAAGAAGCGCACAAACGCCTCTGACACCACGGTGCTGAGGGAGCTGGAGTCTGAGAAAAGGGAAAAAGGAGGTCAAAAGGAATCTGTAACAGTGAGTGTGAACTTTGGAAGCCTATGGAACTGCATTCCACCAGTCTGTATTGTTATTATGTCCATACAAGAACAATATGGAACCTTACTCCACTCCACCATCCACCATTTGACTGCTCTGTACTCAACAAGATTCAGGATCAAGGCTCACCGCTGTCTCCTTTATCCGAGGCCAGCTCCCTCCTCTTCTCCAGTACATGTTCCAGAGCTGCCTGCAGCTTATGGGGGAGAATGGAGTCCTCGTCGTCCATCTGGAGAGGGGAAGGGGGGAAAAAAATGCACACGAAATGCAATAAATGAAAACGCACAACATCTGCGCCAACCAGTTATGAACACGTTTAGGCCGCTGTGTCTTTTTGTTCGCTACCTGTCGTAGGAAGCGGCTATTGCCGAGGTCGACCACCAAGACCTGCAGGAGATAGAAGTTAGTACAACCCAAAAAAAACAAAAAAAAAA
>NW_017806062.1:1258123-1276748 GCF_001891065.2 Hippocampus comes | reverse complement strand
TGGAGGGGAGGCACGTCTGACCCGTCACCGCGTCATCATGGGGGGGAGAAGGAGGGGCCGGGAGGGGTCGGGAGGCAGGCTGTTTCATTGTGTCGACGCCGAGAGTCAAACATTCGAACGAACGGGGCCAAAATATGGTCGAGGTGATATTCTGCGGTTATTACGGAGTAATTGCATTGTGAATGTGATCGTTCACACCCTATTCACAACAAAACAAAGGGGAAAAAAAACCCTACATAAGTTACGGTGAATGATTTGAGCATAAACACAATGCTGAAAGTCAAGCAATCACACGTGCACAACATTGTGTATTTAATGTATGATTGTTTTAATCATCGTGAGTATAAAAAGGCCATACATCAAAATATAATGTGTCAATTCTGAGAGGCAATCATTCAAATAAACATTACGTTATTGTGTGAACGATGGCATCCCAAGAATTAAAATGCATTGCACACTGTGTCAAAAATTTTTATTCTGGCTGGTGTGCGGACGCTGGGACACACGATTGGATGCCGAGTATTGGTGTTATCATTATTGTTTATGTTGTGTTCATTCTGAGAGTCACTACAGTCACTGATGACAATATGTGACCGAAATGTTTCAGATTCTTTTTAATACTCATACAATATCAGGTTTCTTTGGAATTTTATGGGAATGCCGAAAGTCAAACATTCACACAATTAAGATTCATGATAAGTTATTTTAAAAAATGATGTTCATGCTGACAGTCGATGGTTCACACGAATGACACTTTCTTTTTAGACGTGTGAATGCTGGCATTCAAGTATTCACACTTGCACGAAAGTGTTTAGTCTTGCTTCCGTATGAAAGCCGAGACATATACTGATACTGTGCATGTTTGCGTTAATGTGAGAGTCAGTTCTTCAAACAAGCTATCTATTATATAATCCATTTATCCTTACAGGGGGCGTGGGTGTGTCAGAGCCTATCCCAGGTGTCTTCGGGCACCCTAAACTGGTTGCCAGCCAATCGCAGGGCACACATAGACAGACAACAATCCGTGCTCACAATCACACCTAGGGACAATTTAGTGTGTTCCATGAACCAACCTGCCCTGCATGTTTTTGGAATGTGGGAGGAAACCAGAGTACCCGGAGAAAACCCACGCAGGCCCAGGGGAGAACATGCAAACTCCACACAGGGAGGTCGGAATTGAACCCGGTACCTCTGCACTGTGAGGTCGACGCGCTAACCACTGGACCACCGGACCACCCCAAAAGATCATTTTCGGTTAATTTTTATTTCGTTTTGAATGGGATCTCCTAAACAGTGGGGCGCAATTGGGAGTCTCGTTTGCTCTCCCCAACATTTGCTGAAAACATTTGGGAGAGCAAACAAAAGGCTGAATAGAGAACACTTGAAGCGAGGAAGAGGAAACCAGAGTACCCAGAAATAAAAAAACCCACGCCGGCACAGGGAGAAGATGCAAACTCACATTGAGTGTTTCAAAAATATTCGTTCTGATTCATGCTGAATGTCAAGCATTCACACAAATATGAATAAACAAATACATATTGTGTTCAGACACATTAAAATACTTCACTCCATGCTGAGACAAGATTTCAGAGTCATCATATAGTATTAGTTTTGCAAGCTTACCTTGGGGAGAAAAAAATATACAGTACCTGTATATTCCATTGAGGTTTCACTGCATTTTGAACACAATTTATTTGTTTTCCTTGAACAATTTGTAGTCCCTTTTGCTTCTCATCCATCCAATTTTTCAGAATACAATTTTTTAAGCATATGTATGAGGTATTTCCTTCCAAGGACGTGCTTCGATTCATTGGGAGGCCTTTGCTGTGCTCATTGCGTGAACTACTGAGACCCCCTGGTGGCGATGCTCGGAACTACCCTGCCCTCTAGAAGTAAACTTGAGTTGATCATCTGGTTCATTGAGATCAGCATGTCCAGCAGATTTAAATGACGTTTCATCATGCACACAGACGTATAATCCTTCTCGTAGATCAGTATGTATAAACCGCGCTATGGGTCGAATGGAGGATTTGTTATCGGTTATTGAAAGCTGAGGCAAACAAAACTGCAAGCAAACAAACCGGTTGTAACATTTGTTGGAAGTCGCCATTTGGAAAAAACCGATTTCCAGTGGATATAAAAAAAAGTCAGCGTTTCCTTGAACAATTTGTAGTCCCTTTTGCTTCTCACCCATCCAATTTTTCAGAATACAATTTTTTAAGCATATGTATGAGGTATGTTTTCCCTTCCAAGGACGTGCTTCGAATCGATTCATTGGGAGGCCTTTGCTGTGCTTCATTGCGTGAGATACTGAGATCCCCTGGTGGCGATGCTCGGAACAACTACCCTGCCCTCCAGAAGTAAACTTGAGTTGATCATCTGGTTCATTGAGATCAGCATGTTCAGCAGATTTAAATGACGTTACATCATGCACACAGATGTGTAATCCTTCTCATAGATCAGTATGTATAAACCGCGCCATGGGTCGAATGGAGGATTTGTTATCGGTTATTGAAAGCTGAGGCAAACAACCAAAACTGCAAGCAAACAAACCGGTTTTAACATTTGTTGGAAGTCGCCATTTGGAAAACACCGATTTCCAGTGGATATAAAAAAAAAAAGTCACCATCATGGTGGTCGACTTACGGTGCTTATCGTGGGTTTGGATTCCAGCCTTGACCTTCCGAGGGGAGTTCCAATGTTCTCCCGGAAAAAAAACAAAAAAGTCAGGAAAGTCCTTCGAGAACATCAGAAATTTATTTGGGGTTAATCGGAGGGACTTTAAAACAGATTTTTTTTTATTCCTTGCCCTGTGTTGTTCACAGTGAGGATTTGTTATCGGTTATTGAAAGCTGAGGCAAACAACCAAAACTGCAAGCAAACAAACCGGTTTTAACATTTGTTGGAAGTCGCCATTTGGAAAACACCGATTTCCAGTGGATATAAAAAAAAAAAGTCACCATCATGGTGGTCGACTTACGGTGCTTATCGTGGGTTTGGATTCCAGCCTTGACCTTCCGAGGGGAGTTCCAATGTTCTCCCGGAAAAATAACAAAAAGTCAGGAAAGTCCTTCGAGAACATCAGAAATTTATTTGGGGTTAATCGGAGGCACTTTAAAATAGATTTTTTTTTATATTCCTTGCCCTGTGTTGTTCACAGTGTAAATAAAGATCAGCATGTGTGTGTACCCTGCTTTCAACATCATGACGCCGCAGTCCAAATGAAAGTGTTATATACATCAAATACAAATCCACAACTTTATTGATAAAGTTGCATTCTCAAAGGTTCACGCAAACCCATCGCCACCGCTTCACCTACCACATCGACACGCGTCAGCCTCACACATCCCTCCGCCAAGCCTTTTGACACTTGAGAGACGTTCACATTCGTTTTCTGCTCGTCTTCACATTTTCTCCCCCTCTTGCCTTTTCGTTTGGTGCTCATTCCTACGCCGGTGATAAACATGCAAATCTGTTAATTTACTCAACACAGTGGTACGTACACCCAATGAGTCTGGATCTTGTTAAATAAAAGCCGATGAACACGCTACAGGAGTTTCTTTATACACACACACACGCGCACGCGCGCGCGCACACACACACAAAGGGAGATTACAGTTACTTAAGAAAAAAAACAAAAACAATAACAAAGAATATAAATTAACCCAAAGCCTCCTGTTGAAGAAGAAGTTGTAGTAGTGTCAAAATTTTCTATAGGAAATAGTTGGAATGTATGAGTTGTCCGGAAAGTTCCTGAAGTATTTACACTGTGCTTTGCTTTCCAGAGAAAGCTCATCCGGGGGGGTCAGAGTTCTCAAAACAACTTGCAACGAGTTTCTTCAACTTTAAAGGTCCTTCCTTTCATTTGAAAGCTACTCATTTTATTTTCTTCCCTCCTTCTTTTGTCATCACGTTTGTTAACGTCACTTCTTGGAGAGGAATTTCATCTTGTTTCCTTAAAAACAAAAAAAAACATACAAATAAACAATCATGAAAACAATATGAGAAAATGGTGTAACACTAAAACAGGGATTCTCAAAGCTTTTTTTTTTTTCATGCACACAATTTTGTGGACTCCCATAAAACAGCTCACGGACCCCTGCGGGAACTCCCATTTTGCAAACAACTGAATGAAAGGATCTGCGCCGACTAAAAGTCTCACCTAAGCCTTTTAAGAACTTGTTGACGCCTCGCTGTTCACTGCCAGGAAGTGAGTCAAGGTATTCCTGTGCTCGCACCTCAAACAGGCCTGGAGGAAGAAGGACACGACCGATCAGGTGTCGCATCAAGAAAAGACTTCCTCAATGACATCATGAACCTCACTGCGTTGCACTAGTCAAGTGTTTTAAGTAGGTATTCATTTATTTCCGGTACCTCTGAGGCCCTGTCTGCGCAGCTCCCTCTCCTGGATGAAACCTGTAAACATCTGGGTTTCCATGAACACCTCCAGGAACCTCCTCAAACTTTTGGAGGTGACCGCCTTACGAAAGGCCTCCCGCTGAAAGGATGCGGCGCAGGAAGAGGAAGAGGAGGGACCGGGCGAAGCGGGAGACGAGACGGACGACTCGTCCTCGCGCTCTGACCCGCCCATGAAGAGCGAATAATGGCCGACCATTTCCACGAAGAAGCGCACAAACGCCTCTGACACCACGGTGCTGAGGGAGCTGGAGTCTGAGAAAAGGGAAAAAGGAGGTCAAAAGGAATCTGTAACAGTGAGTGTGAACTTTGGAAGCCTATGGAACTGCATTCCACCAGTCTGTATTGTTATTATGTCCATACAAGAACAATATGGAACCTTACTCCACTCCACCATCCACCATTTGACTGCTCCCAAGAGACGCAGGGGATAGAGAAGTTTACAACCCAAAAAAAACAAAAAAAAAAAAACGGATCCTTGAAAGACTGAATAGTTTACTAACTCCCAAGTGTAAATTTCACCGTTTAGGCTGGGACCAAACATAACCATTTTCACAAAATGTACTGACATTTATAGTGTACATTCAAGTTAAATAAAAAGTGTACCAAAATGAGTGTTTTTAGAATAAACACATTACACTTTTTTGTTGTAAATATATTGTCCCTTAAAGTTAAACACAACTGAACTCTACTAACCAAATGTGCTGTACAAGTTAAAAAAAAAGAAAGTTTAAACCACTGTGTTGAATGATGACTAATTTCTCTTTCCTCTTTACTATTTTATTTACCTTTTTTTCTGTCAAATTATTAAACAAACAAACAAACAAACTTAAAATGATGCACAAATTGGACATTTCATTCAGTGATCATTCTTGCACCACTAGAGGGAGCCATGACACCACTTTCGCTGATTGAAATTATGGCATTTCCTGTAGCTAATGGCGAAAACTAAAAACAAACAAAATCCTTCTCCTCTGTTCTTACCTCCTCTATAGGAAGCTCTTTCAGTCGAGGCAGCGAGCTGGAGAGCAGCCCAACGATGAAAGGGGTCGGGGTGCACACGATATCCAACATGGAAGGCGGCAGCACGGGAATATACGTGTGCTGCCACGTGAACGGGTAGAGGAGAGCCACCACGGCATGGCAAGATTGTGACAAGGTGCTACCAAGAAAACACAACAGGGAACCATATAATTGCCATACCACAAATGTGAAATATGACATTGGTATGATATCATTCAGGATATTATCAATTGATGCTGTGTTTTCCAAAGTTACAGTTGGACATAGAGTGTATTTTTTTAAGATGTTTTGTATGCCATTGTGCGCTCAAGGAAGGATTTAAACCGGATAAACTCAAACTTGGCTGGTTGGACTTGAAGGCAGTGCAATTGCACGTTTCAGCCACTAGATGGCGATAAACCACTCTGGCTGAGTGCACTTTTTTCTGGGAGAGAAAAAAAAATGTGTTTGGAAATATGCACCGTTAGGATGAGTGGAATGTTGCACTGGAGGGGAAAAAAAGGTCCAGCAGCACACAGCTTGCTTCATGTGCAAACATTTAATTCATTAAAAAAATATGATGGATGAGACCAAGTTTCCACTTGCTAGAATGAGGAATAATATGCAAGGGCGCTGATACTCTGAGAATAAAATCGGAATCTAAGGAGAATACAGTCATCTTTTTCAGAGAAAAGTGATATTTGTTGCAGGAAAAAAAAGTCTCATATTGAGGAGTGTGAATTGTAATGTACGAGAAATCTTATTTTAAGAAGCAAACCATTAAAACATTGCTGCAGTATTGGATTATTTTTAAACAGTGAAAAATAAGCCTTCTTGGGAAAAAAAAATCTCAAAAGATAGTTTATTTCTGATAAAAATAAGATTTTTTTCCCCCTCTATTCATTGATGTGCGTTCATCAGAGCTCAAGCACGGGGCACATGTTGTTTTCATTAAATCCTGATTCAATGGCTGCTGCCACTGAAGCGGAGCCAGGTGTGGCACAGCTTGGGGCCACTGTGTTAATAGAATGGGTGCAGATTTCTAAGCACTTCAGCGAGCTGTGTGGCCATGTGACTCTTTCTATTCTGGCATCAAGACAGTTTTCCAAAGAGGACGCCAATGGCATTCCTTCCTTTCACAGTTGTTGAGTTTCTTTAGGATTTGTTTGTCCGCTGCGAAGAACCTGATGCACCGTTCGAGTAAAACAAATTAGCTAACGTGGGGATCTCAAACATGATGAATCCAGGGATCGTTCATCAATATTTATCACCAGAAATATTCGTGGCCCTGTTTAATAGAAAGGAATTAAATTAATTCATATATATATGCACTGCTTCCACTCACAACCAGGGACGTGCAATCAGAGTAGGCAAGTGAGGCAATGCCACACCCTGCTGTCCCTTCTCCAATAGATTTGAGATATTTCTGCTATTATTACATTTGTTTTCATGTCTGATTCAAAGTACTGTTGGCACCCTCTATTATTATGCACCCATCGCTGGTCGCGATGCACTTTTAAAAAAATATGACATCATTCATTTACAGATCCCAAAGTTAGGGCTTGCGGGGCCCAGGTGGAGACCCACTGAGCTAAGTAGGTGCGGAAAGATACGGAGGCCAACCTGAGCTTGTCTGCAGTAAAGATAACCCGGCGCTCGAGAAGCAGGGAGGCAAACACTCGCAGGAGCAGGCGCAGACTCAGCGAGGAGAAGAGACACTCAAAGTCGACATGTTCCAGACGAGAATCGGACGGCCGACACAGCTCGATCACCTTTGGGGAGGTGAAAGGTGAATGTGAGGGCGATGGCCAAAAACCGCTAACTGACTGGATCTCACCTCTGTCCCAGAGCCAGGGAGGAAGTTTTTGACACTGATGGTCCTTCCCGGCGCAGGAAAAGGAGCCTCCATGATGCCTCTCATGAAGGGCTGCACCAGCGCGGGCGAGATGGCTCTCCTCTTTTCCACCTCGTCCAAGATCTGACGACATGGATTTATTTCTGTTAGGAAAGGTCAACCATTTTCTATGTAGCTTCTCTTTTTCATCGTCACTGCAACAACTGGGACCTACGCAATGGTTGTTCTTTTCAGGAAAAAAAAAAGTCAGTAGAACAGATTAATGGCATTTCCATTCATTTGACTGACCGAATATAACTTGCCATAAATGTGTCTGCCCCCCCCTTTCCAAATGACCATGTTTATAGCACAATTAAATCTGATATCGTAAAGACTGGGTCATCATTAAGTGGCTGTAGCAGTTTGAGCGAAGCTGCAAAGCGCAAGACCACTTCAAGGGCATATTTACATGCCGTTTTAATGAAGCGATGGTGGCGTAAGCAGACATTGTAAAGTGGAAATGCCTGTAAATCTTTTAATTCCCACTGTAGTAACCACAGCAGCTGCACAGACACGCGTCTCTTTGCCGGCGCCTGAACTACAAGGCCAGCCAGGGAACAAAGCCGCACACGGGGTCGGGTGTGGCTCAGTGGGTGCAGAGGGTGGTCATGCAGGTTCTCTTTTACCATCGCCGCTTGAAAGTTAAAATATTTTTTTGTTTTTGTTGGAGGTGAGTTTGCTTGGACTGTACCTTCGAAAAGAGGTCAAAGCAGCCCAATCGGCTGACGATGCAGTAGACCTCTGGGAGCCTCCGACCTTTACCGCTGGGCTATAGATGAGGAAGGGATTGTTAGCGCTAGAAAAATATGGTGTCTCGCCCCTGCTTTGAATGAGACACGCAGCACGGAAAACACAATGATGACAAGATGATAAGCTAAGATAAGAAAACTTTTATTTGTCTCACAATGGAGAGATTCGCATGATGCTTAACATGCTAGCATCCATCCTGTGTTTACCATCACCCTTCAACCAAGGCTCGTTTCAGGTTTTACATTTATTTGTGCACCCCCGTTCACATGAAAATCCATAATATAGAGAGACCGTTTCAAATCTCGCAGACTTTAAAAAAGTTCAAACTTCAGCTTTGTACTTTAAGTAAAGAAAGATGATGATGATAATGATGCATGGTCAAATCGAAATAGATAACTTACGAGTCCAATTCTAGGAAAGAAAATCTTAGCCTGCTAGTGCAGAGTAATCAGTTGTGTGTCAATTGGACACAGTTAGGGAGACAGTTGGAGTACGTACCAGTAATCGTCTGCAGTAGCCAAATCGACGACTTCCATCCTCACCGGTCAGTACAAATGAAAAAGTCTCGCTGGGGGGTATGAAAGAAAATCACATATGACTTTTTTTTTAACACATACATCTCGTCTATTGGTACTATCTTGACAAGAATCTAGCTGCTGCCGCCTGGGCCTGTTGTTATTTGCGTCCACGTTCACGTCGCACACAATGCGGCACGCCGTGACCGACCTGGGGAAGTTGTCGACAGGCGCCCAGTCCTTGGCGTCGGGGAAGCAGAACTGAGGGATGACCTTCAGCTGGTCCTCTGTCTCCCGCATGAACTTGAAGCTTCGTTCAAGCTGGAATGGAAAATACAACAACGTTATCATTATATTTTCTCAAAGAGCACATGTAATAGCATCAGTCTTTTTTGATAAGCGGTTTCCCTGCCAGTGCAAGTTACTGCACCAAACTATTGCAGCGGTTAGGCATGAACGGAAATTGTCGACTTTTCTCCATTTTTTTTTTTCATAGAAAAATATCTGCCAGGTGTCATAAACTGGCAGGTATGGGTCAAATTATTTTTTTTAAAGTCTGAAGGTTTTTTTCAGGTTCAGGCAATATTTTGGATGTGCAGAACAGTATTTTTATTCGTTGTCATTTTTAATATAAAACAATTTTTAATAATTAAAAGAGTTGAGTTAGAGTTCATTTTTCATATTTAGGAATCTTGAAAACATTACTCTTATTTTTTTTTTTAACTTAACTTGGAGCATTTAATAAATTTATTCATAATTTGCATTGTTATTTATATTCTTATTTCTTTTTTCCCCTGAACAGAATGCATTAATTTCTTATGAACCCGTTTTTGGGGTTTTCTTGGTGTCCACTGTGGGGTAGCATGCACACACAATTGCCTGTGCGTTGCTAAGTGCAGTACGAAAAGGCCTTTATTCAGTCAAATCTTTGAGTAGATTTAGTAGAGGAATTGTCTTGCAAATACATGTTTTTGTTACTTTAAAAAAATGTTTTCCGCCTCTAAATACCCAAAATCGTGCTTGTATGTTTGGTTTTTAGCAAATGCTGTCTGTTTACTTTGAGAGGGAACTGCTGCGTGACTTCCGGCAGATAAGGGACTCCGGCTTTGGTTTTATGGAGGGCCACCACAATGAAGTACTCAAAGAGTTTTCTGTCCTCCATCAGATCCCTGTCCAAGGTCCGGTACCGCCCCGTCTGCCTCAGCATGGACTGGACCGACACCAGCCTCTGGCTATGAGCTAAAAGGCAACAAAAACCACATGAGGTACAAAAGACATCCATTTCTTGACCGCACTAAATTTATGAGCGATGTTTCTCACCTTTCAGTTTCTCCTCTGTGTCACTTTCTGACTCGCTGTTCTCATCGGTCACTACGTTTAAATACAACACATCTTCATTTATATCAACAGACAGCATGAAACGAATCCGGCACCAAAAAATCTTTGAAGTAACGCCTCACCTCTCCCTGAGCTAGACTCGGTGGAGACCTTCTTCATGCGCTTTTTTCCTCTCCGAGCCTCAAAGATCCCATTGATTTTCATCACCATCTGGAGGAGGTAAATAAAATGATCTCAAGCCTTTTGTGTTGTTAACCATTTGCTCCAAAAAGTGACTGAAAATGCACTGGTGGCTGTGTCTGCCTTTGACCAACTGTAGAGGGATTACAATTCATTCTGGCTAACGGTGTTTAGTTGACCGTAGGCATGCAGATGTGTAAGAGTGCACATGCGGGCTTGATACCTTGGGGATTTTCCTCCGCCGCCGGTTGTACGGGTCCCCGGAGAGACAAGGGGTGTCATCCGGGCTGCTGGGCGTGGAAGGCGGGCTGGCACGTGACGGTGTGGACACCCCGGCGTCCCTGTTGGTCTTGCGTAACTCCAAGAGTTTGAAACTCCGTCTCTCGGAGTTCTGTCTGAAGAAGCCAGGCTTGGAGCACAGCTGGCGGCAACACAGACAGTATAAAGTTCAACTGCATATGCAAAAACATGAGTTTAAATGAGGACACAAAACCATTAGTGTGAATGTGCGTGTAAACGGTTGTTTGTCGATGCGTTCCCTGCAATTGGCTGGTGACCTTCTTCTTCTGTGGTAAAATGAGCGATAGCAATCTTCTTGCAAACACGACAAGCACATAGGCAGTGATGGGCACGTTGGTCAAAGTTTGTCGGTCCGTCATTCGTCAGAAGCCGGGCGACCCTTCCGGTATCTTCCATCCGTTATGATTTCAAGCCGTTTACCGTCAGTTCTTCGGTCCATCATCATTATTGTAACTGTGCTTTCGTCATCGCTAAATAACAGTTCACCGTGAAAAATATTTCAGCACTGTTAAAATTTTCATTTCAATCAGATTTTATGTTGGAAAGAAAAAGAAAAGACGCTATTTGATTCGCTATCAGCTTACATTTGCAGAGTGAGGCACCTAATATCCCCCACAAGTGGCGAGTGTAAAAAAATAAATAACATACGGACTCTGGAAGGTACTAAAGTACAAAAATTACAATGAATGTTATTTTACAGTAAATAGTATCCACAATGTAAAGAAATGTCAAAATGGAAGAAAATGGAAGAACAAAAACAGGTCACAAGAGCTAGCGGGAGTTGCGCATTTTTTTAATGCTCCTGTTGAAAATTGCCATCTATCCATGTCGTGCTTACTCAGCTCGCCGCCGCAATGCGGAGACTCCAAAGAGCCACGTGAGTGCCAACAAAAGTAGCATTTTCCTTCAGATTTTTATTGCGCCTCATATTTTAACAAGCCGTAATAGCATAACCATCTCTCAGTGGATTCAAAGACAAAATGTGCGTCTCCTTCGGGGATGAGTGAGTCATTACTTTTATTCGACCAAAAGAGGTTTGATGCAAGAGTAAGTTGAAAGGAGAGCAAAGACGGGGGGGAAATGATGTGGCGACGTGTCATCCAAAAACATCTACCGTAATAACTCGCAGCACATCGATGATGTCATGCCTGCTGTTCATTGCTCACTGCAATGAATTTGCTGCAGTGTGTTAACAGGCATGAATTTGTCACCGAATCGCTTCTCAAATATCAACTGTTACATAACATTTACACGGAAAACATTTTGTTGAATTTATTCCATTTTGTTTTGGGGGTTTTTTTGGTCGAGTTGCACGGAACAAAATCATCTGGATACAGATCCATTTTTCAAGTCGACTATATATCTACTTAAAAAAATGCATCTGGATAAAATAAATAACACTGAGGAAAATCAATACTTTTTTTTTTCAGTGGAGGTCATCCGGAGTGACTTTGCTCTAGATGTGCTAATGTGACGTTTATCCCAAACATCGGAGACACGGTATCAGTGTCAGATCGGTATCGCAGATACCAGCTTGACTTTTTACTCAATATCGGACTAGAAAGGAAGTCATGGCCTCGAACATCGCGACCCTCACTCATAGAAGAGCAAAATCAACTTAACCTCTGCTCATTGTAAAAACAATAACAACAAGTCTTAAAAAGACGCATTCCAAAAGCGTGAGGCACGTTTTGATGATTTGGCGTTCAAATGCAAGAAGTTAACTCTAGTTCAAAATAAAAATGTCAAATCAGTCAGACAAAACTGACAACCAAGGATGACGTCTATTCTTCTCGACTGGCATGTGCTCTCTCACCACCCCCTTGTTGAGGCCGTTTCTTTTGGAAGCGTTGCGCAAAAAAAGAAATCATAAAATCCAAAGAACAAGCCAAAAGGCGCAGCTATTCCTTTAAACCCCGACATACGCTGACGTCCAACATTACGTGCGACTTTGGAAGTGCCTTTCCAGTCTTTTCCTTTCTTAAGGAACACAGCGCACTATTTGTCAGCACTGTACTAATCTCTTGAATGTTTTTGCGTGCGTGCAGTGCACATGTGGCTTTGCATCGGTCTCCCAGGAATGTGTCGGGAGACGCATACTGATGACACTCGCTTTCCACTCCATCTGGAAACACTGACAGACATGAAGACATTACAAGGAGGCCCGCCCGAAGGGATGTGGCCGTCCACATTGTCTACCTGCAGAATATCATAAAGTGCAATTTTTTTCAAACCTTCTTCATGCGCTTTTTTCCTCTCCGAGCCTCAAAGATCCCATTGATTTTCATCACCATCTGGAGGAGGTAAATAAAATGATCTCAAGCCTTTTGTGTTGTTAACCATTTGCTCCAAAAAGTGACTGAAAATGCACTGGTGGCTGTGTCTGCCTTTGACCAACTGTAGAGGGATTACAATTCATTCTGGCTAACGGTGTTTAGTTGACCGTAGGCATGCAGATGTGTAAGAGTGCACATGCGGGCTTGATACCTTGGGGATTTTCCTCCGCCGCCGGTTGTACGGGTCCCCGGAGAGACAAGGGGTGTCATCCGGGCTGCTGGGCGTGGAAGGCGGGCTGGCACGTGACGGTGTGGACACCCCGGCGTCCCTGTTGGTCTTGCGTAACTCCAAGAGTTTGAAACTCCGTCTCTCGGAGTTCTGTCTGAAGAAGCCAGGCTTGGAGCACAGCTGGCGGCAACACAGACAGTATAAAGTTCAACTGCATATGCAAAAACATGAGTTTAAATGAGGACACAAAACCATTAGTGTGAATGTGCGTGTAAACGGTTGTTTGTCGATGCGTTCCCTGCAATTGGCTGGTGACCTTCTTCTTCTGTGGTAAAATGAGCGATAGCAATCTTCTTGCAAACACGACAAGCACATAGGCAGTGATGGGCACGTTGGTCAAAGTTTGTCGGTCCGTCATTCGTCAGAAGCCGGGCGACCCTTCCGGTATCTTCCATCCGTTATGATTTCAAGCCGTTTACCGTCAGTTCTTCGGTCCATCATCATTATTGTAACTGTGCTTTCGTCATCGCTAAATAACAGTTCACCGTGAAAAATATTTCAGCACTGTTAAAATTTTCATTTCAATCAGATTTTATGTTGGAAAGAAAAAGAAAAGACGCTATTTGATTCGCTATCAGCTTACATTTGCAGAGTGAGGCACCTAATATCCCCCACAAGTGGCGAGTGTAAAAAAATAAATAACATACGGACTCTGGAAGGTACTAAAGTACAAAAATTACAATGAATGTTATTTTACAGTAAATAGTATCCACAATGTAAAGAAATGTCAAAATGGAAGAAAATGGAAGAACAAAAACAGGTCACAAGAGCTAGCGGGAGTTGCGCATTTTTTTAATGCTCCTGTTGAAAATTGCCATCTATCCATCCATCATCCAAACCGTTTATCCTCATGGGGGGTCGCGGGCATGCTGGAGCCTATCCGAGCTGACTTCGGGCGAATTCCACCGCAAACGCACCCGTCATTTCATTAACGGCAAGCAATACAGAAAATGTTTAGTCCCAGTCTGGCTGTACCTTAATGGGGGTGTCAGGAATGGGCGAAGACGAGGCAGGTGATACACATTTGCTCCCAAGGCAACTTCTCTCCAGCTCGATGTCTTCGTAGGGATTCTCCTTGGAGGGAGGGTCTTGAGGAAAATAAAACAGAAACATCTCGATTGTGAAATACCCTGTTATAAAATCGTCCCCAAAAATATTTCCAGATCAGCCAGACCATTTTCAACTCCAGATGTGCAGTGCGCGCAGACACGGACGGCGGCGTGCTTACTCAGCTCGCCGCCGCAATGCGGAGACTCCAAAGAGCCACGTGAGTGCCAACAAAAGTAGCATTTTCCTTCAGATTTTTATTGCGCCTCATATTTTAACAAGCCGTAATAGCATAACCATCTCTCAGTGGATTCAAAGACAAAATGTGCGTCTCCTTCGGGGATGAGTGAGTCATTACTTTTATTCGACCAAAAGAGGTTTGATGCAAGAGTAAGTTGAAAGGAGAGCAAAGACGGGGGGGAAATGATGTGGCGACGTGTCATCCAAAAACATCTACCGTAATAACTCGCAGCACATCGATGATGTCATGCCTGCTGTTCATTGCTCACTGCAATGAATTTGCTGCAGTGTGTTAACAGGCATGAATTTGTCACCGAATCGCTTCTCAAATATCAACTGTTACATAACATTTACACGGAAAACATTTTGTTGAATTTATTCCATTTTGTTTTGGGGGTTTTTTTGGTCGAGTTGCACGGAACAAAATCATCTGGATACAGATCCATTTTTCAAGTAGACTATATATCTACTTAAAAAAATGCATCTGGATAAAATAAATAACACTGAGGAAAATCAATACTTTTTTTTTTCAGTGGAGGTCATCCGGAGTGACTTTGCTCTAGATGTGCTAATGTGACGTTTATCCCAAACATCGGAGACACGGTATCAGTGTCAGATCGGTATCGCAGATACCAGCTTGACTTTTTACTCAATATCGGACTAGAAAGGAAGTCATGGCCTCGAACATCGCGACCCTCACTCATAGAAGAGCAAAATCAACTTAACCTCTGCTCATTGTAAAAACAATAACAACAAGTCTTAAAAAGACGCATTCCAAAAGCGTGAGGCACGTTTTGATGATTTGGCGTTCAAATGCAAGAAGTTAACTCTAGTTCAAAATAAAAATGTCAAATCAGTCAGACAAAACTGACAACCAAGGATGACGTCTATTCTTCTCGACTGGCATGTGCTCTCTCACCACCCCCTTGTTGAGGCCGTTTCTTTTGGAAGCGTTGCGCAAAAAAAGAAATCATAAAATCCAAAGAACAAGCCAAAAGGCGCAGCTATTCCTTTAAACCCCGACATACGCTGACGTCCAACATTACGTGCGACTTTGGAAGTGCCTTTCCAGTCTTTTCCTTTCTTAAGGAACACAGCGCACTATTTGTCAGCACTGTACTAATCTCTTGAATGTTTTTGCGTGCGTGCAGTGCACATGTGGCTTTGCATCGGTCTCCCAGGAATGTGTCGGGAGACGCATACTGATGACACTCGCTTTCCACTCCATCTGGAAACACTGACAGACATGAAGACATTACAAGGAGGCCCGCCCGAAGGGATGTGGCCGTCCACATTGTCTACCTGCAGAATATCATAAAGTGCAATTTTTTTCAATTTTTTTTTTTGGGGGGGGGGGGGGTGGCAACAAGAAAAACAGATTCCTGCTTGTTTGTTAAGCCACTTCCTGGTTCAGTGTGTCTTGACAATACATCAGATGTAAAAAATAAATAAATAAAATGGCCGCCGGGTGCCATTTTGATTCCCAGTTGGGACTGCTCTATAAAGCCACACAAAACGGCGAGAAAGCAGCCACATTTTTGTGGGATTGTCCACGCAATGGCGATCAAAACATCATTTTGCTCAATAGCGGCTGGGAGGAGGTAACAATGAAGGATCATTTTAATCACTGAAATCTACTTCCAACTTCAATTGACTCAACTTCACGGGTCCCCGGAGAGACAAGGGGTGTCATCCGGGCTGCTGGGCGTGGAAGGCGGGCTGGCACGTGACGGTGTGGACACCCCGGCGTCCCTGTTGGTCTTGCGTAACTCCAAGAGTTTGAAACTCCGTCTCTCGGAGTTCTGTCTGAAGAAGCCAGGCTTGGAGCACAGCTGGCGGCAACACAGACAGTATAAAGTTCAACTGCATATGCAAAAACATGAGTTTAAATGAGGACACAAAACCATTAGTGTGAATGTGCGTGTAAACGGTTGTTTGTCGATGCGTTCCCTGCAATTGGCTGGTGACCTTCTTCTTCTGTGGTAAAATGAGCGATAGCAATCTTCTTGCAAACACGACAAGCACATAGGCAGTGATGGGCACGTTGGTCAAAGTTTGTCGGTCCGTCATTCGTCAGAAGCCGGGCGACCCTTCCGGTATCTTCCATCCGTTATGATTTCAAGCCGTTTACCGTCAGTTCTTCGGTCCATCATCATTATTGTAACTGTGCTTTCGTCATCGCTAAATAACAGTTCACCGTGAAAAATATTTCAGCACTGTTAAAATTTTCATTTCAATCAGATTTTATGTTGGAAAGAAAAAGAAAAGACGCTATTTGATTCGCTATCAGCTTACATTTGCAGAGTGAGGCACCTAATATCCCCCACAAGTGGCGAGTGTAAAAAAATAAATAACATACGGACTCTGGAAGGTACTAAAGTACAAAAATTACAATGAATGTTATTTTACAGTAAATAGTATCCACAATGTAAAGAAATGTCAAAATGGAAGAAAATGGAAGAACAAAAACAGGTCACAAGAGCTAGCGGGAGTTGCGCATTTTTTTAATGCTCCTGTTGAAAATTGACATCTATCCATCCATCATCCAAACCGTTTATCCTCATGGGGGGTCGCGGGCATGCTGGAGCCTATCCGAGCTGACTTCGGGCGGATTCCACCGCAAACGCACCCGTCATTTCATTAACGGCAAGCAATACAGAAAATGTTTAGTCCCAGTCTGGCTGTACCTTAATGGGGGTGTCAGGAATGGGCGAAGACGAGGCAGGTGATACACATTTGCTCCCAAGGCAACTTCTCTCCAGCTCGATGTCTTCGTAGGGATTCTCCTTGGAGGGAGGGTCTTGAGGAAAATAAAACAGAAACATCTCGATTGTGAAATACCCTGTTATAGAATCGTCCCCAAAAATATTTCCAGATCAGCCAGACCATTTTCAACTCCAGATGTGCAGTGCGCGCAGACACGGACGGCGGCGTGCTTACTCAGCTCGCCGCCGCAATGCGGAGACTCCAAAGAGCCACGTGAGTGCCAACAAAAGTAGCATTTTCCTTCAGATTTTTATTGCGCCTCATATTTTAACAAGCCGTAATAGCATAACCATCTCTCAGTGGATTCAAAGACAAAATGTGCGTCTCCTTCGGGGATGAGTGAGTCATTACTTTTATTCGACCAAAAGAGGTTTGATGCAAGAGTAAGTTGAAAGGAGAGCAAAGACGGGGGGGAAATGATGTGGCGACGTGTCATCCAAAAACATCTACCGTAATAACTCGCAGCACATCGATGATGTCATGCCTGCTGTTCATTGCTCACTGCAATGAATTTGCTGCAGTGTGTTAACAGGCATGAATTTGTCACCGAATCGCTTCTCAAATATCAACTGTTACATAACATTTACACGGAAAACATTTTGTTGAATTTATTCCATTTTGTTTTGGGGGTTTTTTTGGTCGAGTTGCACGGAACAAAATCATCTGGATACAGATCCATTTTTCAAGTAGACTATATATCTACTTAAAAAAATGCATCTGGATAAAATAAATAACACTGAGGAAAATCAATACTTTTTTTTTTCAGTGGAGGTCATCCGGAGTGACTTTGCTCTAGATGTGCTAATGTGACGTTTATCCCAAACATCGGAGACACGGTATCAGTGTCAGATCGGTATCGCAGATACCAGCTTGACTTTTTACTCAATATCGGACTAGAAAGGAAGTCATGGCCTCGAACATCGCGACCCTCACTCATAGAAGAGCAAAATCAACTTAACCTCTGCTCATTGTAAAAACAATAACAACAAGTCTTAAAAAGACGCATTCCAAAAGCGTGAGGCACGTTTTGATGATTTGGCGTTCAAATGCAAGAAGTTAACTCTAGTTCAAAATAAAAATGTCAAATCAGTCAGACAAAACTGACAACCAAGGATGACGTCTATTCTTCTCGACTGGCATGTGCTCTCTCACCACCCCCTTGTTGAGGCCGTTTCTTTTGGAAGCGTTGCGCAAAAAAAGAAATCATAAAATCCAAAGAACAAGCCAAAAGGCGCAGCTATTCCTTTAAACCCCGACATACGCTGACGTCCAACATTACGTGCGACTTTGGAAGTGCCTTTCCAGTCTTTTCCTTTCTTAAGGAACACAGCGCACTATTTGTCAGCACTGTACTAATCTCTTGAATGTTTTTGCGTGCGTGCAGTGCACATGTGGCTTTGCATCGGTCTCCCAGGAATGTGTCGGGAGACGCATACTGATGACACTCGCTTTCCACTCCATCTGGAAACACTGACAGACATGAAGACATTACAAGGAGGCCCGCCCGAAGGGATGTGGCCGTCCACATTGTCTACCTGCAGAATATCATAAAGTGCAATTTTTTTCAATTTTTTTTTTTGGGGGGGGGGGGGGGGGGCAAAAAACAAACAAA
>NW_017806062.1:1253416-1257203 GCF_001891065.2 Hippocampus comes | reverse complement strand
GTCGGGCAGTAGGCGGGGGACACCCTGAACTGGTTGCCAGCCAATCGCAGGGCACACGGAAACGAACAACCATTCGCGCTCACAATCACCCCTTGGGATAATTTAGAGTGTTCTATCAGCCTGCCGTGCATGTTTTTGGAATGTGGGAGGAAACCGGAGTACCCGGAGAAAACCCACGCAGGTACGGGAAGAACATGCAAACTCCACACAGGAAGTCCAGATCCGGGATCGAACCCACGACCTCTGCACTGTGAGGTCAACGCACTAACCACTGGCCCACAAGATCATTTTCAGTTCATTTTTATTTTGTCTTGAATGGGATTTCCTAAACGGGGGCGCAATTGGGAGTCTCGGGCTGGAAAGATTTGGGAGAACAAACAAAAGATTGAATAGAGAACACTTGAAGTGAGTGCGGCCTCCACATACCGTGTGGAATGAAACCGATCCAAGCCAAGCTTCAAGTACACAAGAATCCAGGTCATTGAAGAGGGGACACAGTTTCTTATTGTGCCAAATCAATTCTCAGTAACATCTGTGCAATGTGGAAAAAGGCCTTACATAGGAAGTTTTCATGCCAAGGCCTTTTTTTTTTTTTTTTGAGAAGCAAGGGGCCTCTCTTTGACATGGCTCACACTGCTCCATCTTCCACTGAAGCTCGAGAAGATGGAATGAGTTATGTGTACATTTTTCAATTTTTCACATCCAGCCAGTGAGCTAATTCTGTGGGATCGAGAAACTGGGTGAGATCACTGCCCTGGTGCTTGTGATTTCGAGCAGATATCATTTGGAGCTGTTCGATTGTGTTGCACGGGTGATTTAACTCAATTTAACTCCCATCACATTCCTGTTATAATGTCATCGTTGGGTCCCGCCACTCCATCGGTAATGAAAACACTTCCGAGAAGTGAATATATATTCCATCCTGTCTCACCTGTTGTTGCTGTCGTGTGATCTGTCCGTCCACGGTCTCCTGCAAACTCCGGGAGGCGGGCAGGTGGGTAGTGGCGGAGGTGGAATGGAGGGCAAAGGAGGCAATGTCCTCTTGCCCTTACAGGAGCCGGGCCCTGAAATTGGGGTAGAAGGCGGCGTGTGGTGCTGGAAGGTTCTCTGAGGTTTTGGCAAAGGGTTAATAGACGGAGCGCCTGGCTCGCTGTATACGTTCTCTGGATCCCCCTCTCTCCTCCACCTCGAGCCAACAGGCCTAGACACGTCAAAAGTCCCAAAAATGGGTTCGTTAACACGCTTTTCTGTTTCGTCCAGCTCCTCTTTTGACGGTGGGCAGAAGTAATTCCCCGGAAACGCCAGTGACGTTCCACTCTGAACTTCTTTGGTCGCCTTTTCCAGTTTCTTAACGTGAGTTAAAACAGTTTTCTTGTCTTGGGGTTGCTCCGTTGCCTTAGTAGCCCGCAGTCCTCGCTCGAGAATGACTTCTTTGGCCTTGTTCGTTGGGCCTTCCGGAGATTTAGTCCTGACATCCCCGAGTTTTCCGACATTTTCCTTTCCTGAGTCTTGCCTCTCCCAGCTTACAAACCTCTTGCTGTTCGTCCGCTGGACCTGCGGAGGTTTCGAGTCCTTTTTTCTGACCGATTCAATTTCCTTCTGCGTTGTGCCGAGCGGACAAGCGTCCATAGAAATCGCTTGGCCGCTCTCCTTTTTGCCCTCCCACTGGGAGATTTTATCGCGGATACTTGCCGCCTTGACTCCTGCTTGGCCCTTATTCAGCTTTCCGCACTGTCCGTTCTCCACGTTGGGAGTCGTTGGTTCGCTGGCGCTGGCGGCTCTCCTGTGAGTCAGCATGCTGTCGGGGGGACCGGGAGAGTCCCGCGGGCTGATTGGTGGAGAGACGGGACGAATGGGGGGCACAGCGGTGTCCCTCTTGTGTCTGTCCCCTGGTAGCCCGCACAGCTCTTGGCGCCGCGGCACCACAGACGACGGAGTCTCCCCAATTTTCAAGCCGCAGCACTGGAGTCTGGAAAATCGACAGAAATATGAATGAACATCATTCGAGTCCTGCAAGATGTGGTGTTGCTGGTAAAAGCCCTGAAAAGGTGATTTAGGTTGCCAGAATAACAATAAAGGTTGAAATTTCAATAAAGGCTTCAATATCCCATGCCTGGGACTTGTTCAAATTTAGACACAATCAGAGAAATACTTCTTGATTGTTTGAAAAGCCCTCATTTTTTGTCTTTGATCCAGGTTGTTCGTATTCCACTTGAGTCGTCTGTTCATGTTTTTCAAGAGTGCTTTAATCACGAATCAAACAAATGGGACAGTAAACATGCTGTTCCCACAATGCCCCAAGATAAAAGCCACTCGCTGGATGTCATTCGCAATCACACAAAGGCTTACTCAGCTCGCCGCCGCAATGCGGAGACTCCAAAGAGCCACGCGAGCGCCAACAAAAGTAGCATTTTCCTTCAGATTTTTATTGCGCCTCATATTTTAACAAGCCGTAATAGCATAACCATCTCTCAGTGGATTCAAAGACAAAATGTGCGTCTCCTTCGGGGATGAGTGAGTCATTACTTTTATTCGACCAAAAGAGGTTTGATGCAAGAGTAAGTTGAAAGGAGAGCAAAGACGGGGGGGAAATGATGTGGCGACGTGTCATCCAAAAACATCTACCGTAATAACTCGCAGCACATCGATGATGTCATGCCTGCTGTTCATTGCTCACTGCAATGAATTTGCTGCAGTGTGTTAACAGGCATGAATTTGTCACCGAATCGCTTCTCAAATATCAACTGTTACATAACATTTACACGGAAAACATTTTGTTGAATTTATTCCATTTTGTTTTGGGGGTTTTTTTGGTCGAGTTGCACGGAACAAAATCATCTGGATACAGATCCATTTTTCAAGTCGACTATATATCTACTTAAAAAAATGCATCTGGATAAAATAAATAACACTGAGGAAAATCAATACTTTTTTTTTTCAGTGGAGGTCATCCGGAGTGACTTTGCTCTAGATGTGCTAATGTGACGTTTATCCCAAACATCGGAGACACGGTATCAGTGTCAGATCGGTATCGCAGATACCAGCTTGACTTTTTACTCAATATCGGACTAGAAAGGAAGTCATGGCCTCGAACATCGCGACCCTCACTCATAGAAGAGCAAAATCAACTTAACCTCTGCTCATTGTAAAAACAATAACAACAAGTCTTAAAAAGACGCATTCCAAAAGCGTGAGGCACGTTTTGATGATTTGGCGTTCAAATGCAAGAAGTTAACTCTAGTTCAAAATAAAAATGTCAAATCAGTCAGACAAAACTGACAACCAAGGATGACGTCTATTCTTCTCGACTGGCATGTGCTCTCTCACCACCCCCTTGTTGAGGCCGTTTCTTTTGGAAGCGTTGCGCAAAAAAAGAAATCATAAAATCCAAAGAACAAGCCAAAAGGCGCAGCTATTCCTTTAAACCCCGACATACGCTGACGTCCAACATTACGTGCGACTTTGGAAGTGCCTTTCCAGTCTTTTCCTTTCTTAAGGAACACAGCGCACTATTTGTCAGCACTGTACTAATCTCTTGAATGTTTTTGCGTGCGTGCAGTGCACATGTGGCTTTGCATCGGTCTCCCAGGAATGTGTCGGGAGACGCATACTGATGACACTCGCTTTCCACTCCATCTGGAAACACTGACAGACATGAAGACATTACAAGGAGGCCCGCCCGAAGGGATGTGGCCGTCCACATTGTCTACCTGCAGAATATCATAAAGTGCAATTTTTTTCAATTTTTTTTTTTGGGGGGGGGGGGGGGGGGCAAAAAACAAACAAA
>NW_017806062.1:1250524-1253226 GCF_001891065.2 Hippocampus comes | reverse complement strand
TGGGGGGGAGGGGGGTGGCAACAAGAAAAACAGATTCCTGCTTGTTTGTTAAGCCACTTCCTGGTTCAGTGTGTCTTGACAATACATCAGATGTAAAAAATAAAAATAAAATGGCCGCCGGGTGCCATTTTGATTCCCAGTTGGGACTGCTCTATAAAGCCACACAAAACGGCGAGAAAGCAGCCACATTTTTGTGGGATTGTCCACGCAATGGCGATCAAAACATCATTTTGCTCAATAGCGGCTGGGAGGAGGTAACAATGAAGGATCATTTTAATCACTGAAATCTACTTCCAACTTCAATTGACTCAACTTCATTTTCATCCAGCAATAATTACGGCGCATGCCAATGACACTGACCGCTATTGCCAGTAATGCGCCGTAACTCTCGCCCAATAAAATACCTCCTGCTGGTTTATCCCAGCGGTCAACTTTGAGCGTTCGACAGCACCATTATACGTTATGATATTAAACAGGCTCGAGGTGGGGTTGGTATAACACCGCAGACAATAAGGCAGGAATGTAGGTCGGGTTTTGGCATCTCATTTTTAATAAAAGCGGAGCAGTGTGGCTCTAAATTAAAACCAGAGCAAAAACCGCTTCACCGCTTCATCGTTCCCTCTCCGCGACACGCATGCAAAAAGAAACGCATATTTTTATTTTAATTTTTTTATATTTTTTTACCAATGATGTCCTCGTAGACATTCTCCTCCGATAAAGTGCGTATGAGGCCCAGGCGGGACTGAGCGTACCAGTCAACTCTGCAGCTTTGTGAGGACGACTGGAGCAGGTCCTCAAATTCGTAAGACTTCCTGAAGAGGACACGGAAACATGAATATCATGATGAAAAATAGCAACTGGAAAATAGTGTTGTGATGATGCGACATGCGGCACTTTTCGGCTAGTGGTTAGCACCAGCCTCACAGTTGTCTCCACGCTCATACGCGGTAGTGACACTAAATTGCGTTTGATGTGGACAAATGAATGTTAGCCGTCACTTTCGAGACGATTTAATTTTGGACTGTTTTTTTTTTTTTTTTTGCAAAGGCCACTTCAATCAAATGTAAGCCCATTCATCCCAAAAGATCATCCATCCATCCATTTTCCGATCCGCTTATCCTCACGAGGGTCGCGCGGGGTGCCGGAGCCTATCCCAGCCGTCTTCGGGCAGTAGGCGGGGGACACCCTGAACTGGTTGCCAGCCAATCGCAGGGCACACGGAAACGAACAACCATTCGCGCTCACAATCACCCCTTGGGATAATTTAGAGTGTTCTATCAGCCTGCCGTGCATGTTTTTGGAATGTGGGAGGAAACCGGAGTACCCGGAGAAAACCCACGCAGGTACGGGAAGAACATGCAAACTCCACACAGGAAGTCCAGATCCGGGATCGAACCCACGACCTCTGCACTGTGAGGTCAACGCACTAACCACTGGCCCACAAGATCATTTTCAGTTCATTTTTATTTTGTCTTGAATGGGATTTCCTAAACGGGGGCGCAATTGGGAGTCTCGGGCTGGAAAGATTTGGGAGAACAAACAAAAGATTGAATAGAGAACACTTGAAGTGAGTGCGGCCTCCACATACCGTGTGGAATGAAACCGATCCAAGCCAAGCTTCAAGTACACAAGAATCCAGGTCATTGAAGAGGTTGAAGGGGGGGGGGGGGGGGGGGGGGTGCTTTTGCATACACAGTTTCTTATTGTGCCAAATCAATTCTCAGTAACATCTGTGCAATGTGGAAAAAGGCCTTACATAGGTTTTATTCCAAGGCCTTTTTTTTTTTTTTTTTGAGAAGCAAGGGGCCTCTCTTTGACATGGCTCACACTGCTCCATCTTCCACTGAAGCTCGAGAAGATGGAATGAGTTATGTGTACATTTTTCAATTTTTCACATCCAGCCAGTGAGCTAATTCTGTGGGATCGAGAAACTGGGTGAGATCACTGCCCTGGTGCTTGTGATTTCGAGCAGATATCATTTGGAGCTGTTCGATTGTGTTGCACGGGTGATTTAACTCAATTTAACTCCCATCACATTCCTGTTATAATGTCATCGTTGGGTCCCGCCACTCCATCGGTAATGAAAACACTTCCGAGAAGTGAATATATATTCCATCCTGTCTCACCTGTTGTTGCTGTCGTGTGATCTGTCCGTCCACGGTCTCCTGCAAACTCCGGGAGGCGGGCAGGTGGGTAGTGGCGGAGGTGGAATGGAGGGCAAAGGAGGCAATGTCCTCTTGCCCTTACAGGAGCCGGGCCCTGAAATTGGGGTAGAAGGCGGCGTGTGGTGCTGGAAGGTTCTCTGAGGTTTTGGCAAAGGGTTAATAGACGGAGCGCCTGGCTCGCTGTATATGTTCTCTGGATCCCCCTCTCTCCTCCACCTCGAGCCAACAGGCCTAGACACGTCAAAAGTCCCAAAAATGGGTTCGTTAACACGCTTTTCTGTTTCGTCCAGCTCCTCTTTTGACGGTGGGCAGAAGTAATTCCCCGGAAACGCCAGTGACGTTCCACTCTGAACTTCTTTGGTCGCCTTTTCCAGTTTCTTAACGTGAGTTAAAACAGTTTTCTTGTCTTGGGGTTGCTCCGTTGCCTTAGTAGCCCGCAGTCCTCGCTCGAGAATGACTTCTTTGGCCTTGTTCGTTGGGCCTTCCGGAGATTTAGTCCTGACATCCCCGAGTTTTCCGACATTTTCCTTTCCTGAG
>NW_017806062.1:1244682-1250076 GCF_001891065.2 Hippocampus comes | reverse complement strand
TGCAAGATGTGGTGTTGCTGGTAAAAGCCCTGAAAAGGTGATTTAGGTTGCCAGAATAACAATAAAGGTTGAAATTTATATAAAGGCTTCAATATCCCATGCCTGGGACTTGTTCAAATTTAGACACAATCAGAGAAATATCTTGATTGTGTTTGAAAAGCCCTCATTTTTTGTCTTTGATCCAGGTTGTTCGTATTCCACTTGAGTCGTCTGTTCATGTTTTTCAAGAGTGCTTTAATCACGAATCAAACAAATGGGACAGTAAACATGCTGTTCCCACAATGCCCCAAGATAAAAGCCACTCGCTGGATGTCATTCGCAATCACACAAAGGAAGTACCGTATTTTCCGCACGACAAGGCGCACCTAAAAGCATTCCGTTTTCTCAAAAGCCGACTTATAATCCGATGCGCTTTATATATGGATCAATATTCTAATTTCTTGGACATAGTATTTTAATTGTTCTGTAAAGTGCTTTGTTCCAGCTGCAGCGGTTGTGAAAGCGCTGCATAAATAAAGCTGTATTGTTTTGTATTTCCTTTAGCGTAGCGCCATCTAGTGGATGCATAATGCAACCCCCAGCCACTATCGTAGCTTCTACTCTATGCGGCTTAAAACGCGATGCGCCCAATATATGAAAACAGTTTTAAAATGGGCCATTCATTGAAGGTGCGCCTTATACCCCGAAGCAACTTTTAGTGCGGAAAATAAAGTACAAACATGACATAACTGATGACCGTGCACCTCAAATTGTCCATTTATTTGACTTAAGAATAATGATGACAACAAAGCAATTCCACAAAAAAACAAAACTCAAGACATCTGGTGCCTGTGAGTCAGTCCCAAAAAGATTACGAGGTCATGACTCTTTGAACCCTTCGCGAGTAGGTCAAAGTTTACAAGCTCGACAGAGAGCTGTCACCGACAGACGAGGCAAAACGATACAAAAGATGTGGGCGAGGGGTAAACCTTTTCTTACAATAAGTCAACCAAGTTTTGACCTCAAATCCCCCAAGCCCATTCTTAGAATGACTGAATGTCAAACAAACAGGAAGCATGGCCTTGCAATGGGTGACGTTGGTGCGATCTAGATGAAATCTCTTGGGGTGGCGGGGGGATGACTGATTCTGAAGAAGAAGAAAAGAAAAAAAAACATGGCCAACAAATACACAGAGCCAAGTAATCCTACTCCAAATTACATTTGGTTTTATTAGTTTGGCTGACTCTCGTTCCTTCCTGTGCCCAGTTTTCGCTCCCCTCCTTACCCCCAAGTTGAAACAGCATTTTTTTATTTTATTTTTTTACAATAAAGGATGAAGCAACAGAGGGGGGAAAGTAGGTCAAACAGAAAATCCAAGGAAAACCAGAGCAACAGGGGGGGGGGGGGGGAGAATTTTTTTTTTATTAGGCAAGCGGCTCAGAAGGCAGACGTTAAAAACTACAATACGGAATACTTGTCAAAAGGATCGATATGAGGGTCGTCGAGGGCAAAGGGAAGGGAGGCAAAATAAGGACACAAAGGGCCAGCTGAGCTAACACTTGACGAGCGGAGGAAAAGGCGGCTGATTGTTGAGAGGAAAAAACGACGAGAACCGCTGAACTGCCTCGAGAGAGAAAAGAATGCACAAAAACCAAAACACACACACACACAAAAAAATATCTCTGCTTCCATACATTCCCTACTATCAACACAGAACACAAAATCTGCTCCTTGTAATCTAAATCTTATGAATGAGATGACATATGTCAAGAAGTGACAGGATGGGCACGATAACAGAAACCAGATGGCCAACTGCCCCACTCTTGTCCTGCGTTACAGATTTTGATGCTGCATCCATTGGATTGAGTGTCTCCCAACATCTTTAATGATCACCATCAAACTAACTAACGCTCATGTAATTGCTGAAAAACGACTTGAGGGACCTACCCGTTGACTGATCGGTAGATACAGTTGTCAGTGTTTGTACAGAGCAGCAGCGCCCTCCCACCAGTCATCGTGCTAGCAGCTGGCATCCTGCATCGGGAGACAAGAGGAGGAAAACGATTGATGAACACGCGGTAATGCCAAAGTCGCGATTGAACGAGTTGAATCCATGACCGGCGGGGGAATATACAAATGAACATCAGAGAAACGAAAAGGATACGATCGACGGGCATTCAAGCCAAACGGACAAATAAAGGCTCGATGAAGTTTTTGGTGAAACCTCCCATGGATCCGAAAAAATATCACGTTTTCGAGGAATGTGCGATGGCCCGCGTTCTTTATTGCGGATGTGAGCCGCCGAGACGAGTGCGAGTGGGAGTGCTTCGCCAGTTTGAAATGATTTCTCGCCGCGTTTGTCAGAGCGTCATGAAACCGGAGCCTCTTGGAGAGCAGGAAAAGATCTTCCACGCGGGTCATCAAATTTGAGGCCGGTGCTACACTGGCATCAGTTGAGTGCCGCTCCGGCAAAAATGTCAACAAAGTTGAGGAAAATGTCTATAGGTCAGGCTTTCAATGAAATGGCGTTGCTTTGTTTGACAAGCTGCAATGCTGTCATGATGCAAAACATTCCTGCCTACGCCTACAGTCCATACTCCACTCGGACCGAAACTTTTCCACTTGAGTTGTTGTTGTTGTCCAAGGCTTTATTCAAGAAGACTCTGGTCCGGACTAAAATAATCAATTATACTGGAAGCGGTACACACCTTTGGCAAGTTAATACATTTATGATATGATGCTGGCATTTTACTCGTTGAGAAGAGCTCCTTACAGAAATCTAACTTTTTTTTTGGGTGGGGGGGGTTAAGCTTCAGGGGTTTCTTAATTGCCGAGATATTCAGTGAAGCGATAGCGTCTCTGATATTTTACCGGCCTGACCTGTCATCATTTTCTGATGCATCAGAAATCATCAGAAATCATTTCCTTAACCCTTTCAAGGACAGCGGTTACTTCAGGTTACAGCACGGGTGTCAAAGTCAAGGCCCGGGGGCCAGATCTGGCCCGTCACCTCATTTTATGTGGCCCGCGAAAGCAAATCAAGCATGTCAAATTTCATGATGCTTGCTAAAGTCCGAACCAAAATTTCAAATTGTCATATGTAATCCACAATAACAGTCATTATTCTTGACTTCTGATTTTAAAACTAGTTATTCATAAATTTGTTGTGCGCTGTGTATGTAATACGTGGACGGGATTCAACATTTATATGGTTTTTCAAAATTCATAACGGCCCTCCCAAGGGAAACCGGAACTACAATGTGGCCCGCGACAAAAATGAGTTTGACATCCCTGGGTTAAAAGGTGCATCAAAGGGTTCAAAACTGCTTTGTGTTTTTGAGCCATGCAGCGTTCACACTTTTATTTGTAAACAGACCAAATCCCGAAAAGTGGTTTTGGTCCACTTGACTGGTGAACACGCACCTAACGAATGATATCATTTTTCTATCAAATGGACCGCAACACTGGATAAATCGCACTCTAGTTTGTTTTGACAAAAAAAAGATTGAAGACGGCACATTCCTGATGTCATCGGAATGGAGTCAAGTAGTCCATAAACTGCTGTTCCGATTGGCCCGGTGATAGAGTTGGAAAATGTTTTGAGAGAGACATAGACATAACTGGGCCCGTCTTTAGCGGCTCAACTGGGACCTCTTTATTGCGTCGTCATAGCCCCACCCCCCCTCCACGCACACACGCGCGCACATCACCCGACCAGGACATGGGTTTGCGTCAGCCACCCACTGGCTGGCCTGCAGGCCCAAATTATTTTCAGATGTAAGCTGGGCAGAGGTCACGTGTTTGAAGGAAAACACGTATGAACTGATTTTCACTCCCCTTCTCCATCTTCAATAACATCAATCACGTAAATACTGTACTGGGACACACGAGTGGGGGAGGGGCATCGGGCTCGAAAGAATGTAGAAAGAATTGTATTTGCCATAATTCGTTCCAGAGTCCAATGCTGCCACAACCTTTATGAGCTGTAACTTTAAATAAAATTTTTTAGATTGTCAAAATAGGCCGGCATTGATGTTGGCCGCCCTTGGCTAACCTTGGCTAGCGGGCTGCGAGCCATCCGATTGGTTAACCTGAACCGCGAGCGCCAAAGCACGTAGGTCCCTTATCTTTCAGTCGTGTAAGCCAACAGCGGCATTATAAGGTTATAAAATTTGGACTTATCAACCATCGGTCTCTTTACCGACCCTGCCGCAATGACACGTTCATGTTCATTCATTTAGCTTTGAGTTTGGCGCTGTTTTGTAGCCGCCTCTCACTGCTCGGTGGGTCCCCCCCCCCCCGAGATCTACGACATTTTTTTTTTTGCGATCGTATGGACACGTGAAAAATGGGAGAAACTGACAATCGGAGAGAAGGTTGTCAAAACTGAAGAAGAAAATGGATATTACAAAGAGTAACACAAGTATAGTGTTGCACTACAAAAACAGTCCACTCCTCTTCCAGCCTGTCCTGAGCCCAAAGGACTCAAAGAAAGCAGCTTCCAATAGATTCAAGCCTTAAAAGGTATTTATTTGTAATGCACTGCAGGATAAATACAATCAAGTTTGAACATGTTTCAGACTTGACTCATTCACACTGCGCGCCGTGTTTCCCGGGACTTGCTCAAACCCGTTACGGAGTGCCTCCAAATTTATTCGATTGGCCAGTTTTACAGCTTTGGGTTGCTCATGGAAAACGGCCGCGAATGCCCGGCGTCCTGAGGCTATTTGCCGCTATGGTGACCCCCCGGCCTCGCCCCTGCAGAAAGATGGCCGCCAAAACAATGCGGACAGAAGTTAGGGAAGCCATCTGCTGAGGCCCAAAAAAAAAAAAAAACTTCACAGGAAACTGCAACCCTAAAGACCTCGACACGATCCCAACCCTTCATCCTGATCGTCCTGTGAGGTGCAACTGGCGGCCGAGATTTGAGTTCCTTCAAGTGGCATTGTTTCTAATGGACAGGATGGAAAATGGGCGGCAAAGTGATGATGACTTCCTATTTTTCGAGTAACTTTAAAGTCATATCATAGACTAATATCAGGAATTGGTTCAATTTATCGAATCTTGAAATTACTTTGCTGGCAATCTCACTACCATGTCCGTCCGTGTCTTTGCCTGCGTTTTATTTCAAGTGTTTTTATTTGTGTTGTCGGGGCAGATGCGGGAGCGGACACGTCACCCGTCTTGAGGATTACCATGAAGTCAGGCTCGCGTTGATGGGGTAAGCGCCAATCTTTCCGTTTTCGCTGCAGTGGAATATCTGATTTTCATTCGCGTTTGAAAGCGACCTGATGCCAATCTAAGGATAGCCGATTTCATGGCCCCCCCTCACTTCTTAACACTGCCATGATGCATAGCTGAATCGTGCCACGTCAGAACAAAAAAAAAAAAAAAAAAACCAAAAAAAACACCCCT
>NW_017806062.1:1240174-1242039 GCF_001891065.2 Hippocampus comes | reverse complement strand
AATTATTTTCAGATGTAAGCTGGGCAGAGGTCACGTGTTTGAAGGAAAACACGTATGAACTGATTTTCACTCCCCTTCTCCATCTTCAATAACATCAATCACGTAAATACTGTACTGGGACACACGAGTGGGGGAGGGGCATCGGGCTCGAAAGAATGTAGAAAGAGCCTTGAAGGTTTTTGTTTTGTTGGTTTTTTTTTTTGCGATCGTATGGACACGTGAAAAATGGGAGAAACTGACAATCGGAGAGAAGGTTGTCAAAACTGAAGAAGAAAATGGATATAGCAACATTGTTTTTGAAATTGTTTTTGTTGTTTATTTGCACACATGGTTAATAAAGCAATGGGATATCTCTAAATACGTCACACGCTAACTTCAGGTGAATGTTATTCTATGACAATAAGTATAATTTTCAAATTCATGTTTGCAAAAAAAAAGTCCCAAAAAAACCACATGCAAACGGCCGCGAATGCCCGGCGTCCTGAGGCTATTTGCCGCTATGGTGACCCCCCGGCCTCGCCCCTGCAGAAAGATGGCCGCCAAAACAATGCGGACAGAAGTTAGGGAAGCCATCTGCTGAGGCCCAAAAAAAAAAAAAAACTTCACAGGAAACTGCAACCCTAAAGACCTCGACACGATCCCAACCCTTCATCCTGATCGTCCTGTGAGGTGCAACTGGCGGCCGAGATTTGAGTTCCTTCAAGTGGCATTGTTTCTAATGGACAGGATGGAAAATGGGCGGCAAAGTGATGATGACTTCCTATTTTTCGAGTAACTTTAAAGTCATATCATAGACTAATATCAGGAATTGGTTCAATTTATCGAATCTTGAAATTACTTTGCTGGCAATCTCACTACCATGTCCGTCCGTGTCTTTGCCTGCGTTTTATTTCAAGTGTTTTTATTTGTGTTGTCGGGGCAGATGCGGGAGCGGACACGTCACCCGTCTTGAGGATTACTATGAAGTCAGGCTCGCGTTGATGGGGTAAGCGCCAATCTTTCCGTTTTCGCTGCAGTGGAATATCTGATTTTCATTCGCGTTTGAAAGCGACCTGATGCCAATCTAAGGATAGCCGATTTCATGGCCCCCCCTCACTTCTTAACACTGCCATGATGCATAGCTGAATCGTGCCACGTCAGAACAAAAAAAAAAAAAAAAAAAAGCTAAACATAACACACTGTCCCCCCTCCATCATCTTTCGAGCTATCTGACAAACGGGAATGATGACATGAGATTAGGTCGAGAAATAAAAAGGAGAACTCCTCCGTGCGCTCTTTCGCCTGCTCTGCGCCGCTTCACTTCACTGACGCTTACCAAGCGATCACCTGAGAGGGCGATGACTTTGCCTGACAGATTCCGCATGCTCCATTGGCTGTAAAAGCTGCTGACAAAAGGGCGGACAAGAGCCGACTCGTGCCAATGTGTGCCAAATGCGATGCCCGCATGCGCACACTCAAGTCGGTCTGGCGTGTCATGGGTTTGAACTTTCACAGATCAATCTGCACGTTTGGTGATAACGTGACACGGTTCGGCTGTTCGAGGAGCTCTCGCCGTCCCGCAAATGTGCTTCGTCGCCGGCTTGATCTGGCTTCCAGGTTGTTGCCGGCGATTGGCCTTTCTTTCCAACAGCTGCTTCTCATAAGGATCCAAAAGCTCCATCACACCATCCAGCCTTCTTGCAGAAACAGCTAAACGTGACTTCATCGTCCTGCGCTTCCTCCCCCGCCCGCCTCCAAACTGCACGGTTGCGCTCTTGTCTCTGCTTTCTACATGCCTAAAAAGGACAAAAGTCGCCGGCTGCATTTCAGCGCTATCGGTCAGGCTGCAGACTTGCACGTGGGGGGGGGGGGGGCGCCAGGCGGGG
>NW_017806062.1:1239243-1239975 GCF_001891065.2 Hippocampus comes | reverse complement strand
CTAATGATGTACTTTTTGGAGATATGCAGACAGGAAAATGGGAAAAACTCACAATGGCAAGTGCTTCACCAAATACAAAATGCTTATTTCAAGACCAGGAACATCATTCAAACCAGAACCCGTTGAGGATGCAAAGAGAGTTCGAGGAGGAGGAGGACAAATTTATAAGGCAGAACACACAAATCTCTTCCTGCTCTCCATCTTGGGAGATCACATTACATCCCCTCGTTGAAGGGGGAGGCGGTTCCTCCTCCCGACTGTCAGAACAGATCCCATCGGCTGAGCCCTGAACTCATCCCCGGTCTGCTCCCAATTATCCGACTGGCTCCACAAACGAGGGGCCCCGTGCCAACGTTTTGTCGGGCCCTCCTCTAAACTGCTCTTCGGCTGTCGGATGAAACAACTCACGTCTTGAGACGTACGCGAGGGTTCAGGATTTAAGGCTTTCACCGACCAAAATGCATTTGAGAACCTGGAAACCGTACCTCTAAATTCGACCGCAGTCCGCGCCGAGACACTTCAAATGGGTCGAACAAAATGTCCAACTGAGAGCAATTGTATTTGCCATAATTCGTTCCAGAGTCCAATGCTGCCACAACCTTTATGAGCTGTAACTTTAAATAAAATTTTTTAGATTGTCAAAATAGGCCGGCATTGATGTTGGCCGCCCTTGGCTAACCTTGGCTAGCGGGCTGCGAGCCATCCGATTGGTTAACCTGAACCGCGAGCGCC
>NW_017806062.1:1236926-1239145 GCF_001891065.2 Hippocampus comes | reverse complement strand
GATATCTACGACAATTAATAAAGCAACATTGTTTTTGAAATTGTTTTTGTTGTTTATTTGCACACATGGTTAATAAAGCAATGGGATATCTCTAAATACGTCACACGCTAACTTCAGGTGAATGTTATTCTATGACAGTAAGTATAATTTTCAAATTCATGTTTGCAAAAAAAAAGTCCCAAAAAAACCACATGCTGGATGATGGTCTGTGGCTATACAGTACAGTAATGCTTCTTTAGCTCCCTGCATGTTTCAGGCGTGAGCGGGCCCATTGACGGGGGATCAAATAGAACTTGCCGCTTTTCCTGGCAAGCAAGCGTCGCTGCTCAGCAGGCGGTGATCAATGTTAATTGGTAAGCTCATTTCGAGTATTAGGATGTATTGATTCCTCGTAACAACTACCTGCGTGGGAATGTTACCACCAGTTGCATTTCTCTGGAACCACAGCTACGCAGCACATCAACCCATCCGTTCCATTAAATTGACACTTTGGAATTGCAGCTCGAGAAATGGTCAAACTTTTTCTCCACAGCAACAGTGAATGTTGGCTTTTTTTTTTTCCAACAACCTGGCTGCTTGCTAACAATATCCTCTGGGCTCCAGATCAAATTTCTCCTCCAAGCCACAGTCTCTCTGTAACTGAGCTGCAAAGCCAAACTCGTCTCCATCTAACTTCCCGTATCCCTCCGCTTCTCTCGCTAACAGCTTCCTTGTTGCAAATTCCCACCAGAGCTCCCTCACCGTCCCACTGCTGCTCATGCCTGAGCCCAAACAGGGATTTTTGTCATTCCCACCCGGCATCCCGGGGGAGCTCGATGAGGCGAGAGCTTGGGAAAGTGCACTTCCGGAGTGTAAACTCCAGAGTCAGAGGCGACGGTTTTGACCTCCACACAATCGGTGACCAGAATCTGCGGGCCCGAGCCAAGAAAATGGACTGAGACAAATGGAGAAGGGTGTTAAGTGCACGGCGAGCATGCCTCTGGGTTTCTCTGGGAATGCCGCGGTTTGCAACTGTGAATCCCGAGTCGACGCATCGTGGGTTTTTCGACATTCACTGTCAAGTGATGACTTCAAAACAAACACATTGCTCGAGCTTGCATTCCTGTAAAAAAAAAAAAAAAAAAAAGCTAAACATAACACACTGTCCCCCCTCCATCATCTTTCGAGCTATCTGACAAACGGGAATGATGACATGAGATTAGGTCGAGAAATAAAAAGGAGAACTCCTCCGTGCGCTCTTTCGCCTGCTCTGCGCCGCTTCACTTCACTGACGCTTACCAAGCGATCACCTGAGAGGGCGATGACTTTGCCTGACAGATTCCGCATGCTCCATTGGCTGTAAAAGCTGCTGACAAAAGGGCGGACAAGAGCCGACTCGTGCCAATGTGTGCCAAATGCGATGCCCGCATGCGCACACTCAAGTCGGTCTGGCGTGTCATGGGTTTGAACTTTCACAGATCAATCTGCACGTTTGGTGATAACGTGACACGGTTCGGCTGTTCGAGGAGCTCTCGCCGTCCCGCAAATGTGCTTCGTCGCCGGCTTGATCTGGCTTCCAGGTTGTTGCCGGCGATTGGCCTTTCTTTCCAACAGCTGCTTCTCATAAGGATCCAAAAGCTCCATCACACCATCCAGCCTTCTTGCAGAAACAGCTAAACGTGACTTCATCGTCCTGCGCTTCCTCCCCCGCCCGCCTCCAAACTGCACGGTTGCGCTCTTGTCTCTGCTTTCTACATGCCTAAAAAGGACAAAAGTCGCCGGCTGCATTTCAGCGCTATCGGTCAGGCTGCAGACTTGCACGTGGGGGGGGGCACGGTGTGCCATAATTGGATTCATATCATGTAAAAGCGGGGAAATGTTTATTTTCTTGACTTTCTTTCTGCACCCGCACCAAGTATAGGCGACCCCATCCTTGAAAGATTTGGTTTTTTTGTCATGGGCCAGATCGTTGTCTGCTATCAATTAAATATAAATCAGAATGTTTGCCCAACTGTCTCCTTCTGCAGTCTTTCTTGCACAGCGCTTTGCTGCGGCTTCCTGAAGAAGGAGCGAGGCAAGGCTTGCCGGTAAAGGAAGGAACGTATGGAAGGGGGGAGGAGGGAGTCAGGCAAATAAACAATGGAATTTTATCTGGGTTCAGCAGCCTCCTTCACTCTTTTACGCTCTCTGTTTCGGTCTCTGTCCTGCTCGTGGGGGGGGGGGGGGGGGGGGGGGTCTCT
>NW_017806062.1:1232006-1234530 GCF_001891065.2 Hippocampus comes | reverse complement strand
CGCCCTAGATCTACGACAATTAATAAAGCAACATTGTTTTTGAAATTGTTTTTGTTGTTTATTTGCACACATGGTTAATAAAGCAATGGGATATCTCTAAATACGTCACACGCTAACTTCAGGTGAATGTTATTCTATGACAGTAAGTATAATTTTCAAATTCATGTTTGCAAAAAAAAAGTCCCAAAAAAACCACATGCTGGATGATGGTCTGTGGCTATACAGTACAGTAATGCTTCTTTAGCTCCCTGCATGTTTCAGGCGTGAGCGGGCCCATTGACGGGGGATCAAATAGAACTTGCCGCTTTTCCTGGCAAGCAAGCGTCGCTGCTCAGCAGGCGGTGATCAATGTTAATTGGTAAGCTCATTTCGAGTATTAGGATGTATTGATTCCTCGTAACAACTACCTGCGTGGGAATGTTACCACCAGTTGCATTTCTCTGGAACCACAGCTACGCAGCACATCAACCCATCCGTTCCATTAAATTGACACTTTGGAATTGCAGCTCGAGAAATGGTCAAACTTTTTCTCCACAGCAACAGTGAATGTTGGCTTTTTTTTTTTCCAACAACCTGGCTGCTTGCTAACTATATCCTCTGGGCTCCAGATCAAATTTCTCCTCCAAGCCACAGTCTCTCTGTCACTGAGCTGAAGCCAAACTCGTCTCCATCTAACTTCCCGTATCCCTCCGCTTCTCTCGCTAACAGCTTCCTTGTTGCAAATTCCCACCAGAGCTCCCTCACCGTCCCACTGCTGCTCATGCCTGAGCCCAAACAGGGATTTTTGTCATTCCCACCCGGCATCCCGGGGGAGCTCGATGAGGCGAGAGCTTGGGAAAGTGCACTTCCGGAGTGTAAACTCCAGAGTCAGAGGCGACGGTTTTGACCTCCACACAATCGGTGACCAGAATCTGCGGGCCCGAGCCAAGAAAATGGACTGAGACAAATGGAGAAGGGTGTTAAGTGCACGGCGAGCATGCCTCTGGGTTTCTCTGGGAATGCCGCGGTTTGCAACTGTGAATCCCGAGTCGACGCATCGTGGGTTTTTCGACATTCACTGTCAAGTGATGACTTCAAAACAAACACATTGCTCGAGCTTGCATTCCTGTACTGGAAGAAAAACAAATGAAAAAAAAAAGAAAAGAAAAAATAAAAAAGAATAAACCGTTGTATATTTTTCCATGTTACCCACGCACCACCTAATTTCTGCTGAGGGGAAACAATGAATCGATTCATCAACATTGAGTCGAGCATCAAAATGAATGCAAAGGTATTTTTATCGTTTCAAGATATTGCTCAAGTTAAAATTGTTAAAATGCTCGGAATTGTAGCCTTCTGACAGATTTTTGTTGACTTCCATAAAAGCTGAACGATTGCCTTTGTGTTTCATCCAAATAAGACATTTGTAAAAATCCGCTTTTACTTTGGTGGGGAGGGGGGTGGGGGGGGGGGTGCTCAACAGTTTTGCTCACAAAGACAATCATTTTTTTGGACATGTTTCGGAACAAACCAGTACCTGAATCAGAATCAAGATGTTTGGGCATTTTCCTCACTGGCAATTTAAATTAATGTCTCGTTTTGGAATCAAGGGATGGACATCAAAAACGCTCTTTGTCCGATTCATCGATTAACTGCAAAATAACTGCCACATTAAATTTGAATTTTCTTTTTTTGTCTTGAGCGCTGCAGGAATCACCGTAACCTTCCTGAAGATTCTACCCGCCCCCCCCCACGCAAAAAACAAGAACCACAATGTCAGACCTCTGCCAAAACTGAATAAGTCCAAGCTAAAAGTTTAAAGCCATCTTTGCAGGGAACGGAAGGACAAAGAGTACCGAACGGCACTGGCGTGGCAAAAACCTTAACTCCTCTGTGATCCTGAACAGGATAGGCAATTATAGAAAATGGATGCATAGCTATAAATAAGCAAGAGGAAGAAAATCATGAGCAGGGTACTGCATTCCACTTTGAAGCATTTTTATGTTTGCTTTGTTTTGGTTTTTTTGGGACTTGATGTCACGCCTAAGCATTCACATACTAAGGATATTTCTCATTTAAGTTTCCTTACCCCTAACCCACATTCTTTCGAACCAGAAGTCAAGTCAAAACCCCAACTATGTGCAATTCTTATCTTATCGGTGTGCCATAATTGGATTCATATCATGTAAAAGCGGGGAAATGTTTATTTTCTTGACTTTCTTTCTGCACCCGCACCAAGTATAGGCGACCCCATCCTTGAAAGATTTGGTTTTTTTGTCATGGGCCAGATCGTTGTCTGCTATCAATTAAATATAAATCAGAATGTTTGCCCAACTGTCTCCTTCTGCAGTCTTTCTTGCACAGCGCTTTGCTGCGGCTTCCTGAAGAAGGAGCGAGGCAAGGCTTGCCGGTAAAGGAAGGAACGTATGGAAGGGGGGAGGAGGGAGTCAGGCAAATAAACAATGGAATTTTATCTGGGTTCAGCAGCCTCCTTCACTCTTTTACGCTCTCTGTTTCGGTCTCTGTCCTGCTCGTGGGGGGGGGG
>NW_017806062.1:1220869-1222905 GCF_001891065.2 Hippocampus comes | reverse complement strand
GGGGGGGGGGGGTGCTCAACAGTTTTGCTCACAAAGACAATCATTTTTTTGGACATGTTTCGGAACAAACCAGTACCTGAATCAGAATCAAGATGTTTGGGCATTTTCCTCACTGGCAATTTAAATTAATGTCTCGTTTTGGAATCAAGGGATGGACATCAAAAACGCTCTTTGTCCGATTCATCGATTAACTGCAAAATAACTGCCACATTAAATTTGAATTTTCTTTTTTTGTCTTGAGCGCTGCAGGAATCACCGTAACCTTCCTGAAGATTCTACCCGCCCCCCCCCACGCAAAAAACAAGAACCACAATGTCAGACCTCTGCCAAAACTGAATAAGTCCAAGCTAAAAGTTTAAAGCCATCTTTGCAGGGAACGGAAGGACAAAGAGTACCGAACGGCACTGGCGTGGCAAAAACCTTAACTCCTCTGTGATCCTGAACAGGATAGGCAATTATAGAAAATGGATGCATAGCTATAAATAAGCAAGAGGAAGAAAATCATGAGCAGGGTACTGCATTCCACTTTGAAGCATTTTTATGTTTGCTTTGTTTTGGTTTTTTTGGGACTTGATGTCACGCCTAAGCATTCACATACTAAGGATATTTCTCATTTAAGTTTCCTTACCCCTAACCCACATTCTTTCGAACCAGAAGTCAAGTCAAAACCCCAACTATGTGCAATTCTTATCTTATCCTAACCCAGTTTTTTTTTCTGTTCTCTTCCCAACCTTAACCCCCCGACCCCCAAACTGTAGTCCAGAAGCCACTTTCAGATTTTACTTTTGTTGTAACCCAACATTATTCAACTTGGTTTCAAGATCTATAATGCTTTTTGACATCTGACGCCTCTGAATAAAAAAAAATAAATAATTTTTTTTTTAAAAAAAAACGATCCAGCCCACCATGTTCTGTCCTCCACTGACTGTCATTTTGTCCAGCGGTTCTTAACCTTGTTAGAGGTACCGAACCCAAACGGTTCATATGCACATTCACTGAACCCTTCATTAGTGGGAAGGAAAAAAAAAAAAGGATGATTTTTTTTTTTTTTTTTTACAAATTCAAGACAAAAAAAAAATGCATTTATTAAAAAGAGATTTTTTTTAACACAATTAATATAATTATAAAGTATTTTTTTTTTTTTTTTTAAAGCTGTTGCAAACATCTAATTTAGACACCCTGTTTACCGCAAGATTTTTCTTCAAATGATATAAAATGAAAGGGAAACGCAAGAAAAATCTCCCGAGAAGCTTTTGCACCTGTCAGACTTCACAAATGTTTCTCTTGTAATATTCTAACCACGGGCTTTCAATGGCTTAATCTCATGTTCTATTTCGAGTTCTGCACTTCTATTCCAATGTCCACTTAGTGCAAACGGTGCCGCTCGTGAGCTAATGATGTACTTTTTGGAGATATGCACAGACAGGAAAATGGGAAAAACTCACAATGACAAGTGCTTCACCAAATACAAAAATGCTTATTTCAACACCAGGAACATCATTCAAACCAGAACCCGTTGAGAAAGAGCTGGGTGGCCACTTTTGAGGTCCACTTTGAACCCAGATGGCCACATTCCTTTCCAGATGGCAGCCCTCTTCTCCACAACCAGGACCGGGCTGCTTAGTGAAGGTTAAAAAGTACGTTCGTGGGCCTATTTCCCGACTGTCAGAACAGATCCCATCGGCTGAGCCCTGAACTCATCCCCGGTCTGCTCCCAATTATCCTACTGGCTCCCCAAACGAGGGGCCCCGTGCCAACGTTTTGTCGGGCCCTCCTCTAAACTGCTCTTCGGCTGTCGGATGAAACAACTCACGTCTTGAGACGTACGCGAGGGTTCAGGATTTAAGGCTTTCACCGACCAAAATGCATTTGAGAACCTGGAAACCGTACCTCTAAATTCGACCGCAGTCCGCGCCGAGACACTTCAAATGGGTCGAACAAAATGTCCAACTGAGAGCAATTGTATTTGCCATAATTCGTTCCAGAGTCCAATGCTGCCACAACCTTTATGAGCTGTAACTTTAAATAAAATTTTT
>NW_017806062.1:1194837-1219091 GCF_001891065.2 Hippocampus comes | reverse complement strand
TTCAAGACAAAAAAAAAATGCATTTATTAAAAAGAGATTTTTTTTAACACAATTAATATAATTATAAAGTATTTTTAATTGTGCACAAAATGAACCAGTCAGTGATGGCCAAGCGGGCGTGTCATAACTAATTGACATGTTGAGTCGGGCATGTCTTAACCTCCATGGCAGAGGCTCCGTCGAACCCCTGAGACTGATTCACCGAACCCCTGCGGTTTGATCGAACCCAGGTTAAGAACCACTGTTCTCGTCTCTATTCATAACGGCCGACTCAAGCAACTGATTCTAAGCAGTCGCTCCTCGAAAAGTATGTCTGGAACTACTTAAACGACTCAACAGCATTTCCATATCAAACATTGCGGCGGGCGCACTCGGCAAAAGCCAAACGAGCAAAGCGTGCGTGAACCTTTTCCAATTTTACTTGGAATGCTCATCCACAATATGGCAAGACCGGGACTAAATCAAAGAGCTGGGTGGCCACTTTTGAGGTCCACTTTGAACCCAGATGGCCACATTCCTTTCCAGATGGCAGCCCTCTTCTCCACAACCAGGACCGGGCTGCTTAGTGAAGGTTAAAAAGTACGTTCGTGAGCCTATTTCTCTCCTCCAAGTTGCATACAAGTGTTTAATGGAGTGTGTTTGCCGCCACACTTTGGGTCACACTGTGCAAAAACTCAACGGGTGTTTTCAGTGGCTGTGATCATCATCCTGTGTGTGTGTGTGTGTGTGTGTGTGTGTGTGTGTGTGTGTGTGTGTGTGTGTGTGTAAGTGTAAGTGATGTTTCTGGCACACTAGACTGAAATTCCTGCCGACCAACAGTAAGTGACGTTGCTTTTGCATCTCTATGCAAGCATTGTACTGACCCACATCAGAATGTAACGGTGGAACCACCAAACATTGCACAGCCCTGAGGTTCTGTAATTGGGGGAGGTTTAAAAAAACATAACAACAACAAAGTTGCACAAAGCTCTGATTTCAGACGGTCACGTCACAAGACGGGAGGCCCAGTGGACCAGTGGTTAGCATGTCGACCTCACAGTGCAATTCCAGCTCCGGCCTCCCTGTGTGGAGTTTGCATGTTCTCCCCGGGCCTGTGTGGCTTTTCTCCGGGTACTCCGGTATCCTTCCACATTCCCAAAACATGCGTGGCAGGCTGATTGAACACTCAAAATCGTCCCTGGGTGTGAGTGTGAGCACGGATGGTTGTTCATCTCTGTGTGCCCTGCGATTGGTTGGCAACCGGTTCAGGGTGTCCCCACCGCCCACTGCCCGAAGACAGCTGGGATAGGCTCCAGAGCCCCCCGCGACCCTTGTGAAGATAAAGCGGATCGGAAAATGAATGAATGAATGAATGAATATATCAATGTGTCAAACTCAAGGCCCGTGGGCCAGATTTGGCCCGCCACATCATCGTATGTGGCCCGCGAAAGTAAATCAAAGATGGCAACTTTCATGATCCTTGCTAAAATCGCTACCAACATTTCAAATTCTCATTTGTCATAAATAAGAGTACTCATGCAAGCATTTTTGCTCATTACAGTAACTTAAACAATAGGTGAATGAACATTCATTCTTGACTTCTTTATATGGTTTCAGTCAGAACAGCGCTGCAAGGAAAAGAGTAAAAAATGAGTTTGACACCCCTGGTTTATATGGTTAACATCTTCCCAACTTTTTCCTTATTTACGGTTTGGAAATTCTGGAGTTGCTCTTATGAGCGAGTAGACGCCCCATATTGACTCCCAACGCTCCCTATTAAGCATGCTTGGGACTGGTATTTAGTTGAGCTGGCTTGAATTTCCGTTATGTCTTATAGTTGAAAATCAGATCGGAAAGTCCCGAATAAAAGTGAATCTGCAGAGAAAATGAAAGTTTCCTGTTAACTTGATGAGCACCTCCACGAGGATGTTTTTATCAATTCATCTGCGTTGGCCGGGATCAAACAAGGCTGTGTGTGTTAATATGTTGTCAATTATCCGCACATGTCTGAGTACAGGGGATGTGTGGGGTAAAGGGTACGGGGTGTTTTTGATCATGACTTAAACCGCGGCCATCTGCCAATATGACAGACAGACAATACCCCCGCCCACAAAATCTGCTCAGGAAAAAGGATTCTTTCGCCGTCGCCGCAGGACACGTTCTTTTCAGAGTGTCACCGTGGCAACAACAGCACGGCCTAGCACACAGGCTGGAGGGCAGCCCCGCTGAGTGGCTGTCAAAGAGCAGTTCCTGTCAGGGAAGGAAGGGGTGCCAGGGGTCGGAACCTCCTCCGGCACTTCTGTCATTGTTTTTGATCGGAAATGAAGAGAAAAACAAACAGGTTGCGCCCACTCATAAACACATACAGACAAAAGTAGTGGGACACCTGGACAGTCCAATGTTGGAAATGGAATCAAATGTGGAGTCTGGCCCAACTTTGGAGCCCAGCAATGTTTGATGGGGTTGAGGTCAGGGCTCTCTGAGTTTCTTCCGCACCCAATTTATCAATGCAAGACGACTTTGTACTGTGGAACAGAAAAGGGCCTTTCCCAAATGAGATCCACAAAGTTGAACTTTAATACACTAATTTTGTCCAAAGACAGTGGTGCCTTGAGATACAAGTGACCCAACTTGTGAGTTTCTCAAGATACAAGCGATCACTGATGATTTTTTTTTGCAAGCCAAAACACGTGATATGAGCACTGTGTGGTGGCAGTGAATTAAATTCAACTCACCTCAAAATAAGCAACAGAATGGCAAAAACATGAGGCAAGCTGTTTAATGCCACTCCCAGTTAAAGTGTACAGTCAAAGTAAACATAAAACAAAGAGATTTACTTTTTGTGAAAAAAAAAAAAACACATGGGTATGCCTTAGCTTAGTTTAATGCTAAAAAGCAATGCAAATGCTTTGACATGCTAATTGTTATCTTTGCTAACTCATTAAGACATCTTGTGAAAAACAAAAAGACTTTTCAAGTTTCTATCGGCACGTTGTCCCGTTGCCCTGCAATTTACCCATGTCAAAAGGAAGTTTTGACAAAGTTGGTCGTGCGGATACCGAACCAATTGTGTTCTCAAGCGTTTGTCCACATTGTGTCGTTTGGAACCACAAAAGGTGAATCAAGCTGTGAAAATCATAATCTTAATGTTTTACATGACAATAATAAGACCGCCCGATAGATTTCTGGTTGACTGTGTAGTCCTGTGACATCATCCTCATCAACAAAATCCATTTATCCATTTCCTCCCACCCCCCACAAAAAAAAAAAAAAAGATGATTCACTTGCTCGTCACGTGGGTAAACATCTGGCATTATTTTCTTTCTCTCTCGCACAGCATCCACTGAGAGTAGAGTATAAGCTCATAATCTTGGCTCGCTGAGAGCGAAAAAGCGCAAGAAAGGCCATGAACACGGACGGGAACATTGCGAGGGACAGGCAACAATTTGTAAACACTGCAGACAGTCAGGCAGTGCCGCTGGCTGGAGTGTAAACAACAGACGCACTTCTTACACACAATGGCTCCACTTCAGCCAGCCGTGACAAGATTGTAGCCCCCTTCATTACAATCCCGCAGACGGGCAGACAGACAGTCCCCCTGGCTCTTTATCTCCAACTCTGTAAACCATCTCTCCACAGTAAACGTCCAACCTAAAGTGAGCGCACACACTGGCGTGCGGCAAAAGCCACTCTTTCGTTTGGCATGCGACTCACATTCGAAAGGGAGTACAACCGTGCGTCCCTAAATCAAACAGTTCCTTCGATGCTGACACATTGGAGGAGTAAATCAAATGTCCCGCTCCTGTTCTCGGGAGCTAAAAATCACACACACACACACACACACACAAACACACACACACACACACACACAAAAATAATAATAATAATCGGCCAAAGAAATGGATTATGTTGGCTGAGCGATAACAAATTGGTCTGGGTCAGCACTCATATGACATAGCAGACAAACCGGATCGCTAGCTAACAGGGAACACAACGTCCCTTCACGCTCTCAAAAATGGACGCGAGATGCACAGCTGTTTCGATGTTGATCATATTCAAGCAGCCATGGTTTGTCCAGCAAAATACAAGATACAAAAGGAAACAAAAAAAAAATGTTGAATATTTGTCCGTGTTACTGGCTGATGTGTGAATCCTGATGGTCTCCAATTAGCATGAAATGCTACTTGCAAATGTAGATGATCATGATGTCATTCCGTTGGGTCGTTTTGTGCGTCTGCTGTCTTTGATCGAAGGTTTTGATGAGTTATTGTCTCATGTGGGGCGGGTGACCCACAGATGGAGCAGTGGTGAAAAACAAGGTCGCCATGCGGGAGTTGGCAACCACTTTAAAATGTGTCATTCCTGCTACCTATGGCACTGGAGTAAAAACACTACTTGCGAGCATGTCATCACTGTTCAATAATCCGATCTCGGCAGTGATCGTTAATACGCTGAAGGCCTAGTTAATGTGCATTGATGAAAATCAAGAGTTAAAATATCAAATGAAACAAAAAATCAGTGCCACATTTTTTGCTAGTCGGAAAGGAAACCACGTTTTCTACATGCAGCGTTTAGAAAAAAAAAAAAGTACATATTTTCTTTACTTTGTATAGCAGTTCATTGAAGCAGATTTTGTGTCCATTCAGCGATGAAGTCACGTGAGCCCGATGTGGACCACAGATGCTGAACAAAGACCTACACGCTAAAAGTGTATCACTTCCTGTGTAGTGGCAGCCAGATGTTGTCACAAAATGACTTTGGCGTGAGTCACAGCGCTTCATCATTCAGCGAGTAGGACCTTTTCCCAAAGTCCGTATGTGTGATTTGCTCAAATATTGGCTGGGCAGGAGACTTTTTTTAAGGCCTTGATTTGAACAAATAGATGCGATGTTGTCTGTTGTCAATTGAAAAGTGTGACTTCCGTGTTGGTAATAAAACATGGACCGGTAACTGCCTCCGCATTAGCGGCACTGTTCATTCGTTATTGTTGGAGTCGCAACCATAGTGTCGGCACTTTTGTGAAATTATGACACCAACATTTCAGAGTGCAAATGAAATAGTCTGGTAAAATATTTTTGGGGATAAAAAAATTAACATAAGACTAATTCTGGCAATACTGTATATGCTACTAGGTATTGCTTAACAGCGTCAAGCTCTGGAAGGGTGAAATGCGATGCTAGCAGGGGTGAGGGGGTCAGGGTTTTGACCCAAGGAACATGCTTTTTTAAAATTAGAATTAAGTGTAATTGCACATCCACTCCAGTAGGTGGCAGGGGGCTCCCACTGTTAGAGTATGTGCAGGGAGTAAGAACAATGTTAATCAAGTTATTCAGCAAATTTGTCATGTGTCATGTCATTTTTGACACAGCTTTATTCTGGACAATGAGGTCGGAGCCTATCGTAGCTGACTTTTGGGCTACATACATCCTAAACTGGTCGCTAGGGCACACATAGAGACAAACAACCACACCGTCAATGAACTTGTAACAGTTGTTATTCACAGATGATATAAAAAAAAAAAATTCGCAAGAGAGAGTTTGGGACGTGTGAAATATTTTTTTCTCCCCTGGGGGAGTAGGGCAGGGGACACTGTTCTATAACCTCGCATAAATTCTCCATCACGTGTCGATCCAAGGGTGAGTCATTTTACTTCATTAATGACAGTGGGCAACTTTTATGGTAGTTAAAATGTTACATAAAATAACGGCGGTACAATTGAAACAGTAAAATGAACAGTTTTACATCCACATTCAACAATCGCATTTGCTTTATTCAATAACCGGTCAATAAACGATATTCTTGAGACATGACGTTGATGAATTTTTGATGACAATTTCCCCGCCAGAGTGACTCTCCGCAAGTCGAATCACCTGAAGCGCCAACTCCCGCGCGCTCCCTGCCAGTGGTCTCCACGCCCGCCTGTGCCTCCTCGCAATAAAGCAGGCGCGGGGGCCCCACTTGAAGCGGTTTTTGTTCACTGTGAAGAATGCTCATCCCCGCTACCCCACACCCACCCCTCACACGCAGTTTTTTTCCCCCCACCTCCCCCTTCCTTTAACCTGCCAATTTGTGATGGCTTCAGCATGCGCTCTAACTTTTATCCAAATGTTTTCATTTAAAGTGAGCGGACAACCATTGAGAGGATGGGATGGAGGGGGGGGCAGGGGGGGGGGGAATCACAAGTTGCCTGAGTGAGGATGAAGCACTCCCTCTTTAAATAATCAAATCCAAAATCTGAGTGTCCCATCCATGTTATTCTTACTTGGCTCACATTTTCATTCATCTCTGAAGAGGCTCAGAAAAGAAATCCAGGAAACGAGTCTCCTTACCTTTCCAAGCTGGCCGAGCCCCGATGAAGCGCTCCCGTGGTAGTCCCTCATTTTGCGTGAGCTGACCCGGCAGAAGGCATCATCCAAGTCTTGCATGGCTCTCCTCACTCCGTCTGCCGCTGTCCCCGGCGTCTCTCGGCAGGCATTCCAAAAGCCTGTCCCGCCGGGGGTTGATGAAAAAGACACAAACAGTAAGGAAAATCCCTCCGTCCGTCCGACCGGAGTGCGGCCTCAGTTGTTGACAGCTTTTTTCATTTTCCTTCCACTTTGTCTCCTATTTCTCTCGGTGGTGATGCCTCCCTCTCTCTCCCTATCTCTTCCCCTCTCTCACTGCTCCTCAAAAGTTTTCCCAGTGCTACGTTTCTCAGGCCACCCCCCTTCTCCCTCTCTCTCTATTTTCCATCATCACCCCCCTACTCCTCAACTCCTCCCACCAAAACCAAAAACCCCCCACTGCTGAACTAATCTGCAGCTGGACAGCGGATTGGAGCAACGGGTTGTCAAGGAAACTAAAGTGTCCTGTTCAAAAAAAAAAAAAAAAAAAGCAGGCATGGAGATCAGGAAGAGGCACAACTACATTCCTAAATAACCTCCTCCTATGGGAGTCAATTCAAAAAGTTGCCCTCCCTATTTCCTACTGATGTTTGTGTTATTTCCTCGGACTGGTCAACGCCAATGACAAGTGTTGATGAATGCTGAGCGGCGGGACACAAAACAGAGCGTGCCGTGAGGAACTGCAGCGGGCGCGGCAAAAATTCCTTGCTGATGAAGCTATTTTAACATTACAAAAAAAAGTAAAAGACATTTGTGCTTGGTAGATTATTGAATTGTTGCGACAATGCGTCTTGGCAACAAATCTTCTAACTTTACAGGGCCTGCTCATTTCCCTTTTGAATGGTATCACATCTGGAAGGAACAAGCATTCGAGGGATGAGCATGTGGGTTCAAACTATCTTGCCGATCTATCTCTGCTATATTTTCACACTTTGAGTTTTTCCTCAGTTGCTTTGGTGCATTTCTAAGATCAGAATTTGCAAAGCAACGAGTGCATTTCTCAAAACAACTCGTGCAAATAGTAAATCATGATGGGTCATCATGTACGGGCAATACCTTGAGCTTCGTCCTGTTGTCAATATCACCGTATACTCTGGCGGGATGTTCAAATGTAAACTGATGCTTAAATTCTGATGACATATTTAGTATTCTAAAATGAAAGTTACTAATGCGTCGCACAAAACCCCCTCATAAGAAAAAGTCAAGATTCGCCTGGGAAAATACAAATCTAATTGAATGTTGAGAAATATGCTTGACTTATTATGGCAAGTTGTCCAACCATTTCGCATGTAACGACGAACTCATGCCAAAATGTTGTGGGGTGTGAGACAATTCAATAATGGACGTTTATTATTTAAAAAAATGTATCATCAAGACATAAGCAATTGATAATGTAATAAATAGCTGTTGTGGGAACAGGGAGAGAAGGAGAGTAAGGAAGGGCTGAAGGGGGTGGGGGGAGGGTGTAACATCTGTTTGGCGTTTATCCCACCTTATTGTGTTGCAGTGTCCTAGACCAGGCCTACAGCTGGGATTCCAGGCGTGCACTGTCCAAGTGAATGACCCATGACTGGGAAGATGGCGGGACCAGGTTCCCATCCCTCCTCGTAGGTTACATGCAAGAGCTCCTGCAAAAGCAAAGGAGACAATACAATCAACATGTGGATCCTGCCTCTTCATTTCCTGTCCTTAATGACCATGAGGCATTTCAGCGCCCTACCAATACTGCTTTTAATAGACCAAAGTCATTTCACAGGGAGTTATCCTCAGGAAAAAGGAGGATTCTCTCAGGAAGTTGTGCTACTTCCACTCATATCCACACCATATGGAACTACAAAGGCTCTGCTCTTTTATGACCAATATACACCTACAATCCCTTGGACCGTAATTGTCCTTTGAAAACACATTTGGACCACCGCAGAGTTATATGTTTCCCGCTAATTGTAATTTATCACCATGAATTTAGGACTTATACACAAGTAAGAAGATTCATTGCTGCCATATGTCTGTGGCAAGCATTCTTCCAACCACAAGGACCAAGAATTATATCTAATACAGCGATACTGCTAATAGGCTACTGCTAATAATACTGCTTACCTTTTTTACTTTGATGTGATTGTGATTCCCCCAGAGCGCCAAAGTGGTTGTTCCGATCTGGAACTTCAGCCGGAGCTAGCTTCCAGTCACCGATGGAGAACTGATTCGGTGGAGGTGGTGACGTTGCATCTCTCACGGTCCCACTTTCTGAGAGAGGTAGATCACTTGAGAATTGTAGTATTATAACTTGTTCAAATAAAGATTCTAAAAAAAAAAAAAAGAGAGAGAGGTAGATCACATTTACTTGAGTGTTTCATTTCGCACGAGACACGATGCCACTCCCGAGAGCCAACTAACAACCTGAATTTGTATACCAACATTACAAAGTTAACATTTCCGTAATATGTCCTCTCCAAGACGAACAAGGAGTGAATCAAAGAATTTACGTTCAAATTACAAACAGCAGACGTAAAAAAATAAAATAAAAAACCCACATGTACAACTGCGCTCCAGACTTTAATTGACTTTCAAGTACCGGTAACTGTCTGCAGGAAGTTTCGAGTATTACGTCGCTATCTGTCGGACAGTTGGCGTCATTGCAATTTTAAGTAGTTTATGTCAACGAGCTTGATGTAAGCAAACCTGTGTGGTTACCTAAGACTAGAGGGCAAAAGCTCGTCTACAGTCCATCCATGGCTTTCATGTGTCGTCACTACTTGCCGGGTTAACCAAATTGGCGATGTCAAATTTTACATAGATTTAAATTTTTACTTTAGCGTGTTCGCATAATTCATATTAATGATTACAAATTGTCTTCAACGATTGAGCAACAATAACATAGCGTATAAACGAATTCGACGATGAAGAAATAAAGATTTTTCTACGTCTTTTAATGGCGGCGCCCCTTTAAGGCTAAACCACGTGATCTTGATGCTATTACGTCACACCCGGGCATACAACCGCTGTCACCGCTTTGGATTCATTGGTGGAGTTCGCCAACTGTGGCGATGGCGATATCAGCAAGATTAACATCAAGTAAACTTTTAACCTGGGACACGCGTGGATAATTACAACACCGCAAGATGCTGCCATTTTGTTTTTCTTGTCGGTCAACGTTCTTATGTATGTCAACGGTAGCTAATGCAGGTAGCCTTGCGCTTACGGTGGAATGACGGCGGCGGTATGGCTAATGTTCTTCTTCTAGTTTGTTATAAATGATGTTAGTTACTCATTGAAAGACATTTTCGCTGTCCCAATAGTGGCACGTTACGTATCATGGCAGTGGCGGTATTAGGAGCGAGAGCGGTTCTTCTCACCCTGAGGTCCACCCTCCAAAGAGCAAGCCTTTCTGGTCGAACCCGACTCATCCAGACGTCTAAGTCGTGTCTGGTCAAGAGGAGGCACGTTCTGACCAACATCCCTAAGGTAGCACTGCTGTGTTGGAGCACAGTCAGTGCATCCTCAGCCAAATGCCAGCAAGCGTCTCTGCCAACCCAAATCACCACCAGGAAGTCTCTTGCCAAGGTTCAAGTGCACAAACTGGTCTTTCTCCTCCGCTTGGGCCTGCGTGCGATAGTGCTGTTCCTGAAGTTCTCTCCCATCTTGCTTCTCTCCCCCTTGGTTCTGGTTTCCGCTCACTGGGCCTCGTGCTGGTTGGACGCCCTGCTGTGGGTAACCGAAAGCTCTGGCCCGGCCTTCATTAAACTCGGGCAGTGGGCCAGCACCAGGCGGGACATCTTCCCTCAGGAGTTTTGCGACCGGTTCTCCAGGCTACACGTAAAGGTGTGTCCTCATTCCTGGGCTCACACCAAGCAGTGTCTCAAGAGAGCTTTCGGGGAGGGCTGGAAGAAAGTACTCGTATTCGAGAGCAAGGAGCCGATAGGCTCGGGGTGCGTGGCGCAGGTTTATCGCGGCTGGGCCAACAAGGATCAGGTGGAGGACCCGGACTTTCAGACACTGGTGGACGAGCTGGAGAGGGAGGATCTTCTGGAAGCTTGGGAAATTCCTGGTTTGAGTGGAGTGCCGAGCTCTCTGTGGAATCTCTGGAATGGAGGAAGCAAGGAAGATGTAGAGGCACTGCATGAGCAGAACACCCCGCAGAAGGATCGCATGATACCTGTGGCCATCAAGGTGAGTCGGCGAGCTCCAAAAGTAACAAAGGACAAAGGCCCATTTCACGCTGAATGTAAAAGCAGGAATTATTATCCAAGGCTTACATGCATAGAAAAGCAACTCCAGACTTTTTGAAGATGGACGTAGCGTGTCAAACGATGCTTTGCCGTTGTACTGAAGGTGCTTCATCCGGGCCTGAGACGGCAGGTGGAGATGGACCTGCTGCTGATGAAGGCCGCGAGCTGCCTTCTGCATTGCCTGCCTGGTCTCAAATGGCTCAGCCTGCCCGAGATCGTCGACGAGTTTGAGAAGCTCATGACCAAACAGGTGTGCAAAATACTGAACACGGAACCCTTGAAACAGATATGCGGGAAGAGCTGATGTCTACTGTCTAGTCTATTTTCAACCGATATGTCATGTATTTTTGTACGAGCCCACCACAACAGTCGAGCTGCGTTTTATTCGTTCAAGATCGACCTCCGTTTCGAAGCCAAGAACATCGAACACTTCCGCGAGAATTTCCGCAACGTGGACTACGTCAAGTTCCCCACGCCGTTACGGCCTTTTGTCACCAGGACGATTCTGGTGGAAACATTTGAGGTGAGTACACGCGCGCGTACGGTAAATATAATCCTTCCACTTTAAAACCGAGTTGTCGTTTTGCGTTCGTCCAGGAGAGCGAGCCCATCTCCGAGTACCTGAGAGCCGAGACTCCTCAGGAGGTGAAGCACAGGATTGCCAGAATGGGAGTCGACACTTTGCTAAAAATGGTGAGCCGGTCTGACTGCTGACACTCAATTCAAGCCACACGACATCATAATAGTAAAGCATGACACCATGATGTCGCGGGAATGTTTTTATGATTAGTGATTGAAAATGAAGTTTCAAATTTGCTTCGCGAAGCAGTCATTATCCTCTTTGTTTTATGTTTAGCTTGACAGTAAACTTCAGCCTGGAGTGTCAAAAAACAGCTTGAAGGCCTGTTTTTTGTAGAGTTGTTAACAATCCGGCAAAGCAACAAAAAAAAAAAAAAAACGGCAAGTTGGTATAGCTGAAAACCCAAAGATCACCGGATCGAATTTTGAGCTTTGCACACGTTTTGAAATTGCACCGTTGTCATTTTTGAACACCACTGTATGAAACACATTCAATTTTTCTCTCGCAGGTTTTTGTGGATAATTTTGTCCACGCCGATCTCCATCCGGGCAACATTTTAGTCCAGCGTTGCGGCCCAGCCGTCGGCTCCTCACACGTCCCCGGAGGAGACAGCGGTAAGACCACCCTGACCGACCTGTGGGACACGGTGGTGGTGAGCGTCAGACCCGAGCCGTGTCCTTTCCAGCTGGTGCTGCTGGACGCCGGCATCGTGGCCCAGCTGAGCGGCCGCGACCTGGACAACTTCAAGGCCGTCTTCACCGCCGTGGTGCTGCGCCAAGTAAGCCAACAGCCGCTCGCCTGAACCGCTTCTTTCCACGTCCTCGTGTTTTCTTAGCTGCTTCTGCTGTCTCCGCAGGGTGAGCGAGTAGCAGAGCTAATCCTCCATCACGCTCGGGCCAATGAGTGCCGAGACGTGCCGCGCTTCAAGAGGGAGATGGCGGAACTGGTGGATGTTGCCCTCAGCAGTACCCTCTCCCTGGGGAAGGTATGTTGTTGTCATCTTTTTTTTTTTTTTGCGTTGTTTGTTTTCTTTTTCTTTTCATGACGCCATTTTAACCTGCTGCGTGTTATAGATCCAAGTGGCTGACTTGCTCTCCAGAGTCTTTGGCCTACTCATCAAACACAAGGTAAAGAATATGATCAAAGCAAACGAACAGTCATATGTATTGACCGAGAGTTTTTGCCATGGCAAGAGGGTCTCGTCACTCGTTTCATGCCAGCCATTTTGAAAAACAGCCAATTTAGAGCATTCCGACTGGTCTTTCGAGGCTCACGGAATGTTGCCTTTGAAATACAGAAAATGCCAAATGAAATATTTCATTCTTCTGTCATCACAGATAAAATGTTTGTTTCGAACGTATTCTTTTTTTTTCTTTTTTTTTTTTTTTTTTGTCATCAGCAGGAGAATATGGGTTGGTTCTCATCCGAGAGCCAACGCTGCCATCTGCCGACTGGTCTTTCGAGGCTCACGGAATGTTGCCTTTTAAATACAGAAAATGCCAAATGAAATATTTCACTCTTCTGTCATCACAGATAAAAACGTTTGCTTCTAGCGTATTTTTTTTTTGTTGTTGTTGTCATCAGCAGTAGAATATGGGTTGGTTCTCATCCGAGAGCAAACGCTGCCATCTGGTGGCCATTTTTTAAACTTTCCCAGTTTAACGATCAAACCAGACTTTTGAAAAAGAAATAAAAAAACATTGATGGCGTCGAGAGCCAACGCTGCCATCTGCTGGCCATTTTTTAAACTTTCCCAGTTTAACGATCAAACCAGACTTTTAAAAAATAAAAAAAAACATTGATTGTGCCTCATTAGGATTCCAGCTGAAATTTTATGTCAACACCCTTTAGTTATTTATTTACGGTATTTAGAATATGGGTTGGTTCTCATCCGAGAGCAAACGCTGCCATCTGGTGGCCATTTTTTAAACTTTCCCAGTTTAACGATCAAACCAGACTTTTGAAAAAGAAATAAAAAAACATTGATGGCGTCTCATTCGGATTCCAGCTGAAATTTTATGTCAACACCCCTTAGTTATTATTTTTATGTATTTATTTTTTAATGAAGCATTTTGTTTTGCATACTTGCAGGTGAAGCTGGAGAGTAACTTTGCCTCCATCGTGTTTGCCATCATGGTGCTGGAAGGCCTTGGCCGCTCTTTGGACCCCAACTTGGACATCTTGGAGCTGGCCAAACCGCTGCTGCTCAAAAACTGTGCCTCATCCTTATAAACACACATATGAGATATGTGTTAATTCATGACATACCTCATTTAAGTTGGATTTGATTGTATGCCTGGTTGGTACTGACTCTCAATTATGGAGGATATTTATGGACGGATTTGCTTCAAGAACAGGAAAAAACCTTTCCCCATATAGTAGCCAGGGTGTATTCAGCGTTCAATCAGCCTGCCATGCATGTTTTTGGAATGTGGGAGGAAACCGGAGTATCTGGAGAAAACCCACAAAGAACATGCAGACGCCACACAGGGAGACTGGAATTGAACGCGGTACCTCTGCACTGTGAGGTCGACGCGGTAACCACTGGTACACCGGGTTGCCAGGTTCAAACAGATTTATACTAATTTGGGCTATTTCCAAAATTGCCCAGCAATTCATGACATACCTCATTTAAGTTGGATTTGATTATATGCCTGGTTGGTACTGACACTCAGTTATGGAGGATATTTATGGACAGATTTGCTTCAAGAACAGAAAAAAAAACATTTTCCCATATAGTAGCTAGGGAGTATTCAGCGTTCAATCAGCCTGCCATACATGTTTTTGGAATGTGGGAGGAAACCGGAGTATCCGGAGAAAACCCACAAAGAACATGCAGACACCGCACAGGGAGACTGGAATTGAACCCGGTACCTCTGCACTGTGAGGTCAACGCGGTAACCACTGGTCCACCGGGTTGCCAGGATCAAACATATTTATACTAATTTGGGCAATTGAAAGGTTTTTCATTCTTCTTTGATCATCAGCTTTACAAATACCACCCCCACTGAAAGCATTTTTTTTTACTTTTTTCTTTCTACATGGGGGAATCATGTTTTTAATGAGTTGTTTACATCACTGTACTGTAATGTGTTCTTGAACATACCATTTTGCATTTCGGTGTACATATGGGAATCCGCACGATGCTACAAGAACCCATTCTTGTCAATAGACGACACTATTGCGATATCACGAAATCCAGTCATTTAGCATTTTATTAAATCTTTCCATGAAAAACACAGACAACAGACGCACTTTTGTCATCAGGAAGAACAGTCAGCATGGCTGAGAAAGAACGTGAATGAAATAAGGAGGTTGTGGGGCAATTAAAAAAAAAAAAGTCACATACTTTTATTGCGAAAGCTTGATTGTGTGTGTGTATGTGTGTGTGTCAAACCACCATAAAGAGCCCAGAGAGAGCAGCGCTGATCAGCTAATGAGGGAGAATAGAGGTGTAAAACAAATCTAATGATAATTCTATTAATTAACAGCAAAAAATCTCTAATAGACAAACACAATCACCTCAGAATAAGATTCTGCCACGGTTACGACAACCAGAGAGAAGCTTTTTTTTTCTTTTTTTTTTGTCCTTTTAATGAATTAAATATTTTTTTTTGAAAAATATCTCACCATTTACTTATATTTTGTTCATTGCAAAAAATAGGCAATTGGACTGGTTGTGATGATTGAGGGGGAGATTTGTGTGTGTGTGTGTCGTTGCAGGGGGGGGTCCATAGGCAGCCACTTTTTATGTTTGGAATGTGTGCGCGTACATGTGTGTGTGTTCCCGTGTCTCATTTTTCTATGTACAAAATGTTCAAATTCCTGAAGGACGACAAGTGCAACCTCCACCGCGAACGTTCACTTTGTCATTGGGGGGTAAGGAGGGAGCTGGAGGGGGGGGGGGGTTGTCACAGCAACACTTGACTCTTCCCTGCCTTCCTTTTCAGCCAACTTGGGAATAGTCAGTGAAAATCGTACCGCCATTCGTCGCATCCATTCACCATGCATGTGTTTTTTTCCCACAGTCATTCCTCACGCTTTTTGCAGTGGCGCCCCCTGGAGGACTGGCGACTATGCGGCCCTCGGAGGAATTTTTGAACTACGTGGGGACCCGCCGAGAGCGTCCTGTGAAGGTCCCCGTTTTGACTGAAGGGTTCAAAGGTCATGGCAGGAGCAGCTCTGGGCAGTTATTTGTCCAAAATAGGGTCCGATTCCATGAGCACTCACTTCGGAAGACAGCCACAAAGTTTTTTTTTTTCTATCCACACGCTTGTCTTTACATTCCGTTAAGGACATCATGGAGGGGCCTCGCCGGGGTGCGTTTCACAAATCACTTGCTGTAGTACCACCAAGGGGGGGTTAGGATGGGGAGGCGGGATGGATTGGGGAGGGGGGTCACGTGTGAGTGGCTACGAGTTGAGCCAAGCGTGGTTGAGGCATTCGCCCGCAGACGCCCGCTTCTCTGGCACCATCTCCAGCATGGGCAGCAGGAATTGGGTGAAGTGGGCGGCGTCTTCGTGAGCCCAGCCGTACTTCTCCACCAGTACGTCGAAAAGAGACCACGGCTTCAGCTTGGTGATGTGCCGAAGTTCGCCTGTGGGGAGGGGTGAGCGGCCATTAAGATGGTCCGATTGAAAAACGACCAAGGAGTATTAGGGCCACGTTGAAAAGAAAACAAAAAGGCTCAAAAGTCAAAAAGTTTTGTTTTTTGAGAAATAAAATCATTTATTTGAGAATTATAAAGTAACTCAATTTTGGGAGATTTTTTTCTTGAGTTTTTTTTTTTTTTTTTAATTTAGGAAGACAAAAAAGTATTTGAGATAGAAAAAATAAAATTATAATCTTATGAGAAAAAGAAAAAAGTCACCCAAAAAAATAAAGTTGCAGTTTTTTCAATAAATTTTGTTTAGTGGGGATGGGGATTGGACAGAAGAAAAATAAATATCAAAATAACCAAAATATGATGAACTAAATAAAAGTATTCTTTGAAAAAAAATGTAACCCAGAGTTCTGTTTGAAAAGTGATATTTCATTTTGGTTAAAAAATAAAGTCCAGTAATTACGGGAAAAAAAAGGCATTTTGGGAACCGAAGACATATCAAAGTCGTGTTTTTTTCTTGTCAGAAAAATGTCTAATTCAATGAGAATAAAATTGAAATCATGAGATAAAAGAATAATTTTGGAGTCTGATTTTTATTTTATATGACTTTAACGTTTTACCAGTACAACAGTTCCCCGAAATATCTCAAAAGAGATGTGACATTATTCTCCAAATATTGCCAGTTTGGTTTGGAAAAATATACAACTTTATTCTCGTAAGATTCCAATTTTTTTTCCCCTCTGAAATCATATCTTGACTTTTGTAAGATTTGAATTTTGTTCTTGTTCAAAAATGATCTTTTTTTTTCTTTTCAACGTAGCCCTTTTATTGACTATGCCATAAAAATAGAAAAAAAAAATAAGAATCTTGATATTAAAAAAAAAAAAAAAACCCTCATGTTCTCTTACTTCCAACAAGGCCTGCTGATTTGCCTTGGAAACCCTTTGAGGGAGAGCGGCGACTACAGTGGACAGCTTATCATGTTGTGGGTGCATGAAAGGGTTAACAGCTGAAAATTGGCTTCTTTAGATACAACACAATTGAAACGACTACTTGATTGATTTGCAGACCTGCACAGGCAGTAAGAGAGCCATGTCCACCCCCATGCCCTCTTCCTATTGGTTATTCACACTGACACAATCATGCGGGAGGTTTGACCGATTGGTTGCGTGCAGCAACAACCAATCAGTGCAGCCACGGTAACGTCGGTGAGGGGGCGGAGGGGGTAGTTTTGGAGCGCAAATGTCGGAAAAAGAAAAAAGCACCGGGAGGGTATGATTAAATAGGACTGGAAAAAAAAAAAGGATTTTCTTCATTATTTTAAAAATCGACTGTTGTGTTTGTAATGCTTTCATGCTACCGTAGATTTTTAATTTTTTTTTTAAACTAACAAACACATAATACAGTGGTATATTTATTTGGAATAATTTTAATTGTATTATACTCCTCATTATATTTTAACTATTTTTTTAAATCGCATTTTATATATCTATACATATAAAATTAAAAAAACATTTTTAAAAATTATATAAAATTAAACAAATTTAAAAATGAGAAATCATGTCATATATATATATATATATATATACATATATATATGAAACATGTTTTTTTTTTCTTCAATTGAGTTGGATTATATGTAGTTCAGTTCAATATGGTACGGCTCAGAGGGTATAATTTAATGAGTATCTTGTTCCCGTTTTCCGTCGATATATGAATGAACTTGCCGATACAGTCAATGTGGCATGTCCTTCAAAGATCTACTACCTCTTCCAATTAAAGACAATCATGTCTTTGCGCCTCGGCCCGGTGAGCCCAGGCGTGCATTTACCTTTTTTGGAGAAAAACTCTCTGCTGTACCTCCCGGCAGCGTACACTTTGCGTGGGACCTTCCCCAGGAGCTCCGAGATCAGAGCGATGTGGTCTGCATGCCCACCACCACCACCACCACCACATAGAGGGAACAGGCAACATTACAGCATGCAAACACACACACGCGCACAAACGAGACTGACACACACTTCCGCCTGGGACGACGCCACATGGGTCACTTTGGACTCCGTGTGTGTGTGCGCGTGCGTGTGGGTATGTGGCGTCCGCGTGTGTCAATCCCGCCGGCTCTATGGCCAGCGCTACCTCTTCTGTTGAAGAACTCGCGGGAATATTTTCCAGAGAGCGCAAAGTGCCTTGGGATACAGCCCAGTAGCTCTATGATGTGGGCTATGTGGTCTAAAATGGAGAGAAGGACGTGTGTGTCGGGTGAGGTGGGGTCGAGTGTAACAAGACAGGGGGATGATTGGTGGGAAATGGTGGGAAAGAGGGAGAGAGTCACACACAGTAAAGGAGAGAAAACAGTTGTTAGTCACGAACGGCAATTCGTCTTTTCAGGGGATCACTTGGCAATATCAAAGTGACGATTTTGCCCTCGCTGTGTTGCCACGTCGATCTAATCTGCCCACAGCCTGCAGAATCCGTATCGCTGAGACCCGCGTCTTCAACTATATTATGCGGCAAGCTTACATCAGACGATTGTGAATCCCCAAAATGTTATGCAGGTTAGAATACGACCGCAGAAAAAAAACCTTACCGTAAATACTCCAAAAATTGAGCAGGATAAAATATGGCGATCTTCAATTTGAAGCAAATTCGCAGGTCAAAGTTATGATTTTGGAAAAAGCCCATCAAAGTAGTTCGGGTGAACACATAACCTCCATAAAATCCACAAAAGTTGCAAAGCTTAACATTAGAATTACACGAAAAAAACAAAAACAAAGTTGCTCATGTTCAAATAAGACGAACATGAGTTGGGCAGCAGAATTTAAATCAATACAACAAAACCCCCAAAAATGGCGCAGCTAAAATAACACTGTACACTTCCCAAAAAGTCCTGCAAATAAGACAACCATAAATCCCCGAAAAGTTGTGCATGTTACAAAAAAAAAAAACCTCTCAAAGTTTTGCAAGTAGTGACAAACTACGGGTAAAAAAATAAAATAAATAAATTAAAAGCTGCAAAGGAAAAAATAAAACCACCCTAAAATCCACCAAACTGCACAACAAAAAAAAAAGTGGGCAGGTTAAAATTACACTTCTATGAAATGCACGACATGTGTCCAGTTAAATCTAAGATGCGCAGATGAAAAGGAGACTCCAAAGTCCCCCAAAAGTGGTGTAGGTAAAACCACCACAAATGCCTGTGAAGTTGTGCGTTCAAAAATGAAAAAACATCAAATCACATTAACTTGTGCAAGTTTAAAATAAAATAATAATAACATTTTTTTTAAAACAGCAAAATTCCAATTTTGAGCCGGTTAAAATGAAACGACGGTAAATCCCGCAAAAGTCGAGCCCTCAATCCCGAATCCAGAATGAGGACCTCTGATCTAGCTTTTCATCCCCCATCAAAGGTCCGACCAGTGCGTGTGACCGTCATTACTTTCCAGAGCAGGAGGGGAAAAAAAGAGTGAAGGTAAAGACATCAGAATTGAAGGACAGCATTTACAATAGTGTACAGATGGCAAGTGGGTTTTCGAGGACGAGGTGGGGGCGGGGGCCGACTTTACACTCATTTATTCTTTTATTGTACTTTGTAACACAGTGGAACCGGCAAAAATCGAAACAAGACATCAACACCTCAAGTCGTTGAAACCAGTGGTCTCCAACCCCTGGGACACAGAACTTACATTATTTCTGTTTTTCTTCATTTCTGAATTTGAAAGATATTTTATTTTGAAAAAATACCAGATTCTCTGTTACATCCGCCTACAGTATGTCACTCTTGACTCAGGTAAAGGCGCGCTTCTTGGTCACGTGATATATTACCGCTAAAATGAAACCCAGGAGCTGGCAAAATTAGAAAAAAAAACAAACGTCTTTGGGAACGGGGAAAGGCCCAGCCAGGAGACAGAAGAGGAGCCTACAACTTTCACGAAAAAGGCTACATTTAATAGACAGTATCAGGAGTCCTACTTCAAATACGGATTTATCTCAACGGGAGATTGCCACGCAACAAGTTACTCTGCGTAATATGCGGCGAAAGTGAGTCGGATTTTTCATGCACTTTTTAGTTGTAGTGTATTTTATTTTGAAGGCATGTTTCAATGTTACCATAGCGACCACAGAGTGTTGCGGCCAGATAGGACGTTCCTCGTGTCATGATTCATGTTTATTATTATGTTTCGAAAATACCACATTTTTCATGCGGGTCATATCATATCATTTTGTTGTATTGATCCGGCCGTTGTATTTATCAGTCCGTGGGGCAAAAAAGGTTGTGCACCGCTGGTTTAAACGACCTTCACTGAGGCAAGCGCATGTTTGCCATCGGAAAAATCTCCCGGCACACCGGCAAACAAAAAGATAAAAAGATCATCAAAGAGCAAATACTGGAATAACGATCATCGCCTCTCAGTTTCATTACAATTGTACTTCGTGTGAAATCTGAGCCTGTGGAAGAGGATTTCAATTGCGCTACCTGTCACTATAGGTCGCTGGCATAGATAGGGGAACATTTTTATTTTATTTGTATTTTTTTTTTTTTTTTTTTTTTTAGCACAATGCCTTCAACACACAGTGGTCGCGCTGCGTTAATCCTCACCCTCGTCCCTCGAGTAGTCCTCGCCCGAATGGGGCTCAAACAGGTAGTCGCCCGTGGCCAGTTCAAAGGCCTGCGAGACAAAAAGAGGCGGCGCCGTCGTTACACGGCACACGTGCACCGTACATGGAGTCGGGTGCGTCGCGTCGGATTTACCATGCAGGCGGTGCTCCAGATGTCGGCAGGAGTGCTGTAACCAGCTCCTATCAGCACTTCGATGGAGCGGTACTGTCTGGTCTGGATGTCCTCGGTAAAGTGCTTGTGCTGCAATGCAGGAGTGGATGGATTTTAATATACGATGATGTTTTCACCGTTTTTTTTTTTTAACCCTTTCAGGGACAGTGGTTACTTCAGTGGACAGTTTATTGTGTTATCAGGTGATGGGTTGTCATTATTTGTCCATGAAAGGGTGAAGATGAACTGCAATGTTAGAATCGCCCATTCAAAAAAAAAAAAAAAAACGTTGGACTTGTTTTTACTATTATTGGTCATTTTTTGAATGACATTTTTTTTCCCCAACAACTCACATCCTAACAATTTTATACAAAATACTACTCAGTCTTTACATCGTTACTATCGCCATAGAACCGCGCGATTTCCTGCAGGCAATCAATATTATATATGTATATTTTTATGCTGATTGTAATAATCAAAAAGTATTTTTATTTATTACTCATGAAATCGTCATCAAAACTTCACCATTAAAATGTGTTTTCCAAGCATTTCAATGAGTGCTCTTGAAATGAGCGCTGTTCTAATAATTGAAATGAATGAGAAAAACTCGGATTTAATTATTATTATTTTTTTTAACCGGAAAAAAATGTAATAAAATAGGCGTAATTTTTTTTGTGCTGCCTTCAATGAATTCATTCAATGAGATTTTCAGTCCTTTGAAGTCAAGTTTGGATCTTACCACCCAGCAGGCATTTCCAAGGTCAGCTATTTTCACCCGGATAGATTCAGCGTTGCGGGGGTCAAGTGGGTTGATCAGGAGGTCTGCAGCTCGGGCTCGGGCTGCCAGTGCACAGAGTGGATCGGATGTGAAACAAAACAGTTGTCGTGGCATGTTGATACGTTTTGGTGAGACGCAACAGTGCTTCATTTGTTACACATTTTCTTGTTGCCATCTTACTTCAAAATGAAATTAATTTTTTTTTTTAAATCCTCAAATTTCATGCACGAAACATACCTTTGGGCGTTTCCCCCGTGCTGGATGACGATACGGTGCGGCTGCGGTCCAGCGCGGGGCTGTCGGGGGACTTCCCCGCACCGGTGTCGCCCGTGCCCCCGCACACGGGACTTCCCGGGTCCGGGTCCAGAGGCAAGTCGGGAAACAGCGCCACGGCGGCCCTCAGGCGCTCGCCCTCGCCGTTGATGAGTCCCGGCTCGCCAGCCTCACCGTTGAACATCTCGTAGCCGGAGCTGAGCGAGAGATCCCTGTCGGTGTAGCTGAGCTCAGACTCCACCAAGGGGCAGAGGAGAGGCTCGGGCGTGGTGGGCAGCTGCGTCTCGGGCCCCTCCGAGATCAGCAAGACGTGGCCGTTGGTCTTGGCCACGTCGGTTTGATTGGCGTGCGTCTTGACGGGGGAGCTGTTGTCTGTGAGGAGGTCGGCGGTGGTGTCGTCGTCCTCCTCCGCTTCCTCATCATCCTCCTCCTCTTCCTTGGCTTCTTCTCTCTCCTCCGTCTCCTTTCCCTCAAGCTCATTTTCTTTCTCCTCCTCATTGACTCTCTCTACCTCCTTCTCCAGCACCAGCCCTTTTGGTGCATCTTCTTTCTCCTTCTCCTCCTCCTGCTCCTGCTCCTCCGTCTGTGTCAAATCTCCGTTACCGGGAGGGATGGGGGCGTCTTTCTCAGCCACGGGCGTAAGATCCTCTTCCTCTGCGTCTTTGTCGCAGTCGTCATCGATGATGCGGAGGGCATCCTTCTTCTCCTTCTCCTGCTCCTCCTCCTCCTCCTCCTCCTCTCCAGCCTCCTCGTTGTGCGCTGCGCCTGAAAAAGTGCAATGTAACGTCACTCATAACCCAGTGGCGGATTTGGAGATGTGTGATGTGACCAATAACCTGTAAAACTCAATTGAAAAAAAAAATCAAAGTAGGTGTGTTATTACTTTGGCTAATGCTAAATGCTAGACAGTTCAACACTGTAAACAATTCAATGCACTCACATTATCCCGCCTTTTTTTTTTTTTTTTGCAGCTATTGGAAGCTTTACGTTTAACTTGTAAAGATATTGTCCCACATTGTAGCGTTTGAAACGTGCCGCCAGAAAAGCTTGGCACGCATTCGATCTGGCCACAGCATTATTAGCCTTTAAAGGACTACATTTCCCATGATTCTTGCTCACAGAAGCAGGACATCCTTCTACTTCCGGTATGGCAAAAACAGACGCCCTCTTGCAATTAAATGCGGGTGAGAGCGAGAATGTGAATAGGATGCAATTTGAATAAAAGAAGGTTAACTGACAAGCCAACATTCATCCATATGTAAGGTGCACCGCATTACAAGGTGCAGTCGTTTTTTGAGAAAATTAAAGGACTTTAAGTTGAAAAATACTGTCACAACAGTATGAATAGATTGAGTTGATGTTGCGGGGGGAGAGCTTTGGGTGAAGAAACAGGAAGTGACGTATGTGATACGAGACTGAGTTACGTACTGTACTTGTACGTAAACGGTTATGGCAATAAAAGTCAAATAAGCAAGATGTTTTCCCCATCCACTCTGTATGGTCAGTGAGAACGGAACAGAGTGAAACAAATACGGCAACTGACGAGATGCGTCCACGCCCTCCTATAACTGGGGGATGTGTGCATGTTTGGAATGAATCAATTAAACTCACACGTCTAAAGGGATAAAGTGTAAACCAAAACATCATCAGGTTTTGCGAAAATAATTTTCTCACAGGTACGTGCAAAATGTGTGCTTGGGTTGCCTTTGCGTCATTTTGTCAAAAATAATCATAACTAGTACATGGGGTTCATTTTCAATGCCAAAATTTCAGTGCCACCAATCCAAGCAGCAGAAACGTCGATGACGCTCACATGTGTGATTGGTCAACCTGGTGGGCCTCTCCCCACCTTCCTCCTCCTCCTCTTCCCCATCCTCATCCTCATCGTCATCGTCATCGCTCTCTCCGAGGGCCATGCTGGGGCCCGGCGGCATCAGTTGAGGCGCCGAGGTCGGCGTGGACGTCCGCTCCGGCGGCGGCCGCTCCGGCGCGTCCTCTTCGTTGGGCCCTTCCTCCTCTTCCTCTTCCTCTTCCTCATCACCCTCGTCGTTGGCTCGCTCCTCCTTCTTCTCGGCTTCCCTCTCCAGGGCTTCGATCTCCAGCATCCTCTTCTCCAGCAGCTCGGCCTGACGCTTCTGCTTCTTCTTCAGTTTCTTCTTTTTGTTCTTGGAGATCTTGCCCGCCTGGGAGCAAAGTCGGAAACTCATTAAACTGCAGGCTAGAAATGTGTTTCCGAGTAAACTCGATCGGCATGTCAATTGTGTGTGTGTGTCTGTGTGTGTGTCTGTGTATGTGTGTGTGTCCTCTCATGTCATACTCACATCAGTCGTACTCACCGGTTTGAGCTGCGGGGCTGTGCTAACTGACACACACACAAGGAGAAACTGTCATCAGACACGTTCAAAACCCCGAGTCACAACAAGCAAAAGTCGCTCTAAGACATCATTCAGGGCTGCCCAAGGCTCTCACATGCACGACGGAAAAAAATTGTTTGCTCAGGCGTGACAAACTCTCAATCACACCATTGAAACCCACATTTCAATGGAATCCAAACAGATTTCAGGATGATGTGCAGAAGGCTTTCAGTCGCATGTGTGAATTTCTTTCACCGGTGTGTGTGTGTGTGTGTGTGTGTGTGTGTGTGTGTGACGTGTGTGTGTGTGT
>NW_017806062.1:1173101-1194805 GCF_001891065.2 Hippocampus comes | reverse complement strand
TGTGTGTGTGTGTGTGTGGTTGTGTGTGTGTGTGTGTGTGTGTGTGTGTGTGTGCATGTGTGTGTGTGTGCAAGCGCTTCAACAGTGTCGACAGTTGATAGCATTTCAATCGTGTTAATGAGCTAAAATGTCAAAGCGTGTAATAAGTAGCAGGAAAAAAAAATAAAATGTTTTAATTGAACACCGTGACCCTTGTGAGGATGAGCGGTTTAGGAAATGGGTGGATGGATTAAATGAAAAAAAATAAAAAATAAAATAATAAGTAACACACACACACACACACACACACACACACACACACACACACACACACACAAAATTAAAAATGAAAGGCGTAGAAATCAGAAAATATCTTTAAGAACATGAAACCCGTTCATCTAAAAGGTGTCGATGACACACAACTTGTTTGATAAATCACATGAAATTAACAAGACGATACAGGGCATTTGTACTCACCTTTTTTTTTTTCATTTAAAATTTTTTTTTGTTTTGTTTTGTTTTTTTTGGTTTTTTTTTTCTTAGTTTAATGGAGTCAGATTTAATTGGTGGGCCAATATGACAACTACATTACATATGACTTGACCAGTAGATCCAGAAAGCATTTTTTTTTTTTTAAAGGAAGAAAGTTTCAATATATGTTTGGACTTTAGTATTTGGACTTGGCCTTTGAGAGCGTGATAAATTCCAAGCCCATCTGTAAAAAAGGATTGATCCGAGATGAGGATGTGTCCTTGATAAAAGTCATTTCACTGCAACAACCGCAGGTAAATTCAGCCCAAACGAGCATCATGGGACAAGTGAAGTGCACTTCGCAACTGCAGGGGGAGCCAGGGAGCAATAAAAAAAACATCCCACCTCCTGGATGCTGTCATGGAAGTATTGCATTCACAATTGTTTCCCCACTGCAACTGATATGACGTATGAGGGGGAGAGAGAGAGACGATATTTCCTCGCGACATTCAGCGGCATCCTTACCTGCCGACCCGGAAGGGGGCGGAGCTCCGGCTTTCTGCCACTCGGTGGCCTCCATGGCCATGCGCCTCACAAACGTGTCGTCCACACACATCAGGATGTTCTCGGGCTTGATGTCGGTGTGAATGATTTTACATTTGGTGTGCAGGTAGTCCAGCCCTTGCAAGACCTGCGCACAAAAGTCCAAATCGTTGCTTCAGTGCCCGGGAAATGTTACTTTCGTAACGTCTCCATGATTTTAGGATCTGCGCCGAGGGACTCCGGTTGAGCTTGTTTACATCGTTGTACGTCTTCAACCATGCAGTGTGAATGCAACTGATGTGGACAGCGTGGGTCTGGGTCCTCACCTGTTTGATGATGCTCTTGACGCACGGCAGCGGCAGGCCTTGGTAGTTGGACTTGATGATCCACTTGAGCAGGTGGTGACCCAGCACCTCGAACACCATGCACACATCTGGACTAAGAGTTAAAGGACAAGCATGGCCGCCGCATGCGCAATGCACTTGTTGATGATGTCAGTCAGACAGCCACTGACACAGACCAGCCAACTTACACACACACCGAGCCCCCTTGGCCCCGTTTCCCCCCTCCCACAAACACATACGCTGTCCTGAGCAGGATACGAATGCCATTGACGCCGGAGATCTTGAAGTCGTCGATCAGCTGGACCACCATGTCTTTGTTGGGGTCGGCGGGGTCGCTCTCCCTCACCTGGGGGGAAAAAAAAAAAAAAACATGAAGGAAGTTCAAGTGGAAAGGAAACACCAAGATAACGACGGGAGACCCAATCGGACGCTCACACATCGCAGCAGTTTGATCTCATCCAAGGCCGTCTCGGTGTAATGCTGAGCGCTCTTCACTACCTTCATGGCCACAAAGTTCTTCACTCTACACACACACACACACACACACACACACACACAGACACCTCAGCAATTGGATTGTACAGAAAGAAATGTGCCTCATCACACTTCATCACACTCACACCAACACCGAGTAAGTAGGCAAACGTGTTTGAGAAAAACAGTCATGATGATGCATAAACACAATAATGTTGATGCGTCATGACCTCATCAGATGTCTTGTAATGATGCAAGGATCCATGAATGTTTTGTTTTCTTTTTTTTTTTTTTGTTACGTGGTGAAAATCGTCGGTAGGCGATAGTTGATTCATATTCTCTTGCTCATATTGTACTGGTTAGCAGACGGGGGTCATGCCGGTCGCTGTATTTTGTTTCCTATGGGAAAATTTGATCTTAGAGGTTCCGCTGTTTGTGTGCAGGACTTGTATGAACGCAGCGACTCGAAGTGGGAACTGTTACTTATCGACAATAAAGACTGATTACTTAGCGCTCTTCAAGTAACCCAACGCCAGCTCACAAGACTTCCATTACTGTAATTAACACCGACAGCGTGAGTAAATACGAGTGTATGTGCGTGCGAAAGCTGACACTGGGTTAATGTTACGCTCATGCAGCCTGCCAACTTACAAAACAAAACGTCATGAGCTTTGGTGTCAGTGCAGTCATGTAGCGTGTGTCAAATTTTAGGGCGAAAAGGTGTGTGTGTGTGTGTGTGTGTGTGTGTGTGTGTGTGTGTGTGTGTGTGTGTGTGTGTGTGTGTGTGTGTGTGTGTGTTTAACTCACTGGATGTCCCAGCACAGCCAAACGGTGGAGAAATGTCCCCATCCCAGCTTCCTTATCACATGGTACCTCCCGTTGAACAAATCTCCGATCTTGACCGGATGGTAGCCTCCTGAGAGACACAAAAAGAGGCAAGAGGAGGTTTGAAAAAGCTTGAACAACAGAAGAGTTTGGCACAAAGACAAGTCTACTTTGACAGATTAAGAAAAATTATGCGAAAAAAAAAAACCATCAATTGGATATATGTTGGTACAATTTTGATAGAACTGGCTATTGGCTAGCTTGTGTGCTAGCCAATAGCCAGCTAGCTAATCAAATTATTGAGACTTAGCCAGCTAGCTAATCAAATTGTTGAGACTTAGCCAGCTAGCTAATCAAATTGTTGAGACTTAGCCAGCTAGCAACGAGAGAGCGAGAGAGAAAAAGATAGATAGATAGATAGACACAGACAGACAGACAGAGAGAAAGACAGACAGACAGACAGACAGACAGACACATACTGTAGATAGATAGATAGATAGATAGATAGATAGATAGATAGATAGATAGATAGATAGATAGATAGATAGATAGATAGATAGATAGATAGATAGATAGATAGATAGATAGATAGATAGATAGATAGATAGATAGATAGATAGATAGATAGATAGATAGATAGATAGATAGATAGATAGATAGATAGATAGATAGATAGATTTAAAAAACAGAAACATGAATACACTGAAAAATATTGGTGTGTTGAATTTACTCTGTCATTACTATTTCGTCAAGTGGCTGCACAAAATCACATCATCTGGATCCAGCTACATTTTTGAAGTGCATGTACAGGTATATGTCTACTTTAAAAAAAAGTGTCTGGATCCAGATGATTTGATAAAGTATTTCATGCAACCACTCGACATGATAAAATTGAGTCAACTCAACAAATATTTCTTTCAGTGTACAGACAGTCAGGATTGGTGTCTTGTGTATCTTTTCACGGTGTTCCATCCTGACCTTTGCAGTAATCCGCTGGGTCCTCCTGCTCCTCATTGTCGGAGCCCAGGATCTCCTCCTCCGGCTCCGGGGGCCCCGCCGGCTCAGGGGGAGGCGGAGGGGGCGGCGGGGGCGGAGGGACACTCGGCGAGGCTTTCTGCTGCGTCTCAGGCCTGCCGACGACAAACGAGGCGACGATATAAATGTGTGCCTCAAGTGTCGTTTGGTCTTTCCAGGCGGTGACTCACAGTGTGAGCTGCAAGTGTGACTCAGACTCGGATAACAACTTCAGACATTTCCTACTTATCTATTTCTTTTTGGTTTTTTTTTTTTTTTTTTATGTCAGCAGTGGAAGTGTGTGTGGCTGACAGGTGGTGCGCAACAGGAATCCCAACCATAAAGAAAAAAACTCGGGAAATGATGTCAGAATTTCTGGAACTGGATGAGCGGAATCCGCAGCTTGTTATTGTGTTGAAAGTTCTGAAAGAAAGTTCTGTATTGATGCTCTGAGGTAGTAGGGGTTTTTTTTTTCTTTTCACACCAAGTACCAGAAAATGGAACAAGTGACTCTCAAACTACTACCATCAATGTTAAAAGTGGTCCTGTTTTATTCCTAAAAATTAGGGCCAGCCCAAATATTTGGCTGGCCGATTTAATTAGCTGATAACTCTTTTAAAAGTGGCAAAAACCGACCTTTAGTTATTCATTTTACATATTAACATTCAAACATTCCTCCTTGGAACTACTTCCTCCCCCGCCCCCAAAAAATTGCTGATTTTTGCCAAATTTTCTCTGTTGCAAAGTTAAAGACTAAAAGACATTCATGTAACACAGTCAAATGCTATGCTTGTAATTCATCTTTACTGTTGTACAGTATGTGTTAAGGCGGGGGTGTCAAATTCAATTTTCTCATGGGCCACTCTGGAGTGACGTCTTTGCGCAGAGGGTCATTGATGACAGTGATTCCACAAAAACATTGAAGCGTGTCATTGCATTATGACTTGTACACGACAAATTAATGGATTACTAGTTTTGAAATCAGTCCAGTCAACACTAATAGTTTGTTCGATTATTGTTCAAATGCGTGTCAATAGGCGAACAAAATTATTGCAAAATCTCAACATTATTTATGACACATGAAAATTTGACATTTTGGTCGAGATATGAGCAAAGATCATGCAAGTTGACACGCATGATTTGCTTTCACGGGCCGCATAAAATGACATGACGGGCCCCCGGGGCCTTGAGTTGGACACCAGTGTGTTAAATTAATGGCATTTCAATTCATTTCAATGTGCAACAGTGATTTGACATCAGTTTCAATTGAGTTCCAAGCGTTGTCATGGACCGAATTCAATTCATCAAGTTCCCCCTTTAAATGCCCACAAAAATCGGGCACTCCGACGTGTCGTGTACATCCCATCGTCGTCTTCATTGTCATGACGCCCATAAAAACATCAACACAAAAGACAGCATGTGAAAGCTGCATTTAACGGCGGTCACAAGCGCAGACACATGATCTCGGTGCGTTGCCGTGGCAACTGCAGCGAAAGAAGGGGTGCTGGGTTATAGGGGGTGGTGGTTTCTGGGCAATCCGGTACACAAAGACTCAAAAGTGGGCAGCGACGACGACAACGACGTCGGCTTGCCCGGAGCTGATGTGACGGGAAGAAGATTGGTGCTGAGATTTCATTGTCCATCCGTTACAACCGACACGATGTCCTTGCACTATAGGATGCCGCGTCTTTACCAAGCCTGTCACGTAGGCCGTTTATACATCACAGCTACACTCTCTGCTTTTTTCCTTTTTTTTTTCTGATACGGTCGATGGTAGCACAACTCAGCCACACCTCCCACGCCCTCATAACTTCCTGGATGCGAGCCGAGTCCCGCTAGAATATTACAGGAGGGCATTAAATACACCGCAGTCTGAAGAAACGGCGAAAGGGAGGCGAGCAAACCAGCCGCAGAGAGAGAAACAGCGAGAGAAAGACGGCAGTTAGGTACAAGGTCACGTGACATGTAATGAGGTGCGCCGTCATTACATAAAGGAGCAAGGCAAAAGTTGATGTCGCATTATTAAACACAATAACGGGAGAGGGGCACGTAATATATTTGTCCACTTGGGAGTTGCCATTCGGATATTCAACCGTAGTATCCCGAGACTTTGAGGGTCCTATTATTGTCCAGCCCAAAGTGCAGTCCAACTGTCCACATGGTTGGAAATTTTTCTTCCTTTTGGTATTTTCATAGACAGTGCAGCTTGATATGGGTGTTTGCGCCGTTGTAGGAGTGCACACAGCTGATTACCGGCTGCCATCGTTCTTTTTAAACTCAGTGCAATAGAGGTTCACCGTCTATATTGAGGAAGCCTAACAGACTCGCTGGACTCTGCGCAGATCGGCGAAACTAAACAAATTAAGTATATTCATAAAAAAAATGGCAAATTGCAGATTATGAGCACTTGGAGATCGCGTTCCTGGATAAAATCCACCAAAATCCTGTTCCACCATCTGCGCCACAACTTAGACCATTTACACCCCGTCGAAAGCTTTCTGCTACCAAATTGTCAGGTGCGCCAGGGGCAAGTAATTGAAAATAGCCCTCGGTTTGTCGGCACGCAAAGTGAGGAACAACACGGTCTGCCGAATTCCCCAAACAGCGCAAACTTGCACCAGTAGAGCATGTGCGCCTCTAGAGCTGTGCGTTGGTTGTGTAACGGAATTATTTGTGTTATTCAATTTTCACATATGGCGGGTGAGTCTCGAACATATCCCCCCCACCCCTGGAAAAACGGAGAGGCAGACAATAACATATCACCCACTACTGAATGAGAAAAGTTCATTTTTCCTTTTGTGTAGAGGCAAAACAGAAGGCCAGAACATGTCCTCCCACATGTTTCTTATTATGCATTTTACTCCAAAGACATCTCCAAAAGTGACATCTAGTCGTGGCAATCAGTTGTGATTAGCACCCCCCCCCCCAATCCCCTGGCTGAAGCAGCGCTAAGTACTCCCCCTTCCCCTAATGGGGACTCATTTTCGCATTAGAAGAACTCCTCGACTGCATGTGTGTACACTGTCGCCATAGTTACCGTGATTGGCTCCAGTCTCGGCGTAACCGTCGCCGTGATTGACCTTCCAAGAGTAAGGACCATAAAGGGGTAAACATACAGGCTCCAAAACATTCCATTTATTCGGCGACGTCAGCCTCCAAGGTCATCAGGGGTAAAGGACAAAGGCCCAAAAAACAAAAATCATTATTTCACTTCTATTTATATTAACTCTAACCCAACGTGTCAAAACTAAAAACTGCTTTGACCTCAAGTTCAGGCTTTCGTCTAAGCTAGTTTTATATTTTTCAAGGGTAAAGAATGGCATTGGCTGGCGACGATAAGGCATTGTGGGCTCTAAAATGTGCGAAGACAGCCATACAGGAAGGTCTAGCAGATATTTTTGAGGAAAATAATCAAATACAGTCTGCCAAGTGGAGAGCTGATTGGGAACAAGGTGAAAAAAAATTCTAATCTGAAGACAAAACACAAAACAAAGGTGGGTTCACGGGCAGTCAACGTACTGTTAGCTGATTAGCACATAGTATTTTCCCGTGTCATTTTTCATTCCTACCAACTTGATGAAAAATACGTCGTTTCTCAGCCTGTCATATTTGGAATTATTTACGTTTGTTTGTTTTGTTGGCGGGCAGGGATGCACCCTGCATTTAAGGAATCAGTAGCGGTTACTCTTCAAATTGGAACGGACAGCAGAATACGGTCATCAAGACGACTGATCTATTTTTGCCAGAAAATCATCAGCATTGGCCGTTATCGTCGAGTGCTCCAGACGTACAAATATTTACACACACACACACACACACACACACACACACACACACACACACACACACACACACACACACACACACACACACACACACACACACACACGACTAAAAACCCAAGGAGAAATTGTTTTGATGACGCCAGGAATGAGATTCAGCCATCTATCAAGTGCAAGGTCAAATTGTCGTCTTTTTTTTTTTCTTTCTTTCTTTTCATAGCATAGACCAGGGGTCGGCGACCCAAAATGTTGAAAGAGCCATATTGGACCAATATGGAAAAATATGTCTTGAGCCGCAAAAAAATTAAAAGCCTTATATAAGCCTTATAATGAAGGCAACACACGCTGTATGTATTTATATTAGCCTACTATCAAAATGACTACGTTGGCTACAAATACACAATGAGCCCTCCATCCATCCATCCATTTTCTGACCCTCACAAGTTGTCACGGGGGTGTGCTGGAGCCTATACCAGCTGACTTCGGGCAGTAGGCAGTAGGCGGGGGACATTAGGGCGGCGCTAAAGAGCCGTATGCGGCTCTGGAACCGCGGGTTGCCGACCCCCGGGCATAGACAGTCAGGACGGCATAAACACCGATTACGCTCAGTCTCTGACGAAAGGGCACCCGATGACACTCTTTGTCAAGAGTTTTCATGATGCACTGTTGTTATTTTGACAGAAAAAAAAAGAAAAAACAAGGTGGCTTGCTTGAAAATGGCTTCTCACCAGATGACAAATCTAAGGAATGCGACCACGATGACATGGACACAAAGGACTCTTTGCCAATCATCCTGCATTAGAATCCCATTGCACAGAGCTCCGCTTGTTTTGTGTCGGAGCAGTTTGGCTCCCGTGAACTGCTGACTCGGCAGTGCACAGCTGAAAAAAAAAAATGTCAAAACAACTTCCAAGGTTTACCCTCTAAACAGGCGGGCCCCTTGAAACATGAACACAGCACACGTGCAAGAATGCGCTGTCACCTTGACAGGTTTTTTTTTTTTTTTGCCCTGCAGATTGGATCCTCCGTAGAAGAGATTGACAGTATGTATGTGGATAATTTCCAGTTCTAGATTCTAAAACCCACTGTCTGCAAAGCTAGCACATTGTGACCTATTTCTGCTTACTTCGCACCATACCTAAAATCTTCCAAGAGTTCAAGAGTTCAAATGAAAATGCAGACATCTTCATTTTCTGTCAACTTAAGTCTAATTAGTTTTTTTGTTTTTTTTTTGGGTGAGAGCAACTCATTTTTTTCTTATTGAATATAAGATACCGCAATTAAAGAGGCCAATGTGGAAAAAAATCAAACTTCGGTGGCATTTGATCTCATTTCATTGCAAAAGCAGATAAACTCCAAGGTTATAATTTTCTTCAAAAACAGACGAGTCCAAAATATTCACATGACTCTAAAATGACACTGAAATTGCCAAGTATTGCACAATATTTTAAAAAATAATAATAACAGGAGAATTTACAAGAACTGCAATCTCCGTAACCAACCCGTAGCCTGAATTAAAATGAACTCTTAATCTGGGAGAGACAAATCATGTTGCTTAAAAAGAGTCCGTAAAATGCTTCTGGCTCTTGTCGACCTCTGAGGGAGGGGCATCCACTTTTTAAAGCTTCCAAGTGATCTCAGGTCGGATTCGGGGCCAGTCATAAGGAGGAGTCATGCCATATCACTTCGGAAAAAACACTTGTCTCAACTCTGAATTTGCTTGCGTCTGGGTTATTTCTCCGCATTGTGGCAAACGGCGCAGGCCTCTCCCAGAGCAGTTTTTACGGGTGCGCTGCTCCAAGTTTAAAAAGCGTCGATTGCCATTGCGCTTGGGGACGACTTATATCAACCAAAACATTGTTTATATGCAGTGGCAAAAACGCAAAACGATCCGGGCAACCGGTTTCTTCTCCGGAACTCTCGGTATTATTGTTTGCTTGTCTTCCGCTAACACTTCCAGTTCCGTCATTCCAAGCTTCATCTTGTGTTGGAAGGTGCTCGCCTTAATTTTCCACGGCAAAAAACGTCAGCGCTAACTAAAGTGTAAACCATTTTGAAATAGGGCCGCCTCGACCGTTTTTAAACCCGGTACCAGGTGAGCCGCAATTCCTAGTAGGTCACACACAACGCGCTCACCAACAGCGAGCACATCTGTACAGAGTAAAAAATAAAAATTTCTTTCATCGCAATTTAGCACCAGCTACTTGGGATCTTGGTTAATCAGGCCGTATATGTTCTTTGGTTTACTGCACGCCACGTGATGATTCATCCTCGAAAATGTCTAGTTATCACCGTGGTAACTGAGGTATTTTTCCTTAGAAACCATCATCATCATCATCGTCGTCATCCTCTCTGCTCAGTCTTGACATTTGGGATTCACAATGCCGGTCGTCCTTCAGGTCTGCCAAAACATTCCAAAGGTCTCCGATTGATTTGCGTGCCAGCCATTTTTCATTCCCCTTGGTGTTTCCATCTTGGCCCTGCGTCGGCGCCGGCGGGACAGCTGACTCATTCGCCGCTCTTTCCTCCGGAGTGTTTGTCGGAGTCCACACCTGAGACCCGAGACTATTTTCAGGATGAGATAGCCCGGCTTTAACCTCTCTGCATCCATTTTTGATGCACCGGCCTGCAGGTCTACAGATTGCTTTGAATCTGATGCCTGTCTGAGCACACATATGTAAAAACACATCAGCCCTTTTTTACACCGTCAAGTAAAGCTGGAATTTTTTTTTTTTTTAATCCCCAGGTTGCTTCTGTATGGACACAAAATGGAGGTACGAAGATGTCTTGTTTTTGTTTTTCAGCTCTATGATGGACCCCATGTGGCTTGCTAAGCCTTCTGGTAGGTAGCCAAAGCACGAGAGGAAGATCCTGACCATTCAGAAAAAAAAATAAAAAATAAGGCTCCTACGTCGGCTTCCAGAAGGACGGAGTGACGCTGCTTTTGTTTGAATGCATGGTTCACTGTGTAGCATCGCAGCGTATACCGCACCCGTGTAAAAGGCTGCTCACTCCTCAATACCGGGAACAGTGGTGTGACATTTAACACCTGACGTTGACTTTTCCCACCCATTTGTCACATTCTCAAGAATTTTACTCGCATTGATGTCATCTCGCATCGACATATCTGGTGGCGGGATGCTGTTTGGACGCCAAGTTCCAGTTGTGTTGGGTTCTGTGTCAAAGGCAAATCAATGTCAGATTGGGACTCAGCTATTTTGCAGGGTCTCTGTGTGAAAAAGGCTAATGAAGCACTTCTCCACTCCGGGGAAGTTAAACGCATGCTCAAGGACACTTTGAGACTTCTCCCAATCAATTCCCATATTTTCATCAACCTCCGGTTCATAACCATAAATCACAGACTGGGTTCCATACGGCCCAATCAATCACTTTCTTCCATCGCATCCATTTTCCTTAGTGCTTGTCCTCTTTGGCGTCGCGAGTACTCCAACCAGTTCCAGCTGACTGTGTGCTTCTCCATGATCATGACTGGGCACGTTTGCCTCACATTTCCGCGGTTCAGGGTTCAAATCTCGGTCAGGGCAGACCGGCTTCTTGCCACGGTCGAAAAAACCATGCAAGTGAGGTTGACTGAGGACTCGAAATGGTCCAGTGAGCGTGAATGTTTGACTGGGTGATGACTACTTCGGAGCCTATCCCGCCTCTCGCCCCAAGTCAGCTGGAATCAGATCCAGCACTCCTACGAACCGAATGAAAACAAGCTTGATGAGAAATCTTGGAGTGCCCAGAGTGTCACCAATCTTCTCATTCGACGATCAGGATCAACAGGGACCCATTCGTTTAAAAAAAAAATTGTTTTTTGCAGGTACGTCAAATCATCAGTGTTTGTCTTCAAGTAGAAGCGAGAGATGCTACAGACTTCTGTAAATAAAACAAAATAGGCCGCGCTTTGTTTCCGCATAGCCCAGGCCTCATCGATCAATACAGGCTCAATTGACTGATGCTGAACTCCCCCCCGCGCCCACCCCCACGGGCCTCCAAAAGATACAAGACCACATGCTGTGCGATGCATCGACTTGCAACCCTACAGAGGCTCTGAAAACACGCCATCTAATCATTAGCGACGGCCATGCAAAACCCTGCGCCGCATGCAAAAAACGACTGGCGCTAGTCAAATTGTGCAATGAAACCTGCTCACCGGGAATAATGTTTGCATTGCAAGAAAACAAAAAGAACACTACGTGACCGGTGGGGGGTCTTTTGCCACCATTAGATATGTCGTTACAGCCATGCTATCGTGACCAAGTTCTGTGACTGGGAAGAGCGAATACCTCTGCCAAGCCGCAAATAAAATCGTAGGTATCCATCAGTTTGTTGGCCAGCAGTCTACTTCCTGGTTCTCATCCAATGAGAAGCATTCTGAGAGAGACGGACACTTCCATTGATGATCACGTTTGCTACTATCCAGCCGTCCATTCATTTTCGATTGCGCTCGTCCACATTAGGTCACCGAGAGGTTATCGATCGACGTCAGTCGTTTATGCGGACGCTACCGTATATCGTTACTTTCTTCTAGGAGGGCGGTCTGTGATTCTGTTGGTCAGCTCCCCCAACCCACCGCGTGAAGATGTGAGTCTACTAGCTTCAGCGCAAGTAACTGTGTGACCGATCTCATTATGAGTACAATATTCATAAACTGGTCCCAAAATGGTGCAACTTTTACATATTTGTTTTTGGCGTCAAATTTGTCCCGTTTTGACCTTTTACAGTGACAAAACTACAATAAATGTGATTCGTTCTGCCCGAAATGCACACGTGCAACATCATCAAAATCAATTCGATCAACACTGACGCCTCACCGAAATTAACAGGTCACAAATAGCATCGGTCGCAAACGAGCAGCAATGCTAACAATACAGGCGATTCATTTTTTGCTATTCGTGGCAGGGCGGCCTATATTTCGCAATAACTTTATTTACATCAACAAAGCTCATGGTCGCCTGATACTTCTGCACAGTACAATGACAGGAAAGGAAAAAAAAAGGGACCCACACACATACCCGCTGGGTATCGGCCATTCGTTCCATTGTGCGCCGCCTGCACTTTGTTCTCTACATAGTGCAGTCATTCATTCAGTGGACATTCAGAGGTGACATCGGCGCACTCAGACCCAGCGGGAACCCATGCGTGTTAAACGCAAAGACAAAAGTAAAAAGAAAAAAAACAACACACAGGAGTTGGGGTGGCTTGTGGTAATGAACAGGACAAATAATTGGCCAACATGAGTTTGGAATTTGAATTCATTATCTGATTCCATTGCGATCACTTCTCACTCCAAATTCCAGTGAGCTTTTTTGCCTGAGATCAGGCGTTTATTTTACGGTGCTGGATATTAAAACTGCAACAAGACTGAAAGACAACGGGCTCTCTTTTCAAGGTCAGCACATCTGCATCGTGGCACAAATGCCGGCGAATCCTGGTTTTCAATGCTCACTGCGCGTTTGCCATTCTTCACGCGGTGGGTGGGACGGTCTCCAAGTGTTCACGTCACAGTGCATATGTGCTGAACGATTCGCCGTCATATTTAAAGGGAATTGAAGGACCGGCCGAGACCACTCACACAACGGCGCAGCCCTCCCTCTCGCAAATCCGCCAGCTTGCGCTCGCCTGCGAAATCAACAGGGCTAACGACGCTGCGTACCACCTATGAACCCGGTGTACCCGCGAGTGTACGTTCGGAGCTACCTTATTCTGAAGGCCCAGCGGCGCAGTCGTCGTGCGCATGAGGCCAGACTCCATCGCTTCTTCGAGGCAAAGTTTTTCTCCATAGAGCGAGAACAATGCAGGAAAACACACGCCAGCGTTACACTGTCCTCTTCTGTGCGCACACACACACACGCTCAACAGAGTTAAGAATTTGGGTGGCAGCCCCTAAGTCATGTGACATCTTGACACCCACATGCGAAGGATCCTTGACAATGTCCATCTCTGCTGGATGTGTGGACTCATGAGGTGCAAATACCATATTTTCCACACTATAAGGCGCACCTAAAAGCATTCCATTTTCTCAAATGCCCACAGTGCGCCTTATAATTCGATCCACCTTATATTTGAGTCAATATTCTGATTTCTTGGATGTAGTATTTTAAATGATGTGCTTTGTTACAGTTGCAGCGGTTGTGAAAGCGCGATATCAATAAAGCTGTATTGTATTCCCTTTAGCGCAGCTCCATCTGGTGGATGCATAACGCAACCGCAGCCACTATTGTAGCTTCCATTCTAGGCGCCTTATAACGCAAAGCGCCCTCTATATGGAAACAGTTTTGAAATAGGCCATTCGTTGAAAGTGCGCCTTATACTCCGAAGCGCCTTATAGTGCGGAAAATGCGGTACATAGAGTGTCTCCAGTAATCCCTCGCTACATCACCGTTCACCGATTTTTCTGTTGCGGAGGGGTATTTCAAGGCGTAAAGGATAAAAACGAATGATTTTTTTTTTTGCAGTCACATTTCCCCTTTTGGATTATAACGGCTAGCACGGTGGCTAACGTAATATTGATGAAATAAGAGCAGGAAAAGATGAGCGCGCTGAAGCCGTAGTTCAACTTGCAACGCTACATCACACCCTGCTTGTCCGGCGACCGATCATCTCCTTCAGGCGGAGGAAATAAGAATATGTGGGATTGGGAATGATAGCAAGTGTATGAAAGGCACGTGCGCTTCAGGAAGGGGCCCCGTCAACAACAGAAGGAAGAGTGTTCGCAGACACAATATCAACACTGTTGTCTGGCAGACAGTGACTAAGGCTGGCGTGCGTGCGTGCGTGCCAGTATCAATTTGGGATATTTGTGTGACGAGCTCAGAAAACAAAACAAAATTGAATTCATATTATTTATTAAATTGTTTGCATTTAGTCAAACGTTATTTTATTCAGTTGAAGTTGTGTTTTTTTTTTTTTTTTTGTTGCATGACATCGGATTTCAATGTGTGACTTTGTGTTTGTAGTTTATCAAATTATTCTTTATTCGATTCTATGTGTTGGATTATATTTTGACAAAATTTAATACAATTATTTATTTTCATTAAATTCATGGTGTCTGTTTGTATGATTCCACGCTTGAAATTTCATCAGCTTTAATGCGCGTGTCCACGCTCAGTGGATTTCCTCAATTTAAGTGAATTTAATTTCAATTTATTTCATTTCAATGTATTTTTCTTTTGTGCAATTTAATTTGGGATTTTATTCTGTGCAATTAACTAAAACATTTTTTTTATATTCAATTTAAGGAAAAAATGAATGCACACGCACTACCAATCACATTAACTCAATAAATTAAATTACAATTTTAATTGAAATGTATTTAATTTTGTGCAAATTTATTTCGAATTTTATGCCATGTATGTTATGCATCGACAAAAATGTAAAACAACAACTCATTTTTAATTTGAGAAATGGATGCACCATCAGTGACCCTCATCAATTTAATTACTGGCAATTTCTTTTGTATTTTATTTCATTTTAAATCTGTGTGCACTTTTAGTGACTTTCAATGTAATTGATTTCAATTGAATGCAAACACCACCTATTTGAATTGAATTCCAGTTATTCTATTCCTTCATTTCGTCGCACGCATTCCATTTTGCCGTATTTTCTGCAACATCAGCAAAGTCAGCTCAATTCACACTTTTCGTTTTCTACACGTGGGCATTATGCAACGCTGCTCACACGCACATGAACCAAGGAGGACATTAACATTCCACCGCCTCGACGCGCCGGTGACCCGACGTCACCCGAGTCTGCCGAGACTCGCCGCCCTCGTCTCCCTCCGTCTTCCGCAATCGTCGTCCTGCGCATCTTTCCACCGCCCCTCGCCGGCCTTCCTTTTCCTTTTGCCGTCATTGTCACCTCTCTCGCGCCAAAGGCTATCTCGCCTTTCTCTCACACATTTCATCCCACAGGATGAAGCGCCGACTGAACGCGATTCACAAAACAAACGGCTGCGACTCTCAGCCGGCGATGCTGTTAAGACTCGCCGAAAATATGAGGCGACACAATGCAAACGAGACGTCAGCGGCAAATAGAGGAAGACAGGGGAGGCGATGAGGTGGAGAGGACAAAGAGGGGGTGAGCGACGGGACACTGAAGCCGCCGGAAAAGACTTGGAATGCTTCAAATGTAAAAGAACCCAACATTCTGTGGTGAGGAGAGAATAGTCGATATTCCATCATGCCCAAAAAAAAAAATGCTGCCCCACGATGTGACCTTTGAACCCACTTGAGGGACCCGGCTGAGGCGCCCGCTGCATTAAGATCAGGTGTATCACCATGGCGACGGCGCACGACTCGGGTTAGGGTGTCCTGTTCCCTCACTTATTCCCATTACTGATTAACCAGCACGCATCATCTTCAATTGAGCCGTCGGCTACCTCAGAAGTTGCCACGCCGCGCTTCTGCTCCAAGTCCAACGGACCTTCAAGCGAATGCAGTCCTTTTAATGCTTTTTTTTTTTTTAACGTCATAATTTATACTGTGTTTTATTTTTGTTTTGTTTATTTCAATTTTATATTCCAGTTCAGTATTTGATTTCAAATCATTTGACTGTAGTACGCTTCATCCAGTGATTTTTGTGTAATTAAATTTTCCTTTCAAGGTACTTCAATTGGATTACATTTTTGTATAATTTAATCACATTTATTGTGTTTCTATTAATTTCTTCGTATTTAAAATGTGTGGGTTTTTTTTAAACTAAATTAATTTTATTTTAATTAATTTAATTTGGGGAGGCCCGGTGTCGACTGGTTAGTGCGTCGACCTCAAATAAAACAACTACGCAATATCACGCAGGAGGCATTGATGTTCCACTCACCAACCTTTTTGAAACTGTTCCAGTTACTGTTTGGGTCATTGTTTTCCAAAGCAAAAGCAGATGTTTGCAAATGTTAGCCTGTCTTAAATACAAAAAAAAAATCATCGTCATCAACAGTCTTCCTCATGAAAGATGAAAGAAATGAAAGAATAATTACTGTTGAGTGGCTGAAATTAGAAAACGGAGACAATTTGAAGCAAACGATCACTCGATGATTAAAATAGTCGTCGATTAATCTGATCATCGACGACTTGCCGATTCATCGATTCATTTTGACGCCTCTTGTGACTGAATGACTGCGGGAAAATGTGCAAAACGGAGGCAGTGGGACAATGGCAGCCACTTGTGTGTTTCTCCTTGGACGCTGGATGGAAGGCGTGAGTCGCGAAGGGAGGTGTTAACGGACGACGCAGAACGAGAAGGCAAACGGGGACGGGGGAGGGCGGGGGGCAGGACTGGACCGGTTTGAGATCTTGTCGTGTTGCAGCTCGGCTGGACGCTGACTCCTGCCCGCCTTTGTGAGCGTTTGTATACGAGGCAGTCATGTGTGCGCCTTGAGCAATGTGGGTCAGAGCAGAAAAGATGGTGGCGGCCGCACAAGCCGGTTGAAGCTAGTTACCGTGGAAATTTGGAGGGAAAAAAAAAATACATCTTGTCCAAACTACAAACTATGGTTATCCTTTCACTTTTGTTTTTAACAATTCGGGACTCTACCTCTCATTCATCTTGTTTTGTTTCACTGTTTGCTCTCTCGCACTATCACTCTCTTTGTGCCGCAAAAACCTTCTTTTTTTTTTTTTCCTTTTGGTTTTGTGACAGATTGATTAGTGTTTCAGCCCTCCATCCCTTCAGCTTGATTGGAACAAGCAGCAATTTAATCAAACAAACGTATGAAACGACCTTTAAATACAACCTTGTTTGTAGCACCGGCAAGAGAAACACCCCGATAAATGAATGATCCCATTAACTGGAGATAGACTATTTGTAGAAAGGCTTGGCGACACAGCCCTTCACAAACAAATCAATCAGGGGTCGCACGAAAGCCATTCGTTGTCCCCCGTAGTAAAATACAAGACCCCCTCAACCAGCCCCCCCCCCCCATCCGACCCCCGGGAAACATTTGCATCCCTTCGCCCTCCAATCCAAAGTTACCATATTTTCCACACTGCACTGGATTATGAGGCGCACCTTCAATGAATGGCCTATTTTGTAATTTTTTTTCATACATTGGGCGCGCCGCATTATAAGGCGCAATCTACAATGCATCCACTAGATGGAGCTATGCTCAAGGAAACGCCAACAGAACGATCAGATGTCAGTAAAACCTATTTAATAAAGCAGCGACACAGTTCACTTAACTAAGAGCAAGTTATAACAAATTGAATTTTGAACTCTCTTGCCGCTGCTCTGTTTCCGTGTTCAACTGCGAAACCGATCGCCTTAAGTTTGAACTCTGCGTTGTCAGCATGTCTCGAGCAAGGAGCCATTTTAGGGTCGAAATATTACCGTCATGACCATACATACACAAGGCGCATCGGATTTTAAGGCGCGCTGTGTGCTTTTAAGAAAATGGAAGGCTTTTAAGTGTGCCTTTTAGTGCGGAAAATACGGTAATCAGTTTCAACTTGGGGTCATAAATGAACAAGACATCCGCGGGTCACATGGGAAGGAGGCCATGTGCAACTTGTGTTTCAAGTCGGGTGTCGATTTGATGAAAGAGGAGATGAGATGGAACTCTATATAGTCTACGCTGGAAACAGCTGCATGTGTGTGCATGTGTGTGTGTGTGTACCATGTATTCATCCGCGGCTATTGGCTGACATTAAATCTACACCCGTGTGTACCTTCATCCCTCAATTCTTCCTCCTCACTTTGTGGTTTCTTTTCACCTTTCACCTGAACTGAACGCTGCGCTCCATTAAACGCACTGATTGCTCAACTGTGTTGACAGAGCACACACACACACACAATTAAGGGCGGACCAAAGACGTTGACCTTCGCCCAATGTCTCGACAAAGCCGCTGGCTCCGAACCTCACTTGTTTCTCCCCCCCGAGACCTCGATCGGTGCTCAATAAAATCAACTGCAGCACAGGTGTCATCCTCAAGGGCAGATCCAGCCAGCCACAGGCTTTTTTTTGTGGCCCAGTAAAGCAAATAAATTGCGTCTATATCATGATACGACTGCATTTGCAATTCAACAAAACACACTCAAGAGCAAAACCGAGAACCAAATGTCCCAAAAAGCTTCGCTGAGCTGGACACACGCGGGTCGCTCATATCAGCTTCAGGTGGCGACTAATGCGCCCAAACACGCTGCAGAGTCGCTCCAAAGTCAGTCATGGGCGCCGCAGTGCCGAAGAGTACGCTCCATTTCTAAAAAGTATCATTCTCACAAAGGGATGATGAAGAAAGATGGATAAAGTCAAACTAAGGGCTAAGCTAACCTCAGATTGACATGAAACAATTTTTGGGTGATCGAGGCCACTTTTCGGAGAGGTCTGGCAGGAACCGTGTTAAAGCGAAGAACCTTCATCTTTGAACAGCAAAAATAGGCAAAAATATGGACTCTAGAGACAACTATATTCCCCACTGAAATTGTTTCTGGACAAGAAAATAATTTGCTGCTATACCCAATGTGAATTTAAGAAATGCAAAGCTGAATATACAAAAAAGAAAATTCGTTTTTTTCATTTCTTACATTGCCGTATTTTGATTGCTGAATACAAACTTTGCTTCATGTCTCTGGGATTAACCTGCAAAAAGATTGTTCCGCACAGTATTTTAGTAAAACACTTATTTACATACTGCATGCTGTTTTGGCTAATTGAATCTCGGTACCCGGAAATTTATTCGCCGATGGTCAGCAACTTGTTGCGCCGAGCGACGCAGTTACAGCGCTAATCCAAACCCGGGCAGACTCACCATCCATCTGCCAAGCGTGACGACAAAAGGCATCACATTCCTCTGGACAGAAACTTCCCAAGAGAAACCTTGTCGTCCTTTCTAAACCCAAATCAGTTCAACCATCCATCCGATCATTTGCTCCGACACACAGAAGTCGCCCAATCTGTTCGGCCTTACTCTCAGCAAACAAGCCTTTCGTGCGAGCGTCTCAGGACCAGATGGAGTTGTAGACGCAAGCATCACATTGAATAAATAGTCCAAAAAGAAAAGTTTATCACAAGTTTAACAGGTACTCAAAAGTACCAAAGAGTGGCCCTGTTTGTTCTCATCAAATGGCTCAGGCATGTGTTATCGGCATACTTTTTTTGTTCATATATTTATGCTCTAAAAATATTTTTCATACTCGGGACTTTACTACTGCGCTAGTGACAGACTACGGCGCGTTCCGACTCTGCACGGGTTCAGGTGACGTCGTCACCTTAGGAACGGAACTCCGTCGGAAGCCGTCGGTTAGCCCACCAAGTGCGGTGAAGCGTGTCATCAAAAACGCTCAAGCGGCGTTTCTTCAGGACGTCTTCTCTTCCACATGATTATCCGTTATTAGCCACAACGTTACATTCCTTGTAACGGCCACTGTTCGCCATGTAGCAACACGAATGCTAGCTAACAAGCTAACAAGTATTTATCAGTTATTAGCCACATCCTTACATTCCTTGCAACGGCCACTGCTCGCCATGTAGCAAAACGACTGCTAGCTAACAAGCTAGCAACTTGCTAGCACATAAAAAAGGTTTGCCTGCAGTTATTTATTCGACACAGGACAGCTGCGGTCTCGTCCGCCCTTCCATATCAGTTCCCCCCTGACAATGTATGCTTTTTTTTTTTTTACTCCACAAACCGCAAATGGTCTATGTTTACTAATCAGCACACGTAACCCAAATTCTCTATGTAGCAACCCACACCGCGCCGGTGGTCCTGCTCTAATGAATCAATCTTTGTTGGGTATTTTAGGAAAAACTCTTGGGGATGAAACCTCATGACCCTCTGCAGTCACGATCCTCTTGTGCAGCTCCTAAATCGGTTGATGCGCGGAGCTGTGGTGTCATTTGATATGTCACGCGGCATCACGACTAGCTGTTCGTGTTGTTCTTGGCCAACAGCGGCTGCAACAATGCATGGACCGCCGCTTACCTCTTAATTACAGTCAGGCGACTGTGAGTCCAACTAGGTCTGGACGGAGTGATGATTTTTTTTCGATTTTTAATTTTTTTTCAAATGTAGTCCCATGACCATGACCCTAAACAAATTAAGCATAATGAAATGGATGGAAGCAACAAGATAAAGTGGCGATCGGAGACTCTGGTGCGCGAATCCAGTCCACTGTATCTCATGACAGATATGAAGATTTGTGCACACGCACGGCGCTTGTGCCAGTTTGAAGGGCCAGGCGTAAGGGCGCCTGATTGGACTTGGCACGCCATCGGAAGCTACCTGAGTCATCCTGTCTGCTGCGCGGCTCGCGGCAATGCCTGTCAGATCGAGATCTTTCAAGGCTCGCACGCTTAAGGGCCTCGGTCCGCTTTCATCTAAATAGAAGTAAGGTCATAAATCGGAGTGGTGCCTAGACTTACAAATTTGATTTGTTCTGCGACGATGCTTGTAACACAAAACAGGTGTGTTTCGTTATGCTAGCTCGTGGTTGTTTTCAAAATATACGACATTGTATGTTATGTCACTGTCTAGTAAGAGTGCTAATTTCATCCTGTCTGCTGCGCGTCTCGCGGCAATGCCTGGCAGATCGAGATCTTTCAAGGCTCGCACGCTTAAGGGCCTCGGTCCGCTTTCATCTAAATAGAAGTAAGGTCATAAATCGGAGTGGTGCCTAGACTTACAAATTTGATTTGTTCTGCGACGATGCTTGTAACACAAAACAGGTGTGTGTCATTATGCTAGCTAGTGGTTGTTTTCAAAACATACGACATTGTACGTTATGTCACTGTCTAGTGAGAGTGCTAATTGACATTTGGGGTACTGTAAGCCCGTGGCCTATTTTCAGTTCGCTGCCAAAATCTAGTGTTTGTATCTCAAATTTTTGCTTGTAAGTCAAAGCATCTAATACGGTGAACGACGACTCATCTCTCCAACAGACAGCCAAGGTGCCACCGTACGCTGAAACAATCCACGCCATTCATGCTTTCTGTTTTTAAATGACAACTGAAGATCAGAAAATAAAAAAAGCGCGTTATATTTGATCAAACAAAAACACAAAAAAAAGGCAAAAAAATGTACCAATTTTACCCAGTTCAATTCCAAGCTCAGATGAAAAATACTATTTAGAAAAATAGCCACCGGAATGAGTATGATTTTAAATTATATGGTCACATTTATGTGACCCAGACGTTTGCTTACGAGCTTAAGTCAAGATGCATTAGCTTGTTAGCCGCCACAATTGGACAACCAAGACATATAACATAAATGCAGTTCCACTCATATCACTACACTCATATCACTACACAATGTTTGATTAAAAAAAAAAAATA
>NW_017806062.1:1122375-1163770 GCF_001891065.2 Hippocampus comes | reverse complement strand
CATGACCCTAAACAAATTAAGCATAATGAAATGGATGGAAGCAACAAGATAAAGTGGCGATCGGAGACTCTGGTGCGCGAATCCAGTCCACTGTATCTCATGACAGATATGAAGATTTGTGCACACGCACGGCGCTTGTGCCAGTTTGAAGGGCCAGGCGTAAGGGCGCCTGATTGGACTTGGCACGCCATCGGAAGCTACCTGAGTCATCCTGTCTGCTGCGCGGCTCGCGGCAATGCCTGTCAGATCGAGATCTTTCAAGGCTCGCACGCTTAAGGGCCTCGGTCCGCTTTCATCTAAATAGAAGTAAGGTCATAAATCGGAGTGGTGCCTAGACTTACAAATTTGATTTGTTCTGCGACGATGCTTGTAACACAAAACAGGTGTGTTTCGTTATGCTAGCTCGTGGTTGTTTTCAAAATATACGACATTGTATGTTATGTCACTGTCTAGTAAGAGTGCTAATTGACGTTTGGGGTACTGTAAGCCCTTGGCCTATTTTCAGTTCGCTGCCAACATCTAGTGTTTGTATCTCAAATTTTTGCTTGTAAGTCAAAGCATCTAATACGGTGAACGACGACTCATCTCTCCAACAGACAGCCAAGGTGCCACCGTACGCTGAAACAATCCACGCCATTCATGCTTTCTGTTTTTAAATGACAACTGAAGATCAGAAAATAAAAAAAGCGCGTTATATTTGATCAAACAAAAACACAAAAAAAAGGCAAAAAAATGTACCAATTTTACCCAGTTCAATTCCAAGCTCAGATGAAAAATACTATTTGAAAAATAGCCACCGGAATGAGTATGATTTTAAATTATATGGTCACATTTATGTGACCCAGACGTTTGCTTACGAGCTTAAGTCAAGATGCATTAGCTTGTTAGCCGCCACAATTGGACAACCAAGACATAACATAAATACAGTTCCACTCATATCACGACACAATGTTTGATTTAAAAAAAATAATAATAAATAATAATAATAATAATAACACTGTTGTTAAAGTGTTTTGTTCGAAGTATCTTACTCTACATGAGGCTACTAAAAATAATGGACGACTCATCTCTCCAACAGACAGCCAAGGTGCCACTGTACTCTGAAACAATCCACACCATTCATTCTTTCTGTTTTTAAATGACAACTGAAGATCAGAAAATAATAAAAGCAGTTATATTTGATCAAACAAAAACAAAAACAAAAACAAAAAAAAAGGCAAAAAAAATGTACCAATTTTACCTGTAAAAATGTACCAATTTTTACAGTTCAATTCCAAGCTCAGATGAAAAATACTATTTGAAAAATAGCCACCGGAATGAGTATGATTTTAAATTATATGGTCACATTTATCTGCCCCAGACGTTTGCTTACGAGCTTAAGTCAAGATGCATTAGCTTGTTAGCCGCCACAATTGGACAACCAAGACATATAACATAAATGCAGTTCCACTCATATCACTACACTCATATCACTACACAATGTTTGATCTCAAAACTAAATAATTGTATAGTATCACCTGAAAAAAGTGGTATTTTTTTGTAATTGAATGTATCAAGGAGAAATGATACGGATTCAAAACAAGTGTATTAATCTTCAAGAAATGTGATTAGAAAGTGTCACAGCAATAATTTAGCCGCATTTACTCCCCGCGTGCCGCGAGATGTTCCGTCATTGGCGTCTTTGTCTGTTATGAAACGGAGCGGCTGAGAATGTTCAATCAGCCGCTTTGTTCGCCTCGTGGCGCTTGTCGATGCGTTAAGAACGACGGTATTTTAGAGGAGACAAAGAAAAAAAACAAAACGCGTTGTCGGGCCACTGCTCGGCGCTCACGGAGGGACGCGTGGAATTGGGTGATCCCACCCCGCAAATGCTGACCCGTGTTGACAGTCTTGCTGAGCAATGTGTCCGTGCTCCCTCCAAAGGACGGTTTGTGTGTAACTGCTGTAGTTGTCCCAACGCGTTTTGTGTTTTATTGTCTGAATGCATCAACTCGGCTCACCGACGGAAGACATGGGCTTCATTTTTTTTTTTTTTTTTCAAAAAACGTGAATGCAACTATGTTCATTAAATATTCAAACATGACTTTGGTGTCTACAAAAACAGAACGACCACACGTGCCATGTAAACATTATTATCATCGATCAACCTAACATGCGTCCGTTTCGTCTTTTTACGGTGGGGCTGACATGATTAAATACTAAAATCGAACCCATCTACTCATCGAATAATCTGATTTTAATTTGCTTTACAAAACCAGTTCCCATCGATTAGTGTTTATTATCCGATCACTGTTTGTTTAGTGATTAAAAAAAAAAAATACTGAGCAACGAATATTATACAATCGGTACTCAGCATTGTTTTCAAAACTGATTCAGTTACTGGCTCTGTCATTGCTTTCCAAAGTAAAAGCAAATGTTGACAAATGACGAGTAGTCGATTAATGGATTTTTTTTTTTTTTAAATTTCAATGAACTTAATATACATTTTAATAGAAACAACCGGTGGGTCAGTGGTTAGCACGTCAACCTCACAGTGCAGAGGTACCGGGTTCAATTCCAGCTCCGGCCCCCCTGTGTGGAGTTTGCATGTTCTGTTGCGGGCCTGTGTGGGTTTTCTCCGGGTACTCCGGTTTCCTCCCACATTCACAAAACATGCGTGGCAGGCTGATTGAACACTCTAAATTGCCCGTACGTGTGAGTGTGAGCGTGGATGGATGTTGGTCTCTGTGTGCCCTGCGATTGGCTGGCAACCGGTTCAGGGTGTCCCCCGCCTACTGCCCAAAGAGAGCTGGGATAGACTCCAGCACCCCCCAGTGACCCTTGTGAGGATGAAGCAGATCGGAAAATGGATGAACGTACGAGGGAAGTTGTGTTTTTTCCAGACAGATACCAGTATGAGATTTCACTCTTTCAGTAGTCACAGATACCAAGTGCCAATACCTGTAATACTCTTGCTATAAAAAAAAAATATCACAATGAACAAAACAATTGTGAACATAACCTTTCTTTCCGATCCAGAATATGATTCGCTGATGTGTCAAACTGGCAGAGCTTTGCGGCAACTACTGCCTCCTTGGCTTTACTCAATGTCAGATTTTTTTTTTTTTTTTGCCTTAAGTATCAGTGGCTGGTATCAGCAGCCTCCATGAGTACTCGGTACTGTACAATCAGGATGGGATCAGGGCAGCCTAAGTGTTTTTTTGGAAACATTACAGTCTTCACTGAACCTAACCAACACTGAATACTTTTACAGACTTTCAATAAGCCAAATAAACAATTCTGTGAATTACCAGTCATCAGTCTTTTTGTCTTCAAAGAACCGAGCATGTTTCGTGAAATGATCTGTTTTTTTTCTTAAAGAGTGAATCCATTAAGTCCTTCTTCCTCACACAGGCGCACTACAAATTTTCTTCAATGTCTACAAAAATCATGAGCGACGTTTTAGATTCATTGAAGACTTGAAGATGGTCTTCGGTGCCCACAAGGACATGTCGGTTGCAGTCTATGAAGGCAACCGGGAGTCCTGAATGTTTACAAAAACACGCACGGCAGGTTCAGCGGCGACTCCGCCGTCCACCGGCAATGAAAGGTGGAAGTTCTTTCTGGCTTTACTGTATGTGACGGTCATGTGATCGGCAAGGTGTACCCCCCCGCCCTCCTCCCACACCTTAAATCAACCGAGAAAGACTTCCAGCACCCCATGACCCTGAACAGGACAAGTAGAAAATGGATGCTTCGTGTGTGTGTGTGTGTGTGTGTGTGTGTGTGTGTGTGTGTGTGTGTGTGTGTGTGTGTGTGCGTGTGTGTGTGTGTGTGTGTGTGTGTGTGTGAGCGAGACAAAGCTCCCCGTCCGTTCTATAAGGATGCTCTGTTCCATCAACGGCATGCGCCACTGCATTGTATTCGTTTTTTTGTTTGTTTGTTAGTTAGTTTGACCCAGACAATGGGATAAAAAAATAAAAAAAAACGAGCAGACGAGTCAAGCCAGCAGGCCTGAAGCATGCAAGGTGCTCACACGGAAACATTCAGGAGGACATGCTGGCAGACACACGGAGCAGAAGCAGGAGGAGGAGGAGGAGGAGGAGGATGACGACGTTACCTTTCCGGGGACGAGGATTTCTCCGAGTTCACTGACATGAGCGGAGCCTGTTAGCCGCTCGCTGGCCGAGGGACCAGAAGCGAACAGGAGAAGTGTTTTTTTTTTTTCCTGGTGTTTGGATCTTGCTGATGTGAGTCTGAGTGAAAGGAGAGGAGAGAATTACTGTCTTCCCCCCTCCTCCCCCCTCCTCCTCCTCCTCCTCTGTTGTCCTCTTTCTCCGAGGAGGATGGAGGACAAAAACGAGCAATGTGCTGAAGATGATGGCAGGACCACCTTTCTTCCTTCCTCCCCTTTCCTTCCTTGTCCGGCTTCACCTTGCCTCGTTCCTGCTCTTTCTCCGCACCTTCCCCCCCCCCGCCCCCGCCCGCCCCTGATCCTGCAGGCCGATGGAAAAAGAGATCCCTCTAAAAAAAAGACGGCGGTCCAGGACTGCCTGCCTGCGTGGCCGTGTTGCTGGTCCCACTGCCAGTGTCGGGCCTTCTGCCGCTCTGCACAACAACAGAGCCCAGAGCCCGGCGGAACATTCCACTGCGCGAGCGTGTGGAGGGGTGTCGCCTTGTGACAGCAACAGGGAAATAAATGCATTTTTTTTTTCCTTCTGGCTCACTCTCTCTTCTCCCCTCCCCTTCCTCCACCTCGGACCTAGTCCCTCCCCCACCTCTCTCTCTCACTCGCTCGCCCTCTCTCCCAATTGCCTTATTACGACATCCTGTATCTCAGGGCAACGCGACACAGATACGTCCCCCCACCCCTGTCCTCCGTTTTCTTCTTCCCTCTCCTCTTTATCTGGCATCCTCACTGCCTTTTCCCTCAACCTCATCTTCATTGCCGCCTCTTTTTTTTTAAGCTTTATTTTCTAGGCAGATGGGTGCACTTTCACATGAGCGATCAGCTCACTGTGAGGTAGCCAGAGGGCGTGCCATGATGTTATTGAGTGTATGGGGGGTGGGGGGGGTATGTCTCCATCCCTCAGTCTGACCTCAATATTAATCTGTGGGTGCACCGATGCGTTTCTATGAAGGTGTGTGTTTGCGGAGTTGGGAGGGAATCCTGAGGTTAATGTGATACTCAAAGTGCATCGTGGGAAGGCCTATAGCAGTGCGACGGGGGGGGCACATAGGACCATGCACTTCCTTAACCAAGATGTAGGACAAAAAAAAAAAAGCATTTTTTTGTAAATCGTACAGAGAAAACATATGAAGTGCAGTACACAAAGTGCACAGACTGAAACAGGGTACACGCAAACCTATAAGCAGAAGTTGCGCATGCCCCCTTCCGATCAAAGTCTCGCAAAGGCCCGATTATCGTATGCCTCTAAAAGATTTTCCTAAATCACAGGTGTCAAAGACAAGGCCTGGGGTCCAGATCTGGCCCGCCAGATCATTTTATGTGGCCCGCGAAAGCAAACCAACGATGTCAACTTTTATGATGCTTCTTAAACCACCTTTCCGAGAATGTGGTTGGAAAGAGATAAGGTCATAAGACAAAACAAGAGCAAGTAGTACGTTGAGCTCATGATCAAACACACGATTGTTTATTGTCATTTGGAATGTGGTGCTCAAAAACAACATCGGACAAAAGCTGCTTCACCAAGTCTGAAGACATAATTCTCGGATTAAATAAAGCAAGTTGTCGTGGTAACTTTTCACGGCACTCATCTCGCCGCTCAATCGCCTCACGAGAATATACCCAAACTTTTCCATGGTATACCTCATAAACAACACCTCAAGTCAAAACACACGTTGCGCTACACAAATTAGTTGAGCTTGTCGGAGGGTTCGTCAAAGAACAGCAAGTAGGTCGCCAATTAACAATTCATTTGTCACCCACTTTCCACTTCGAAGTGAATGCCTGAGTGAAGGACTGTTTATTTTTTTTTCATCTCGTAAAGTGGCGACAACACGATCGAAACAAATATATCGGTTGATGAGAACAACATTTCCAGCCTCGAAGCAACGACATCCGTGTCGCACATGAAAGGACGACATGGTGTCTCTGAGCCAAACTATTATCCTCATTCTGCGCTCATGTAGGCCAACGGCTCCAAGGAACACACTGGCTCTTTACCACAAGAGGAACACTTGTGCCTTTGGGGGGGTAATCTGGGGGGGGGGGGGTTCTTCTGCAGATCTATTTTTACGCACCCACTTTTTGGGTTTCACATGACTGATGAAGAAGTTGGAATCATTTCAGTGAGCAGTTCAACATTGGGGGGAGGCGGGGTAGGCTGACTTTGGGGGTCACGGGCGGGCTACACCCGGGACTTGGTCGCCAGCCAATCGCAGACAGACAAGAGTTAATCGCAATATATGTAAATTTTTTGGGGGGGAACGATGGCCTCTTCCCCACATTCAACATCTTACACCTAAAAGTCACGTCGTACTCTGCTGTCGAGTAAATAAACATCTTTAAGCTATTACATGAGCAACCCAAATTATTAAGGGGAAAAAAACGATTGTGTAGAGTCAGTGGACTCCACACAAATATTTTTTCGGTCCACCTCTAACGGTTGACCCCCCCCCCCCCCTTTTTTTTTTTTTTTTTTTTTAAATACATATTCCAATCACGTGTGCTTGTGACGAGCATCGATGTAAATCATTTCCTGGGTCAGGTCAGGGCGGGGAGTTGAATGCGGGGCCGTTTCGGGACACGGTTGCTCAGTGAGATTCCCCGTGAGGGGAAAACGACACTGAAGAAAACATCCACCCCATCCCGTTTAAAAAAAAACACACACACAAGAAGGCTGCCGCGTACATACATCCATGTGCAAATTTCAAGATGACGAAAGACAAGAGAGGAGGGGCGGAGAAAGAGAGAGAGGATGACTCTCATGAGCAGTGATATTATTTTCGGAGCCAGTATTGAGGCTGCCGCGAGCTATCTTTAAGCGGCCTACTTCTCCATACTGCCTGGTGGATGCTGGCTGGGGAGAGATGGATGCGCGCGCACGCGCAATTCTGGACACACAACGATTGCAATGACTCAAAGCAAGACAAACAGTGGTCAGGGCATTGCTCTTTTCGCTCCCGTCACGCTGGATGTGCTCACGTCAGCAGCTGTAATGTCTAATTACTGCACACTGCCCTCAAGTGGGAAAAGATTCGCATACGCACACAGACGCAACACACACACACACACACACACACACACACACACAAGGTAGGAGTCATCATGTGTGTTCAAATTGAAAAACGGAAGGATGCAAAGGGGGCGGTTAGACATGCTTCGACTACAATTTATCTCACGCACTAAAACCAATCCATTATTCTAAATAAAGAAGTGAAGCAGTTAAGACGTTTTTATTTTCTTTAAAAAGACTAACGGGTGGTAAAGCAAAGAGAGCAAAGAAAGAGTCATGGAGTTCCCGGGGGTTTTTTGGGGTGCCCAGCCCACTAGAATTGATCGGCCGATGTATGATTTGAGATCAGCACAGCTTTTGAGTAGAGGATAGAAACAGGGCTGAATCTTGGCTGACTAAATCAACTATGAGGGAGAGTAATGCCATCATGTTGGAAGCCTGACAAGTTTTGGTGCCTCACGTTTGGACAGAGTATGTCATATTTGTATGGTATAAACAGTGTCTAAGTTGTAGGACTTTTGGAGAATTGTTTTTTATCTCTTCCATTTTAAAAGTTAATATGAACTAATTTGAAATGAAAACATGACACAGTTCAAGTAACAAATGACAAACCCCATGTAAGAAAAAAAAAAGGAAAGAAAAAGCCACTGATGTTCCAATCGAGTCATGCGGTGAGTCATCATTGCTGACAGGGCATTTCTTGAAATTATTACTCTGCCATCACTACCCCTTTCTTGGTTTTGCTTTTGTTGAAGTATAATTGGTAATATTACAAAACAAGAAAAATATATTGGCATCAAAGCCACTGTTTTGCTTGCATTTTTCTTTTCACAAAGAGCTCATTTTCTCCACTTTCTGGCCAGAAACCAGTTGGTCATCATGAGTAAGTAGTGGGCTTGCTCAAGGACGCCTCAAGTGCGCACGCCAAATGAGGGAGGAATCAAACCTGGGCACTTGAGTCATCCATCCAGCCCTTTTGTGTGGAGAATTCCGTTGTCTGCGGTGACAGGAAAGATCTACATAATGTCCTCATCCGTTTACAAATGTGGGTCATCATTCTGCTTGCAGACAACAGCAGCAGCATGTTATGGAACACAAGGGGATGATGGGGCTGGGGGAAGAGTCATGGCACTTCACCTGCTGAGTAAGTGCTCATTACCTTGCTCAGGATGGATGCCACAACACAGGAGTTTGTTTACACGCCGCACATCATTGCGTACCCCTCCCGAAAAGAAATAGGGGGAGTAAGTAAGTCTACAGTGTGAAATTATGGAGGGCTCACGCGATATTTATGAAGTATTATTTCAAAATGGAGACAGTGCAGTGAGTTTTACTTGCGGTCTACAATGCACTGCTGCCCCCTAACGGTTAGAACGAGGAATGCAAACACAACAAGTATCAAATATTGATTCCAACGTCCCCTTTGCACGTTTACACACAAATAAACACACGTACAGACGCGTTTAACTTCTCGTAAGTAGGCTGCAAACAAGGAATCAGCAGAGACGGAGCGGTTCGAAGTGAGGAGAATGAGTATCGACTGTGTTATCCCCGTGCCGGCATTCATCATTGTTGGTACGCGGAGAATTGCTGTTTAAATGCCTGCCGGTCCAATCGATAAAACAATAAGCCCGGATACGATTTGCCACCCCCAATTTTTTTTTTTTTTTTTTTTGAAGCTTCTCCTGCAGTTGCCATTACAGCAGCGTGACAATGCATAACACTTTTTGTGGCTCTCTGGGATTGATTTCACTTATTCCGGCCGCAATCATTTCAGCCCTGACTAGTGTGCTGCCTAAATGTGCTGCCATAGAAATCCAATTAAAAAGAACATAAATGCTTCCTACCAAGAATCTTGCCAACTGCGAGCTGCTTGCTCCCAAAATTCTTCCATCCAATCACTGAGCTGCTTCCTACTATTTTGGCCAATCACTGAACGACCTGACAATCAGAATTCATCCAACCAATCCTGGTACTGCATATTACAAACATTTGTACAACTTATCCCTAATTAACATTCGTACAACTAATCACGAAGATAAATTCGACCAACAAATTGCCGAGCTGACTTTCAACCAATCGTTCCTCTGGCGAAATGCATCTTACCAATGTCTGCCATTATATGCCAAAGATTTGTGTGATTTTTTTTTTAAACCAAAACGTCATCGTCTGTTGTTGCTTGATTCCAAGAAGGGTTGAATTATTGATCATTTCACTTTCTCATTTGATTTCAAATCGAAGCGTTACTTTGAGTCAGGAATGGGATCTTTAATGCTCCATTGCCCGACTAGTTGGCGTCCTACATGGGCTGCCATGGAAATGCCACCAAAAAGACCACACCAGCATTGTTTCGAGGGTTTTTGTAAAGGGTGCAGGCCAACTTACCGCCACTGAACCAACAACGGAAGGCTGTTGATAAAAAAAGACGAAATGACTCCCCTTGTCCCGACTAGCGAGTACAATCACGTCAACTGACTGAGGCTCGCTGCAGTATTTCGGCCTGCGAGAGAACGTGTTTCCATGGCAATGAGCACAAAACACACACACACACACACACACACACACACACACACAGTAAACGGTACGGTGGGACGTTATTTCAGGGAGTAGTTTTAAAGCAGTAAAGGCAGATGGAATTAAGTTGCGATAAGAAACCGCAGACCAAACATAGCGACTCGGTTTCATCACGATCGGTAGGCATTTTAGTGCCCATTCAATGCTGTCATAGCTCACTACGTCCTTTTACTTTATCCATTTCAGCTCTAATTGCCCACCGAGTCGCAACAGATTTTAGAAATTACTTTGATTGCGTTTGAGGTAATACCAAAATAATCGGCTGTGATGCACTCGACCAGAATTCCTCCGTCTGATCACTGAGCTTCAGAATTTGTCGGAGCAGTTGGCCAGATGACTGAGTGGCCTCTTATCAAGATTTGGCTAATTGCCGACTTGTATTCAATTAGTACTTTTCCAACTAATCGCTGGGCGTCCAAACTTTGGCAACTCATAACATAAAGTCTAAAATGAAAAATCTGTGATATCCAGAAATTACACATTAAGATGAGTTCAATAGAAGGCATTGAAGAATCAATTGGACAATTTAGAGCAGACAGAGCCAACAGTGATAAAATTTATCTTGATGATTGATTATGGTTATAATGTAATATCTAAGGAGGAACTATTCATGTCAAATACATTAACTTGTTTTTTCCAATATAATACATTTGTTTTTATGATTTATATCATTCGAACTCAGATCTTGAACCTAAAATGGTTTTTGCTAACTTGAATTTAGCTAGCTGTTCCCTAGCGTGCACAGGCCGGCTAGCTCAGTCGGTAGAGCATGAGGCTCTTAACTTCAGGGTCGTGGGTTCGAGCCCCACGTTGGGCGAGACTTAAGCTTTTCTTGAGGATTGTTTTAGTTTTAACATCTCGTCGTACGTTTTCTTTGAAATCTGTTGGTTTAGGGGTGATTCCAACACAGTGACATCACAAGAGTATGACCAAAACACATCGCTTCCTGTAGGTGTCACTGGTTGACGTCACGCCAAACCCAACCCGCCAAAGCGGGCCCCTACTCACTCCACGCACACGCGCACACACACACACACTGCAATTTGCATGCACTTTACACAGCCACTGCAGACACTGATAAGAGTCTCCACACCAGAAGGACACACACGTAGCACCGAGACTAACGTTGACATGTCAAGTAATTGAGGAAAAAAGCTTTCTTCTTTCAAAATTCTGCTCAATGTGCACAGCTGTAGAGTGTGTCAACCCAGTCGCAACTTATCTGCAACATCCAAAGGTGCGCGCGGTGTCGTGCACAGACGAACCCGCGTCAAACGCACCGAACGGCGACAGACAAACGCTGCCCCACACCCCTCAAGCTCACACAGCTCCGCTTACCTCCGATGATGAGCCGGCTTCTCCTTCTTCCCCTTCGGCCTCCTCTTCCTGGACTGCATGACCAACACTAGTGGGATGACACCGAGCAGGGCATGAGCGACGTCCCAATGCGAGGGGAAAGGGTGCAAGGAAGCAGGGGATGAGAAGGAAGAGGAGAGAACACACGTCAAACCGAGGCATGAATCTACGGCGCCACATCCGGTTCGATTGTGCGCAAAATTCAGGCGCAAAAGCGAGGAAGCGATGAAGTCTGGAGTTGAGAGGCTTTGCGGCGAGATCAACGCACCTTTCCTGGATATCATGGTTTTCCTCCTCTTTCTCTCTGGGCAGTAGCAGCCAGCACAGACACGCACACTCTTACATCCACACTGTGCTTTTTCCCTTCTTGGCTCCCTCTGCAGGTCAAAATGGGAATTGCGTGCAACAACAACTCGACTCCAGTGTGATTCGGGGGCGATTGTGGAATTTCAGGATGCTTGAACCGCAAACAGAATGTTGAATTAACACAACTCGCCTTAATAAGGGAACATATGAAGTACAGTACAAAGGTCCACCATTGTATTTGCTTTTTCAGCATTGAAAAACCCACACAATTTCAGGTCAACGCTCACAAATTCACGAAAGCCCCTATTGAACTGAGCGGCGAACATTTGCGACTGTTGGCTAAGAGCGCAAAATGTGAAGAGAAAAAAAACTCCGAAAATAACCCCATAACTGGTATCATAAATTTCTTTGCCACGTGCATTTAACATCTAATTATTCGTTTGCCATTATTTGTAAGGGTAATGTTGTAAAATTTGTTTCGAATTACACCAAACTGTCGGTGCATTTTTACTTTATTTGCAGTATGGCTCGTTTCCTACCACAGATAACAGGGATTACTGTAATGACTTTAGAGCACTTGAATGTCAGCAGTGATTCCCAAACTACTCTGTGGCGGCTGTAGACTTTTGCAGCGCTGTGCATTCTACAAGCTTTGGAAAGAAAATAAACTGCGGCACATACCCGCACTTTCAAAACAACTGAGATGGCATTAGTTTAGACATTTTAAAAGAGTACGTTCTCAAAATACATTTTGGTCTCTAATGGCCACTGTACTTTCCGTTAACGTTCCTGCATTACTTTTCCCTCAATTTAGTTTGCATTCTCGATAAAGACACTTCCCAAACTCAGCACAGACTTGCTCATCGAAAGAGGAAAAAAATACAAGAAAAAAAAAAAGGCACCGCTGGGATTCGAACCCAGGATCTCCTGTTTACTAGACAGGCGCTTTAACCAACTAAGCCACGGCGCCGGTGCAGTGACTGACCGCATATCAGTTTATATCTTACACAACTACCAAATTCACGTCAACATTTTGTTTGTATGACGTACGTACTAACAAGCACATATGTGCAGGCTGCTTAACGCTAATGATTTTCACTTGTATTTTGCCAAATAGAAACAACGTTATAGACTATGGCATTGATAAGTGCGAGTACGACAGAACTTGCATGGCGAAGCAGGAGTGTCGTAAAGCCGAACGAATTTGCAGGTCTCTTATCAAATCTGTGAAGACTGCTGGCGGAATCACAGTTAAAGAGGCCAAAACATAATATTTATCAAACCCAATTCAGGCTATCCGTCAAAACCCACGTGTACTATTCAAAAGTAAAAAGGTACTGGTTTGCCAGACTCGACCATCTGGCTCCCCTTGTTACTCTGTTCCTCCACATTTCATTCAGAAGGTTCTTCCGAGTATTGGTACATCGGTTTTGGCCATGATCAACAGCAGTCTCTCTTCTGGCATTGTTCCTCAGTTTAAACATGCTGTAGTGCAACCCTTGCTCAAGATGTACTGTCAAATTTTAGGCCCATTTCCAAGCTGCCTTTCATTGCAAAAATTATGGAAAGATTGGTGCACGTGCAGTTAAAAATGTTCTTGGTTGAACATTACGTTTTGGAGGTCTTCCAGTCAGGTTTCAAGATGATGCATAGCACAGAGAAGAAGACAGAAGTGATGGTGTTTGGTCCCAGTGGCCTTTGTACATCCCATCCCGTAGACTTTCACTCAGCATGAGACTTGATTTTTGCTGTTTTTGTGCTTTCTACTGACTTTGCTATTTATTTATTGTTTTATTGTTGGTTGTCGTATGAATTATTTTTGCTCCATGTAAAATACTTTGTATACAGCGAGGGTTGTTTGAAAGTGAGTTGAGTTGGGTTGAGTGTAAGACTTCCGCCCCCACCCAAGATGTAAACTTTGGGCCGAAGTACTTCTTAACGTCAGCGGGCTTTTTTTTTTTTTTTGACAATAGTATGGTCGCTTTCTTTACGTTGACTCTCCTGCGTTATGCCCATGTGTGGTAGTATTTTAAATTGTAATTATTCCAGCACTTAAAATGTGTTGGAAAAACGTTAAATATTCTTTCAAGGGAGACAAAATAACGGTAAGCCGTAAACGAGTCGCCTCTGTCGCTAATATCTTCACTCACCCGTCGATGCGCATTCTACTGCTTTACAGACAAGTATAGCCTCATAGCTCGTGAATCGGATACTCGAGCTCACGATCAACGTAATCTGGTTGATTTTGCACCAATTACTCAAGCATCTTAGTCATAGAAACACATTTTTGCGTCACGTGAGGGTAACGTGGACGTCGCGTGCTTTGATCTCGCCTTTTTTAGCTCTCTAAACGAGTATTTTTTTTGTGGTGGGCGGGGTTTGTGGTAAACCCCGGAAGTAAATATGCTCATGCGCACGTTTACACACACGTGTTCTGTTGTAGAATTGCTCGCTTGATGCTGACCTGTGTACACAGTCAGGTAGTTCGAACTAGCGTATAGGGATAAAGCGATTTTAGTTCACTTAATTCACTGTTGATATTTATTCTTGGCCAGGAAAAACATTGCTAACAGTAGATAACCCTGCCAAAGCGTTAGGTACTCCATTCGAGCCGTGTTTGGGTACCTTGTGCTGAACTTCACGGATGCTAAGCTACTCATCTGACATTTACACCTAACACGTCTTAAAAGGTAAGTGGGAAGCTTGTTTTAGAAACTGCACATATTTGTCTTAAGCTATTCTACCATTTGTTGAACATTAGGTGTTAGACAAAAAACAAACGTTATGTCATCTCTGTCCATTGACTCAAAGTAAACCTGAACATTTTTTGTTATCAATATACATAACAGATACCAGGATTTGTAATACCTGTGTAAATCCTCCATTGATCGAGAGTTATAGAACACTTTGCACACACTGATTCTTGTCTTGCTGAAATGCCTGTCTTGTGCAAGCCCTCATGATACCCCAAATACGACTCAGCCAATGGTGAGTCCGGCTTTCGTTACCACGACGACCAAGGGCAGAGTCTGAGCATTGCAACTACAGTGGCTTTGTGCGTCAGCTCACCTCTCTTGATTTTGCTGACAACAGTATGCGTAACAGCAGGGCTGAATCTCTCCAATGAGTTGCGTGTAACAGTGGTTTGTCTCTCGCCAGTGAGGGCGCATTAAACAACCTCTTTCTCCTCACTCGGCGGTCTGGCTCGCATCCTCTCATCAGCAAGCTGTGCCCGACTGCTTGCCACTTCCTACAAGCGAAAGCAGAGCCCTGAGTTTGTTTTTGTCATTGGGCTAAAATATATTTTTGCCCAATTAAGGTAAGATAAGAAAACCTTTAATAGTCTCACAATGGAGAAATTAACAGCCAACCTACAATTTTCTAAATTCCATTTGAGTTTCATGGAAAGTTTCTAATCTTATTTTTGCCACCCCAGTGACGACAAAAAATGGATCTGTCACAATCCCCCCTTTGAAAACTAACTTCCATTCTAGTCCCAGCTTGCTTACAATGGATGAATCCAAGCCTGCGCCAGCTCCAGTCCACCCCGGAGAGAAGAGAGGCTGCCCGGAGGATGAGGAAGATGAAGCGGCTATGACCAAAAGAGCCAGAGTTGAGGAGGAAAATGAGAATGGAGCTCGTCGAGCAGCGATAAGCGATGGTGAGGAAGAAGAGGAAGATGGCAGCGGCGAGTCATTTGCCGACATGATGAAGCACGGCCTCATCGAGCTGGATGTGGGCATCTGCAAATATGTCAGCGATCACGAGGGCTTCTCTGGAATCCTCAAGGAAAGGTTTGTCCTCGAAACTCACACCCTTTTCTTCCATCGCCACCTTTCTCGCACAGCTCTTGATTTGTCATCCTTTTTACTCAGATACTCCGATTTTGTGGTGCATGAAATCAGCAAAGAAGGAAAGATAGTGCACTTAGATGACCTCTCCATTCCTGAAGAGGTTCAGGTAAGCAAAACATCAACATGTTACCCTCTGGTTGAAATGATTGAAGTCGAGTGGATTTGCCGAGTATGGCTTTGCTTATTACCCTGACGGCCGGGGGTTTCGGGCAAAAGCGAATTTAGTGACTTTTCAGAGTCTTCTAGCAACTATAATTTCAAAAATCAAACTAGCGACAAATATAGTGATTCTCACTCCAGCTCTTATTACCTTTTGACTCTGGAATGATAATAAAGTCTGCCTGGAAATTATGCTAGTTCTCCGTCTAGCATCAATGTCAAGTCCTGGGAGGAAGAACTTGGGGGGGTAGGTTGTTATGTAACTTCGCTATATTGTCAAGGTACAATTTGCAATATTCAGGATGGCTCGCTCGCTCCATTGTGTTCGGGACTATTTATTATTGATTTTATTTTTTTACACAACAATGTGTGTGTGTTCATCCAATCAGGAAGCAGCATCATCAGCACCAGGAGAAGAAAACCCAACAACCGATAGCAGCGTGTTGACCGACGAGCAGAAGAAGCAGCTCGAGGAGCTGCAGCTGTTCAAGAACAAAGAGAGCTTCGTCTCCATCGAGGTGACTCTACGCCGGCTGGATCCTTATGCCGGGTTAGCGCCGGGTCTTAAAAGCCCCCCTTTTTATGTATTTTATAGGGGGATGAGTCGAAGGATAAGCGGACACTGGTACACAAAGCCATCAAAACTCAATTCCCCGGCCTGGAGACAAAGACGGAGGAGAAAGATGGCCGCAAGTTCATCGTGGCCTACCACGCTGCTGGAAAGAAGGCTCTGGCCGGTGAGTGGAGACATCAAATCACAAATGAAGTGCGACCACCAAGGTCCAACACAACCATATAGTTTGCATTTCAAAACAATGCTTCCCATTGGAGATACTGGAAATCTGCTCAACATTTTAAGATCACAAAATCAAGTCATACAATGGTGACTTTCTAGATTGTTTGACTTTCATGGTTTCAATGTACAATGTACGACACAATGTATACATTGGCCGACATTTGTTAAGAAATGAAATGGCATGTGCATGACGATAAAGCTGGATTACACCGCAGGTCAAAGTGTCCAATCGCGATTTTAATGCCTGGACTTGATATTTTTTAGCTGTCCGTTTCCATGTACATCTCAAGTAATGGCTACAATGATTAATTGAATAACTAAAAAAAAAAAAAAAAAGATCAAAGCAAAATCTCTACCTCGACGCTTCTTTGGGCTAAGTTTTGGCGCGATAGCGGGGAGCTAGGACGAAAGAGCCGGTAAAAGATAAAGACAAAGAATCTCCTGAACTGAGGATCGTTTCACACTTTAACAAGGAAGATGAAGTGCAATGTGTAACCAGAAGAGCACGTTTACCCTCAACAACTCTAAGGAATGTATCGATGTTAGCTGATTCCACATAGCATACCGAATACTTTCTTTTTTCATTAGAATACAGTTGCTTTGTTGGAAAAATCGTAAGATAATTCAACGGGTTGGCCAGTTAGCTCGACGCGCTAATTAACTGTCACCCATGTCACTTACTCACCCCACCTTTTAAAGCCTTACACCTCAAAGTCGCAGATGCTACAGTAGAACAGAATGTTGTCACCCAAGCAGTCAAAAATAATACCGGCACCTCACGTGTGCACGTTCTCGTGTGACAACTGCAAAATTAAAATCTGATTCAATTGGTCTATTAATCGACTTGATTCTGATTCCGATCTGAAGATAATTCAAATCCATGCGTTTATTTATTTTTGCGCTGCCATGATGTACATGCTAATGATGCCACTCGAGAACAAATCAATCTGAATTGTCGCTTGACCCACTGCGGTGTAAATCCAGCTGACAAGCACTTGCATGAGTCTTCTCAGGATGCCAAACCCCACCACCCCCCACCCCCTCCCGTTGAGCGTCTGATCCAGCTCGCGACGCATCGCTCACTGCGAATGCCCGCCCCGATCCCTTTTCGGTCCGTACGAAGCGCAGTCCAGTCGCGGGTTTGTCTGTGCATGCGGCTCAGCCCCTCCCTCGCTCGCAAACGTCTTATGCTAAGTAACGCTCTTCTATTGTCTATATTTTGCTCTTCTTGGGATAGAGGTGAAGACATCTGCAGGTAAGAAGTTCCTCTCCACACAAGGAAGCTTAGGAGACTCTCGGGTATCAAAGCAGGTTTTGCCATTCTCGTTAAAACAGTTCAAGGCAGAAGTCGACGTTGTTCGGTCAAGGTGAACGTCTCAGATAGGATCTTCCGCATTTCTTTATGTGTGGGTGTTTTTTTTTTTTTCCTCTCTCTCTCTCTCTTCTTCTATGTCTTTTTAAAAGCACCCAGGAAACACTTCTGGCCCAAAAACCGCGGCAGCTTCTGCCACTTTGTGCTGTACAAGGAGAACAAGGACACCATGGACGCCATCAATGTGCTGTCAAAGTTCCTCAGGTACGAGTGATGTTGAAGTTCTCCAATAATATCTTGCAACACGGTGAGACGGGGCGTTTGTTGTTGTTGTTGGTGACCACAGACCAACTTTTTTTTTTTTTTTCGACGAGGACCAGTGTGACGCCTAACCTGTAATTTTTCTAGATTTTTAAATCTTCTGATATCTTAAATCAACTCGCAAAGTACATATTCAAATTTTCATCAATTTCCACCGAATTACTGAGAAATTCATTTTTTCCTTTTTTTATGTATGCTTTTTTTGTCCTGTCAAAGCACTTTGGAAACAGTTGTTACCTGACACTTTGTGGCATTCGTGGGTTTTTTTTTTTTTTGGGGTAATCTAAGATCCACTGAAGCTCCACTGAATTCCCACTGTGATGTTTTGGTGTTTTGTCAGGCTCAGGCCCAACATGTTTTCCTATATGGGCACTAAGGACAAGAGGGCCATCACAGTGCAAGAAATCGCTGTCCTGAAGTGAGTGTGGAACGGGCGCCAGGGCTGATGCGGCTGCCGGATGCGTCGCTCACGCCGGGGGGGTAACGTTCTGTCTGTGTGTCAGGATCACCGCAGAGAGGTTGGCTCACCTCAACAAGTGCCTGATGAACCTCAAGCTGGGAAATTTCTCTTATAAGAATCACCCGCTCAAGCTGGGGGAGCTGCAGGGGAACCACTTTACAGTGGTCATCAGGTATGTGAAACGTTGGGCTTTCGTTTGGCGTATTTATCAGTCCTTGACTGAGTTAATTCCCCATCAATGCCTTCTTAGGTATTCCAGTTCCCATATATTTCTGGATTTTTGCAACACTTGGTGGAACAGATGTGTTCATCCCATATCTTTTGAAAGCAGAAGCACAAGAAATTGTAGTCTGGATTTGTGTTTTTAGTGATGGAATTAATAAAAAAAATTGTAATGCATATTTAGGTAAGTGGCGCCTAATTTTGAGTTGGACCACTTTATTGTCACTCAACTTTTTGAGCACAGTTGAAGTGAAATGCTGTCAATGGCAATCCTCACAAGGATGCCGGTTGCTGTCAACTATTTTTTAATCGAACTCGGTGAAGCAAAGTTATTAAAAAATAATAATAAAAATAATAATTACGCCAGCAGATGTCAGCATTAGACCTCTCTTGGATGAGCTCACTGTGTGTCAGAACAAATTTTCAACTCCTAAACGCGGTGGACCCTTGGAAATGCGACCATTCCAAGCATCTTTTGATTAATCCAAGTGTTTATCACGTTAAATCTACTGCAACACACACACACACACACACACACACACACACACACACACACACACACACACACTACTACATTTTACTACTACCACAACTAGAGTGCAAATAGTTTTTAAAATCTGTCCAATGTACATTTCCTACGCTTGTGATTCATTGTAAATGCGGTTCACATTTGAGGCATCACAAGATCAAAAATGATTATGATCAGAATCGCTGCTGTGTGCTAAATATATCTTTTCCCAAAAAGCGTGTTTTGTGAGTTGTTTTATTTTTCCATCCAAAGTGTTTTACTGCCGATTACTTAACAATGGAATAACAAACATTTTTTATGTGTGATGAAAGAAGAGAATCTAATCCCTCATTTGGTATTAAATGGTCATAAATCACAATATTGGTCTGTCACGAAATGGTCTGTCATTCAAAAAGAAGCTTTATTTTATTTATTTTTTTAAATGGCTGGCATTGAAAGAGCGACTATTTTCACCCCAGGAACATCTCAGGAACCGACGCCCAGGTCCATCAGGCCATGACGTCCCTCAAGCAGACTGGCTTTATCAACTATTACGGCATGCAGCGCTTCGGCACCACGGCGGTGCCCACGCAGCAAGTGGGCAGGTAGCGCCGTGCCACACATCGGCGGCACCTTCGCTCACGCTATATGCTAATAAACATTTATTCTTTTGTCATGACAGGGCCATCCTGAAGAATGACTGGAAGCAAGTGGTGGATTTAATTCTGAAGCCTCGTCCCGGAGGTACTAACGCGTTCCTAATCCGCCCGTAATGGCATTTTTTTGTGGTCCCGCTAATGGTTTCCGTCACACGTCCCCCCCCCTGCAGCTGAGAAAGAATTCTTGGTGCGCTGCAGGGAGGAGTGGGCCAGGACTCAGGACCCCGAGGCGGCCCTGAAGAAGCTACCCAATAAGCGCTGCGTGGAGGGCCAGCTGCTTCGGGGCTTGTCCCAGCACGGCAAAAACAACATCGTCACTGCCTTTGGACTGGTTAGTGATTGTAAATTTAGCCCGAAGGCCCCGTCTTCATGTGCCGTCCTGTGTGGCTTTTTTTTTTTTTGTGTGTGTGTGCAGATCCCCCGAAACAACCGCCTGATGTACATTCACAGCTACCAAAGCGTGGTGTGGAACACCATGGTGAGCCGGCGGATCGACGCCTTCGGGCTTACAGCCGTGGAGGGCGACCTGGTGCTCCGAGGAAGTTAGTATCCGTCCTTGGATCGCCCACTGTGATCATTCTGACCTTTTGACGAGAATCGACGGGATTGTGTCTCTCAAGCCAAAGCGCACATCCTGTCAGAAGAGGAGGCAAAGAGCCACTCCATACATGACATTGTCATGCCGCTTCCTGGCTTCGACGTCATCTACCCCTCCCACCACGGTAAGGCCGCAAAACGTTTTCACTCATTCGCTACCAGCCGTTTTCAGACCCATTTTTGAAACGGCAAGTCTTGAAAAAAAGATGAGGGGGCGGAAAAATAAAAATAAGTACTGGGATTGAATGTATAAAGTGTGAAAATATGTTTTTGGGAGTGAATGTTAAAAATTTGTGTGTGCGCGCCAGTGGGTAAAGGTTACAGAGAGATGCTGAGCGCCGACGGGCTGGACATCGACAACATGCGACACAAAATTAAGGACTACTCGCTGGCTGGAGCCTACAGACGCGTCCTCATCAGGCCCAGCGATGTCAGTTGGTGGGTGCCGCTTTGATCCGCTCTTGAGTTTTTCCTGCCTCGAATGGAAAAAAAAAAAAAGTCAGTGGTTGACTGGAGCAGTGTTTGCCAACCTCTAATCATCTTTTTTTTTTTTTTTTTTTTTTTCAATAACTCAATAAAAATCTCACAACACACTACAAAAATGTCACAGATTGTACCCTGGTGCGTTATTTGAAGTAAGTAGTCTTTGTGAAATTGGATTATTTTCCACAACGCTTTCTTTCCTGGTTAGGAATCATTTACAAATTAAATCGCTTAAAAACTCAGTGCACTCTGTGTCATTTCTGTGTTAGGGAGGTGATCCAGTACGACGACCCCAAGATCTCTCTGGTCCACACCGACTTTGAGAAAATTGAGAAGAAACCAGCGCCGGTGTTCAACAAAGGTCAGGACTCAAAAGAAACATTGCCGTAAACAGCTTTGTACGGTATCTGTAATTGACGTATTGGTAAGTATTGATTTTGAAGGTTTTTGGTTTTGTCTTCTGCTCCTCTCCCCCCCCGCACCTCTGAACAGAAGGGAAGTACCGCGCGCTTCGGCTGGAGTTCTCTCTGCCACCCTCGACGTACGCCACCATGGCCATCCGGGAAGTGCTCAAGTTGGACACCAGCATCAAGAAACAGACGCAGCTCAACACCACCTGGTTCAACTGACACCAGGACGCCGCCGGCCTCATTATTAGGTACTTCTGCCCAAGCCAATTATTTGGCAACTTCCTGTTGGCCACACTCACAGGGTGTAAATCTGACTGGCTTTATTTTGTTGTTGTCGTTTTTCTCTTTTCACAATCGGAAAAGCACCAATAACTGTGTTATTTTAGATGTTTTAGCGTTCTTTAAATCACCTCAGTGCAGAGATCGCTTGTGTATCTGCTTGTGCGGACATTTGAGAATTTTCTTCCTTTTTCTATTTTTATTTTTTTTAATAACATTTGACTGAATGTATGAGCGACTCTGGCAGAGAGGATGGATTAAAATCATTGAGAAGCTGAGTCGGTTTGTATTTTTTTTGGGTGGGGGACATATTTAATACTATATTCTCTATAATGGTCTGGAAGGCTTTGCTCGTGTTTCTAGAGGGCAAAATGTACTGCACTAATACTAAAGAGTACACTGAAAAAAAAGTGAAATTCTGGGAAACCGTGACACTCAACAAAACAGTTCATATTTGTAAAAAAAAAAAAAAATCCTCATGATGTATGAGTTTTTTCTTGTTTTTTTTCTTTAATTTTCACCATGTTTTGCCCTCACATTTTTTTTCTTAAAATCACTATTTTTTGTATTAAGTTTATTCTTGTAATTCAGGCTGGCTCTAATTTACACAGTGAACTTTATTTCATAAAATTACATCTTTTTTTTCCCCCTCATATTATCCCATGTCACATTATGTGGCCTATTTAAATATTTTCATATTTACAAGTAGTCTCATTAAAAAAAAAAAAAAATCCTTTTCCCGATATTTTCTTATTAATTTCCTTGAATCCGATTGTCATTTTTTTTTTTTTTTGGTCATGACTATTGTCGTAATAAGACTCACCTTTTTTTATGAGTAAAAAAAAAACCATTCTTATAAAATTTCTCACAATGATTACCATTCTGATAAAATGTTTTTTTTCAACATTTTCTTCCAACTTTTTTCTCGTCGAAGGACATTCTTGAAATTGTAACTTCTTTTCATGCCAAAAAAAAACGGCAATTGTATATTTTTAATGACTTTAGCTTCGTTTTCTCGTTTTGTTGACTCTTTCACCATTTGGGAGGGAATTGTCACGCCTGCTCTGAATGATACTGTCGGAGTCTCAGGGGGTCTTTTGTGCTGTTTTGATTGCGTGTTGACGAGAAGTGTTTGTCACACATTTGCATAGGCGTGCATTTCGACGCGTTGAATCAGCCTTTTGCATCTGTGTTTGCCCGCGCAAGCAGACTATGGTGGATCCTATTGTGTCTCCTGGGAGGTGTGAGTGTGCTTGAGTTGCAGGAGGAGGGTGGGGGGTGCTGTTTGCTTGTCTCGTAACTCCACCGGTGTGGTCTGCCGTGAGAACGAGTGAGAGGAGGGATGGATCGATGTGGATATTTGTGGGGAGAGGAGAGGAGAGGAGGGGGTCAGCTTGTTTAAAAGATGGACGCCATCTTCACCATGCAAGCATCAGAAGGAAAGCAACTACTGAACACGAGAGAGGCTGCAACGGATTTTGGTTCAACCTGAAGGGGTTTCTGCAGGTAAGTAAAATTAAAGTGCACCTGCTCACCCTTTGAGGACGTTGGTGCATGGGGCCACGATTGATTCACATTTCACCTTCTGCTTCATGCTAAGTTTGTTAGCGTCCGCGTCATGAAATGTGTTGTTAATAACTTTAATTGCTCCTGCTGTACTCAGAAGCCATGTATGGCTGACTACGTTCGGTTTCCTACTCTATGGTTATCATCACACTTTCCGACAGTGGAAATAAAAAGTCTACGCACCCCAGTTCAGATGCCAGGTTTTGTGGTATTAAAAAAAAATGGTCTAAGATGAATCATTGAAGACGAAGATAGTTCTGTAAACTCTTCTTTGTTGAAAATGCAGAAGGCCAATTTTCATCTTAGCAAAACTTTAAATATTTTGTTGCCGTGCAATTTGGAGTTCACTCAACTTTTTGGGGTTTTTTTCAGCGTACTTAGATCAGCTGAGCTAAGCCAAGACGGGCAAACATGAAGTCCAACATGTCAGACGCAGACCCCCTGACATCCCCCTCGCCCTCTCCTTTCTTCCAATGCGACTACACAGACTGGTCTCCCTCCTTCTCCATCATCCCCTCTGTCTACCTGCTGGCCTTTGTGCTGGGTTGCCTGGGCAACGCTCTGGTGCTGTGGGCTTACGTGGACCGAGCCGACGGGAGGAGGCGACATCCCGCAGGATTTCGGAGGCCGTGTTGTCGAACCGACCGGAAGGAGTGTGACGATGCATCCAAGAGCTCCCGCTCTTCATCTCCAGGGCCCCCGCGCCCGTGCCGCTCCCTGACGGACTCTCTGATAGCTAGCTTAGCATTAGCAGACCTCTGCTTCCTGGTCACCCTTCCCCTGTGGGCAGCGTACACAGCCCTGGGGTACCACTGGCCTTTCGGACAACCGCTGTGCCAGCTCAGCAGCTTCCTCACCGCCCTCAACATGTACGCCAGCATCTTCAGCCTGAGCGTGCTCAGTGTGGAGCGCTACTGGGTCCTGACCGGATGCCTTCGCCGCCGCCCGCCCACCCGTCCCGCGTGGCCACTGGCGGGGTTGTGGCTGCTGGCGGGGGTGCTGGCGCTTCCCGGCTTGCTTCTGCGCTCCGTGCAGGAGTCCGACTGGCCGGATGAGTCGGGTTCTCTCGCGTGCCAGATGGACTACTCCATGCTGATCGGAGACGAGCCAGATGAGGAGGAGAGAGAGCGTGCCCAGATGTGGTGGGCTGCCGCCCTGAGCCTCAAATCAACGCTGCTCGGCTTCCTGTTGCCCCTCGTGGTCTTGCTGGTGTGCTACTGTTCCCTGGCCCGCCTCCTCAGCAGACACTTCGGCCGTGGTCCTCGACCCGACCGCCGCCGCCAGCGCAGGCTCCTCAGAGTCATTGTGACTCTAGTGTTGGCCTTCTTCCTGTGCTGGCTGCCTTTGCACGTCAACAAGACTCTGTCCCTTCTCCTGGAGTTCGGGTTTCTGACATACTCTTGCACCTTGGATCAGATGATGCTGGCGGCCCACCCATACGTCACCTGTGTGGCCTATCTCAACTCCTGCCTCAACCCGCTGCTCTACGCCGCCTGCGACCCGTGCTTCCGGAAGAGATGTGGGCGGACGCTCCTGCTGCCGTTTGGGGCGCGGAGGAGAAAGGAAGTGAAAAGAAGGGAGGCGCAGAAGGAGGAGGGGAGCTTCGACGGCCCGACGAGAACACGGGAGGAAACGGCAAACAAGACGCAAGAAGCGGACATTGTCACTGAGGGGTGAACGGACCCGGACAAGACTTGAACAGAATGGAATGGACCGGCACCAACGTTCAAGTTTTGGGCGAACCTTCACCCAGTTCTTTTATCGGGGTATTATAAGGAAGGAACCTAGACCAGAGTCTAGGTTAGGCTCTGGTGTAGGAGTTGGAGGGACAGAGTAGAGGGATAGAAGGTAGAATGAGAGCGAAAACAGCAAGAAATGTATTGGACTGAAAAATTCCTGTTTTGCTCTTCACCACTCTGCTATATTTTTGTCTTAGGAACAGCAATACTGTTATCGAGCCATCTTGACCATGGGGCAGTGATTAATCCATAAGTGTGAGAAATCCCGCCAAATCCGGGATAACGGTCGCTTATGCACGATTATGAACAATTTGCAAACAAGATATGAAGTTTCACAACAAAAAAAACTACTTTGAACATTTTAATTATCCTGTAAATGTGATTTTCAACATTAGCACAATATTGTTTTTGTATGGAAAATAAAAGAGCAAACTTCCAGGTGCCTTTTTATTTTTTTGTTTTTTCTGAAATTTACATTTGTATAATTTACATGTACAATATTATATTCACGAATAATTCAGGAGTTTGTACATATTTGATTGAGAGAGAGAGAATCTCCGAATTCTTTATGCGGTCCATGGAGGCTACATGAGAAGTAGCCTGTAAAGTCGTCGAAGGAACCCATCTTGCCTTTCTAGAATCTAGAAACGATGTGCGGTCGAGTCGCACAGGCAGTGACGTCATAGAACGAACATGAGTCCTTCGGAGGATGCAGCCCGCGAATTTGGACACAGCCAATGTTTGCTCCAGGGCTGGAAACAGAGCGCTTTCCTGTTTTACGGTGTTTCAAGGGAGGCGCTGTGAGCCTTCATTTCTCTTTCCATAGTCTTCAGTTTTCTCGCCAGGAGACACCCAGAACACAAGATTCAAGATGAGTACAGCGTTGGTTTACGATGAGGAAATGACTCGCTACAAACTGCTGTGGTTAGAGTAAGTGCGAGATTACATTTAGCGAACCCCCCAGTCGGTATTTAAAACTGGACACAACAGTCCAGCACCGCAAGGTAGTTAGTTTGCGTTTCTCTTTACGATACAATTGCAGCAATGGCTTGTGTAGTTTTTTGTTTGTTTATTTATTTGTTGCATTGTTGCTGCCACTACAGTCGAAACGTTTGTGGGTGGTTAACGGAGGTTGCTGGTGCCGCTCGCCTGAGTCGTCAGTTGGGTGCCTCTTCATGAAACTTTATACAGTTTGATAGTCCCTCTCTTCGAGTAGGTGCTATCTGTTCAGTGTGATCAAAATAGCTAAACTGTATGCTGGGCTGTGTTAACAGCAGCTTAAAAATATATCATAAAAATCCAAACCTCTGCTTCCAGTCCAGATTGTGAAATCGAGAGGCCCGAGCGTCTCACGGCTTGTTATGAAGCATTGGTCAGGAGCGGTTTGGCTGCTCGATGTGCCTCCGTACCTGTACGGCAGGCCACAGACGACGACATTCTCCTGATTCACTGGTGAGTCCAGAACCCCCATTGTTTGAAAAAAAAATTTCATGCCTCCTGAAGTGTTAGAAAATGTTGCTCTAGCGAGGAGTACCTGGAAGCAGTGAAGAAGACCCCATACATGTCTCTGGACGACCTGAGGGAGTTCACGTTGCAGTATGGAGCAGTCTACTTCCATCCAGTTAGTGGTATTTTTTTTCCAACATTCGCAAATTTTGCAATCTAGCAAAATCGAGACATCGGGTCACAGTCACAATGTGCTTTTCTGCCATTTATGGAAAGCCGTGAAAACAATCAGGGGTTCGATGTAGTTCCAAGTCACTCGGCGGCCATTTACAGTTGTCCAAGACCTTGACGGGTTGCATCCACTTTGTGCTACAGAACAGCTATCATTGCGCCACGCTGGCAGTGGGAGCCGCACTGCAGCTGGTAGACGGCGTGATGACCGGGAGGGTGAGAAATGGCATGGCTCTGGTCAGGTAAGAACTTTGAGGTCCATCTCGCTCTGTTTCATTATTTGACCGATATTGCCCTGTCGTTTATTCTGAATAGACCCCCGGGGCACCACAGCATGCGCAGAGCCGCCAGTGGCTTCTGTGTGTTCAACAATGTGGCCATAGCAGCCAAATATGCCCAGCAAAAATATGGAGTTCAAAGGTAACACGGATGCACACCAATGCATCCTTGGGGATTTATTATTTTTTTTAAATATATACCTAAACGTACTCTTCTTTTCAGGGTGCTGGTAGTTGACTGGGACATCCATCACGGTCAAGGGGTGCAGTATGCATTTGAGGACGATCCAAGGTGTGCACATTGACTGTATTTCTTTAGATTTGATAAGAATTTCCCATTGCTGTCTTTCCACAGCGTGCTTTATTTCTCTTGGCACCGCTATGAGCATCAGAAATTCTGGCCTGAACTCAGGGAATCAGACTATGACAGTGTTGGCAAGGACAAAGGTGCTGGCTTCAATATAAACGTACCCTGGAACAAGGTCAGTGACAGGATAAGGTCTTGCACTTACCACTCATTGTTGTACATATACTGTGTACAAACTCTTTTTTTTTTCTTTCAAAACAACAAAAACTATATTTTCAAATTCACAATGCTGAAGCACAGAGCATTGCAATAGACTTGACAACTGCTCGCCCTGCGGAACCTCACGCCGTTTATTTTTCAACAGTCTGTGTTGCCGGTAAATATGATATTGCAACATTCGAAACAAACTTTTGATGTGTAAGTTGTAGAATAATTTAACTTCATACTTTTTTTTTAAAATGTTGTATTTTTTTTAATGTGTACTAACTTTTCCCGGGAATTGGAACCTCTTTCCATTTACTCTCCAGTTTGGCATAGCGATATACAATATAGTATAGTAAAGTATAAAACTTTGCCAGGTCAGGGAGTTTCTCTCTACTTCGCCTTACAGGAATATAAAATACAGTATTGCGATATTTAAAACAAGCATAATTTTTTTTTGCTGCTTCAAAATGTCCCAGAACCAATTTTTTCGTAGGTCTGCTAACTTTGCCAGACCCAGGGGACCTCCTTCCATTTCCTTTCCACCACTTCTTTTCATTTTCTTTCCCATTTCCAGGTCGGCATGCAGAACAGCGACTACCTTGCTGTCTTCTGTCACGTCCTTCTGCCGGTCGCCTACGAGGTGAGACGAGTTACATGAATGTAAACAGACGCTCAGCTTTCGTTGACTGAACTCTCCCGACTTTTGTCACAGTTTTGCCCGGAGTTGGTGCTGGTGTCCGCAGGCTTTGACTCTGCCATTGGGGACCCAGAGGTACTTGACACACACCACCGTGCTCTTAGTTTGGGCCATTTGTAGTATTCTGCCCCCAGTGGTTGTATTACAATGCAGTGCAGTGCCCCTAGTGGTGGAAGTAGTTAAAAGCACCCAAAATTGCATTACCGTACAGTGCAGTGCCCCTAGTGGCAGAAGTAGTTAAAACCACCCCAAAAAGTCAGTAGGATAGCCATTTTGATTCATAAAAGTGGAGAGGTGTGATCACATCCACTTCCATTTTGTAGCCAGGTCACCACGCCGGTAGCCTTTCTCTATCCCTTAATGGAGCGATGATATTTTCCAGGGTGAAATGTGTGCCACCCCCGACATCTTTGCCCACCTTACCCACCTGCTGATGAATCTCGCCGAGGGAAAATTGTGTGCCGTGCTGGAGGTCGGACCGCAAAACCTCTCATGAGGATTTGAACCTTGTGATAGCATCCCAACGTTTTCCCAGGGCGGATACAACTTGACTTCGCTCAGTCAATCCGTGTGTGTCACGGTTCAAACTCTACTCGGCGATCCGCCGCCCCGGCCCGCCAAACTCCAAGGCCCCTGTCAGAGGTTCGGCCGCGCCGCGTCGCCAGTCTGAGTTTGTCCGCGACGGCCCGACTTTCAGAGTGGAACTGTTTGTCTTGCAGCGCACTGGAGTCCATTCAGTGTGTACGCGCAGCTCATCGGAAGTATTGGTCCTGTCTCAGGCATGCAGGTATGACTGGACTGATGAGTAGCTCGTTGTAAATACAGTTTTCGTATCAACACTCACCTGCTCAACATCCATTTACTGTATTTTCGCAACTTTTGTTTTTGTACATTACTCCAGCAGAAGCAGCCCCCGCAGAAGTCAGCACTAAGCGCTGTAAGCTAGAAGAAAAAGAAAGAGAAGAAAAGCTTCAAAGGGGAGAAGCAGTTGACGCCGTAACGTGGCCCGAGCCTGAGAAGTACGTCGCGCCTCCCGTACGCACAGCGGTGGTGATTCCGGAGCACGTGACTTGTCCTGACGGATGCAAACGCTTCAGCTTGTCGCCTCATGCCGACTCGCTCTCAGCCAAGTGCGATCCTCTTTTGTTTCAAGCCGACAACCAAAGTGGACAACTTAAGTTCCAGTGATTGTCTTTCCCTCTCCCTCCAAGAAAGGAGGATTTTGACAGCGATGCGGTCTCTACGTTATCCAGTCTCACTGCACTTGTCGGGAAACTGCTGAAGAATGAGGTACACTTCAAACATTTTCTCAAATATGAGCTGCTTACTTTTTAGGAGACTCGCGGTCATATGTGGTTAAAACGGTCTGAACTGAAAGTCTTTAAAAACATTCAGATACCTTTAACATAACACTCACTGGCTCACAAAATTAATTTATTTTTCAGATATTTTGGGCTGCCGAGTTTTTTTTTTTTTTTTTTTAAAGAAATAAACTGATCCGCTTGAGAAAGACCAATATCGTAGTTCATAACTTGTGTGTGATTGTGATTTTTCTTTCAAGAAAAACATGGAAAATCTCAAAAGCTTGTGCCAATTTAAAAAAAAAAATCGTTTTCGGATTCAGGGACATCAAAATACTCTAAAACCGTTGACATTTCTTGGCACCCAAATGTGTGGCTAAAGCTATCACTTGAGCCCCGCTGCTTTTCGTTCCATCCAAAATATTGACATTCCATTTCCCCTGACCAGATCCGCAACGGCTTGGCCTTGGTCCGTGACATCTCCGTGGCACTGGAGACAGTCATCACGCATACAACCACTCTCAAACAACGGTAAAAGTGGATCTAACTGCAACTGGATTAGCACGAGTAAGCAAGCCAAGTTGTCCCCCCCCCACGCTCCTTTTTTTTGTGCAGCGTTTTGGTTGTATGTTTAGGAGGCATTGGAGTCCTGAGTCACCTGCCAGAAGATGGGTGAATATCATCCCTCCTTTGTCATGCATCCCCTGTGATGAACCGGGGGTCCAACTGTATAATCAACCATCAATCATGATCGCTGCGTGTCGCTCTTTTAGGACAACACTTCGAGTGCACATCAGCAAGGAGGCGGCAGAGGAGCCCAAGCGCCAACATAACGTATCCATGCGTCTGAAGAATGGCTGCGGGGACACGTCGGGGTTGGCGCAGGCCACCTTGGGCCTCCTCCTGCCTCTCGCCTACGAGTACGACCCCGCTCTGGTGCTGCTGGCGCGAATTCCGGGCGCGGGCAGCCCCGGCGACGGCGCGTGGCAGCAGCTGACTGGACTGTTGCAGGGCCTGGCTCGGGGTCGCATGCTTGTGCTGGTGCAGGTGAGAAGAATTAGCTTTGTATTAAGCCCACCTGGATGTTGTTGTTTTTTACCTTGTGATCAATGTCCATCTGGCATTGTGAAAATGAACCAACTCATGGGCTCCATTTTAGGAGGATGATAAAGCTTTTGTCAAGCCAACGGCGTCCTCCCTCTCTGGGAGTCCTGCACCCTCTCTGGGGCAACTCCCTGCTCCAGTAGATGAAGATGTTGAGGCACTGGAGCGCTTGAGAGGTGGCCTTCAGGCCCACTGGATGCTGGTGAGGACTTCAGGTGAGAATGCAAAAGAAGATGCCGTTGTTCCCTTGAGCAAATCGTCGTGCACACGCAAGCATTGTCTCTTGAACATTCTATTGAGGTTTTGGTACAGTATACAGTGGACAAATACATGATCAGCATTTATTGAATTTTTTTTTTTTTTGTTTTCTTTTTTTTTTTCCCTCAATGCATTTCAATGATCCTCAATTATATGTGGATCTTTGGGGTTCCACTGTACAGGTTATTATATATATAGATATTAATGTGTGTCAAGCCTTTCACTCTATCCTATTTTCTCATCAAAACAGTCCAAGAAAGTGGAGGCGAGGACAACTGAAGCTGCATTCTGTATTCCTTCCATTTAATTTCAAACGCCACACAAGAAGGCCAAAGCCCCGGACTCAAACGTGCTGCTTCAGAACTGTGAGGCAGACATGCTAACCACAGGGTCCACTGTACTGCGAGTGTTATTCATATTCCATCCATCTATTTGTTTTTTGTTTTGTTTTGTTTTTTGTTTACATTTTTTCTCAGCTGACCAAGTGAGATGTGGAGTAACCCTGGACACAGTCACACCGATGCACCTATGAACAAAAAAAAAAAAAATACAAAATTGAACCTGGAATGCATTTTATTTTTGAGTCAACTTTTTTATAAAAGATTAAAATCATTCACATTCATTCCATTTTATGTATTTGACTGGAGGGAAGGGTGTCACCGTGTTTGTGTGAGCGCGTGTGTTTGTGTTTGGGGTGGCAGGGTTGGAATATTGTTCCAAGGCTCATTTATGGGGCCAGGAATTTGGTGCCAGTTTGCCTGAAGGCACCTGAAGGCACCAAATTTTGGAGTTTGCCTCCAGCCGGTTGACTTCACCCTAACAAACACCGTGTGTAGTTCCACTTTGTCCTGCTGGGGGCGCTGTGAACTGACGCACTGGTCCACGTGAGTCACGCCGAACGTCGCCCCAGCCTCTCTGCCCTTGACTTGGCCGGTGTGTGTGTTTGCATGCGCCGTTCCCCGGTTGTCATCACTAGTGTGTGTGTGTGTGAGACGTGTGTGAGAGAGCCAAGCTCACACGGCCACACACACGCACTGTTGTGAAAGATGTCCGCTAGCTCGCAGTCCGCCAAAAGCAAAAAGGACGAGTCTTTTCTGGGCAGACTAGGGGGTACTTTGGTTCGCAGGAAGAAAGCCACAGAAGGTCAGTCCTTTGCGTTTCTATCGTTTGTTTGTTTAATGATGGTATTTTCATTATCAGCTTGCTTTATTTCCTCTTTTGCGCTTATATGTGCGACAGTCACGTGGTACGCTAATTAAATGCGGGCTCTGTTTGCTATAATGACGTCAGACTTGAATTAGTTCCTTCAGTAACCAGATTTAAATTGGTTTCTTTGGTAAGCACAAACAATATGTCTGAGACAAAGCATGCCCCGCGCGCATTAAATGTGGGGTAATAGACAGAAATAGAAGCACACAGGAATGCTACATCATCAAGAGGAAGTTCAAATAAGTCTCCTAGTTAGGTTTTAAACACTTGTCAGAGTTTCTCTGAACTTATTTTGAGCAAGTGTGTGTGTGTGAGTGTGGTAAAAGAGACAGCTGTGTGATTTAACGCCTGTGTGTGTGTGTGTGTGTGTGTGTGTGTGTGTGTGTGTGTGTGTGCATGCTGAAGGTGGCCCACAGTTTGGTGAAGGACTTTCAAAAGTCACTCTTTTGATGTGACTTGGCACTTCTACAATTTTGGCCCATGCTAACGGTTGTCCAAACATCATCCGGTAGATGGGCCTACCCATAATATTGCTAATATTTTGGTGTGTGTGTGTGTGTGTGTGTTGGCGGGGGGGGGCATTGATGTATATTCTCAAACACAAACGAACCACCAAGGGTCGGTTGGCTGGTTGATGACACACATTCCTGACCGAGACATGTACGCCCCCCCCCAAATAAAAATCTGTTTTTATTAGTTTTAGTATTAGTTACAGTTTTTTGGGTAACATATGGAATTTTTTATTGCAAGTACCGTGTAATAAAGTAAACTACATTTCCCAAACAACTCTTTGACCTTCCTTCTTCTTTAGCTGTCCAGCACTCACGAAATAAATACATTTAAAATGAAACCCGAAAGCTCATTTGTGGTATCGAATGGCAAAGATGAAAACAAAGGAGATTTTTGCGATGGTTAAAGTGAGTTAGTTTTTCGTTTTGATCTTTTTTTTAAATCGTTTTTATTTGATCACATTAACAAAAGTGTGTTTTCCATTTTAGTTATTTCATTAGTTTTCGTTGACTATAAGAACATTGTTCTGTATATAGCCATACTGTATAGATTGTGCTTTGAGCCCGTGTACCCATACGAGTCGTCTGTATTCTGTACGGTTGACCTGTACGGTTGACCTGCACTATTGTATGGACTTATACATTGTAATTTTACACAACCCGACGCAATTTGCATGGTCCGACTCTGTCTGATATTATGCAATTTGGTCATGATACACTGTGCCTATATTATTGTTTCTTTGTGTTATAGTGTTTTATTGCTGAAGACTCCACTATAGGCTTCCTACCAAATGAACTTGTAAAGGTAATGTCTTCAAAAGGCTCAAGTTGTGGCTGTTGGGGTTTTCTATCGGGCGTGGTGACTTTATTTTCAGGAGGAAACGCCCAAACGATGAGTCGCGCTGGGAAAAGTTGCGTAACGTTTTGCCGAAAAGTCAGTCTTTGGTCATCTTGTTTTCGCCCCCTTGTCAAGTTCAAGTTAGCTGGACAGCAACTTATTTATGTTGTTGATTTTATTTTCCCCCCTCTCTGACTTCCACTTTCTCTCACATGGCCTAGATCGCTGCAGTTTTCATTCAGTTTGTGACAAACTGACAGGAAGTGTGCGCTTTTGTGACAAGGCCAAAGTGTCTATCTGTCACATCTATGAGTTGCTCTATAAGGAATGACCAGTTACATCCTGACTATGTAATGTTGTACTTGACCGTTGACATTCATTTGTACGACTTAAACATCACTCACTTGCTTTGGAATGATGACTGCGAATTGTAAGTTGTTTAAGATTTTTCTTATTGCACACAATTAACTCGTGGGCATAACAGAAATCAGCACAAAAAAGGCACAGTGAGTCTTGGCTGCATATACGCGCGCATTTTTAGTGCCGTTTTTGAACTCAAATAATCTGTAAAATATGTATTTTTATAATGAATACAGTAAAATAAGTTTTAAATTATTTTTACGTCGCAATATGTACAGAGTAACAACCGATCAGAAGTGATAGTAAGTTTCACAAATTAAAAAGACACAGTCAGCCATACCAATACATTATATACAGTACACTATATATTGATTGCATTTTACAATAGTACTTGACAGTATTTCTAATTTCTGATTTGGGCTAGAAAGGAAAGTGCAAAGTGCCAATTACCTCTCAATATATCCAACATATCCGTTATTATCATCCTTTTCATCTCTTTGTGGCCATCTGCTTCTTCCTTGACAACCACGCCATGTTTTTGTGGTTCACGCCACTTTATTTATGGAACACTTTTTAAAAATCCACTGCTGCAATACAAAGTACATAAAATAAAAAGCTGACATATGAAACTAAAAACAGTTAAAACAATGAATATAAATCCTGTGCTGCATACTGTACGTGAGCCTCAAAACCTGATACAGGGTCGCAGGTGTTCTACTTCAGTTGAGTTTGGGGGTGTCATTCAGTGCGAGGGAAAAAAAACAAACATAACTAAAACTAAATGTGTGTGAGCTATTGTGTTTGTCCAGTTAAAACTAGATAACATTTTATAAAGTCAAAGATAATTGCACTTATTAAGCAAGCAATCAGATTGATCACTTATTCTACTCACTGCCACTAGGGGGCATAATTATTACACCCATCCATCCTTTTTCTGCAGCGCTGATCTTCTGGTCACCAGCCAATAACAGGGCACATATAAATAAACAAGGATCCACACCTACGGACAATTTTGAATCTTCGCTCAACCGTTATAGTTCTCCATCGTGTCTTCAGTATTTATGCACCCCACCACCACCACCACCACACCCAGCAACCCCGTACGACACCCCGCCCACATTTCATTCTCTATTCAACATTAAGTATGCAGAACTAGCCTCCCCACTGTCATCTCTGAGCTTCTGTTCCTCCCTAGTCCCGCGCTGGTGTAAATAACCTGCGCTATTTTTAAGAGCCAGTCTGTCGCCTCCATATACTGCCACTTTATTTATATCCTCCCCCAGTCAACTGCCTCCCACCACCTTCTGTCCAAGAGCTCTAATGGGGGCTCATTTAGCTTCATTGTTGTTTTTGTTTGCCACTCACATCTTTGCCTGTGAATAGTAAACTGTCGAAAAGCCTCCACATGCCATTGTTTGGTCATATACTTCCAAATCTTGGACAATATCTATCTATCTATCTATCTATCTATCTATCTATCTATCTATCTATCTATCTATCTATCTATCTATCTATCTATCTATCTATCTATCTATCTATCTATCTATCTATCTATCTATATAGTTAGCTAGCTATCTAAACATAGATCTCTCTACCTGTATCTAATCTATCTATCTAGCTAGCTATCTAGCTATCTAAATATACATACTGTATATATTCATACACACACACACACACACACACACACACACACACACACACACACACACACACACACACACACATACATAGATGTATATGAAGGATGGAAACCAGCAAGAAATTCTGGGTCCTATCTGGGTTGCCGGCTTTGCTCTGCATTGAATTAGCGTAATTGTGTTAGTGGTAATAGAGTCACTGCCTGATTGATTGCCTGCTGCAAGTAAGATATATTAAAGGCTTCATTTGGCGGCTCGTTGAAAAGCGATATATCTGCTGAGTGAGAAAGTCAGCTAGGCCAGAAGAAGAAAAAAAATATGTTTTTTTTTTGTATGAAAGGGATTTAGTATTATTTGGGGGGGGGGGGTAAAAACATGTTGAACATGCGTCAGTGATGTGCAGAAAATTTGTTGTACGCTTTACAGTGGTACTCCAAAGGTCAACACAATCTTGTCCATGTTGCTGGTTAAACTTGGAATTAGCTGATTTTCATAATCAGATTTCCAATGAAGAGCAGTTACTAATAAAACTGCGACCTTCTTGAAACTGTCATTACCTGCCCAGGCTTCACACAACTCATGTTTAAAACTAAAAATGCCACTCAAGTATGCAAATAAATCAACAACGAATGTGTAAAAGCTATTGATCGACCACGAGTGGCAAGCATGCTGCAGCTCGCAAGTTAGCGGCTAGCTTAATAGCTAAGGCAGCAATCTACATCTACACTCAGTGCACCTTCATCATGCCAAACTTTTACAAACATATGATTCAGCCTTGATCTTTTTTTTTCTCCACTAAAACCAGATTAACAATTTCAAGTGTTTAGAAAAAATAAAAATCAAATGAATGAGTTAAATGATCAATCGCTCAGCGAATTTACAGAATCAATTGCACAGCACCAGTGACAGGTAACAAAAATTGAACTCCACTGTTCATAAAAAAAGTCTTTTTTTTTTTTTTTAAATATGCGTAGACTCTCTATTGACTATCAAGCCCAATGGTTGTGGGAGCAAAACAGGAAATAGAAAGTTACCAAAATAAAAGTAGCAACAGCGCTCAACATGATGGAACAGACGCAGCTTTTTGTCATGACGACTGGTGATCATCTCCAACCATGACATCATCCTTACTAACTTCCGTTGTATCTTCTTCTTCTTCCCTAAAAGCATGTGACCCGTACAAACACACATGCAACTCCGGTAACTGGACCTAGAAGGTGGGGAGGAGGTTTGTGACAGAAATAAACACGCCCCCCCGCCCTCTCCTCCTGCTGCTGTTCGGCCCTGCTCACACACATCACACGTATTGACGCGCACATTGAATATAGTGTGCATGCATTTACTGCATTGTGCACTCACTTGCATCAGGAGTTTCAAAGTGGGGACATGGCGGGGCTGCTTTGTGGAACCAAGAGGAAGAAACCAGGTACTCTGACGAGTTTTGATATCAATGACAAATGGCTTCCGTTTCAAAAATTACATGTCCGTGCTCATGTTGTCGTGGAACATATACTGGATTTTAGTTTATGCCCATAGGTGGAGGTTTGTCTTTATTTTGTTGCACAGTCTAAGTCTTTGATACAGGTTGTACTTGACACAGAAGCGGGCGTAATGCAGGCAAATGTGCCGCGGGGGAGGAAGCAGCGCAATTAGGATGAAATACTGCAATCCTGCTCTGTAATTATGCAGCCAAATGTTGATCCATGAGAAGATTCCAGGCTAAAACTGACTGCAGTATCAGATAGGAAATGTGGTATGGAGGCCTTACCCCCACCTCAAGCAAATGGAAATTACTGCTTTGAAGTTCTAATTGCATCACATTATTAACAGAATTGTTTTTTTTTGTTTTTTTTTTTTTTGCATAATATAAACCTGGAAAGCACACAACCACATTTGTGTTCTGTAGAAACCGATGATTGAAATAGCGGCTTTAAAAATCAACGAAGCCATTAAAAAAATAATAATAATAATATTAAAAAATACTTAAAAGTGAGAGCAGATATTGATTATCTTTTAATCCCGGTCATGTTTACTTTGATTTAGTTCCTCCTTTTCGGCTGCATTTAAACTTCCCGATTTTTAGCTGGTTTGCCGAAGGCTTCGTTTCTGTGGCCAGACAGGAAACGTGAAGAGATAAAGATGTTAATGGAACATTATGTGGCCTGTGGAAAAAGTGAGCAAGTGTCTCTCTCTGGCAGCAGTTTTTTTGAAAATCCTTGGGAAAAACAGAAGCATTTTTTTTTCCCATGTAACTGTCTTTCAGTTACACGGGAAAAAAAAAAGAAGGTATTATACCATTACTGATGAACAAAGTTGAAAAAGTATCGAATGCTAATCATAAAATACCCATGATTGGAAAAAAGAAAGCTATATACATACAGAACACATAAATGTCAGGAAAAGCCTTCTAGAACATCCGAACTTTATTAGGCATTAATCAGAGGCACTCTAAATGGTGGCAGGTGTGTGCTGGCTCCCATTTAACATGAGTTTTATGTATTTGTTCAACTGTAAGAGGGTGTGCACACTTATGCAACCACACTTATGCGTGTGTATTTGTGTATGTGTGTGTGTATGTGTGTTGTGTTCTTGTGAGACTAGTGAGTGACCTCCACGAGGAAGGCAAAAATGCCATCAACGCTCCAATGCTCCCGTCTGGGAAGGACGTCCATCCCGAGGACACTCTGCTGGGTACGAACACGCAAGTCCAATCATTACAATGTTGCCCCTCCAGGGCCACCGTACTCGGTAGTGAGGCACCTCTGTTTGCGTTATGGCACTTCTGTGGAGTCATTTCCATGCCCATAGAGTATCAGTGCGGATGGAAATGTTTGAAACAAAACTTGTGTGAGTGTCTTCATCATTCTGCGCTAGCTTGACTGCTTAGAGTTAATTTAAGGTCGACTCTGCGAGGTCAGAGACACTTATGCAACCACACTTATGCGTGTGTATTTGTGTATGTGTGTGTGTGTTGTGTTCTTGTGAGACTAGTGAGTGACCTCCACGAGGAAGGCAAAAATGCCATCAACGCTCCAATGCTCCCGTCTGGGAAGGACGTCCATCCCGAGGACACTCTGCTGGGTACGAACACGCAAGTCCAATCAGGGCCACCGTACTCGGTAGTGAGGCACCTCTGTTTGCGTTATGGCACTTCTGTGGAGTCATTTCCATGCCCATAGAGTATAAGTGCGAATGGAAATGTTTGAAACAAAACTTGTGTTCATCATTCTGCGCTAGCTTAACTGTTTAGAGTTAATGTAAGGTAGACTCTGCGAGGTCAGAAAGGAGCTTGTGATTGATGAGGAGGTGGCGGTGAAAGTGGAGGGGCAGGAAATGAAAAGAAGATGCTGCGTCTTTCTTCTCCCCTCACAGCCAAAATGGCTGTCGACGTTTTTAATGGCTCACAATTCTTCATCAAAACATGTCTGCACTCAACATGTGTGAAAAGGGGGCGGGGGGGGGGGGGCAGGGGGCAACACTTTAAAAACCTCTTCTCGCCCTTGTCTTGCCAGAGGAAAACGCCGAGAGGATCATGCTGGACCCGACGTCACGGGATGACCCCAAGTTTAAAGATTTGCTGAAGGTAACAAATAAGAAACCATTTTGGAAGCACATTGAGGCACTGTGGATATTTTAAGAACTGTTCAAATTTCAGGTGCTTGATCTACAAAACTAAGATTGATCGTGTGGGCGGCACGGTAACCCACTGGTTAGCACATTGGCCTCACAGTGTAGCGGCGTAGGGTTCAATTCCGGTTCCGGCCTTCCTGTGTGGAGTTTGCACACCCCGCGACCCTTGTGAGGATAAAACGGATGAGAAAATGGATGGATGGAAGGATTGATCGTTCCCCCTCTGGCTCCTCCTCTAACTCCGCCAGTGATGACATGACCCAAATGTAGTCAGATTTTGGTCAAACTGTCACGTGATCATCCCACAGCGTGAGAGCAGTTACAATGTTAATTTTGTCAACAGCAGAGGGCGATATTGCCTAACATGGCGGCCCCCTGAAATGGATGAAAAGTGATGAAATATTCAGTTTCATTCGTTTTTCACAAATGCAATATTCAACTGAATACTGTTTTTGAATTAGTGGGGCACCTGCAAAGTATTCTTGCAAACAAATTTTGTTTCCCATAAAGCTGGGGCCTTAGTCAAAATGGAGGTAACTATGAACCGTCCAAAATAGCAGTCATTGCTATTTTGGAAGCAAAAGAAATGGCAGAAAAAAAGGTTACTAAAACAGCAGAACTTATTGGGGAATTAATCAGAGAGGCACTTGAAATGGTGGTCTTGGTTTTTTGTTGGGTTTGTTTTGTATCACACAAGCATCGCGGCATTTGAACAGAGGTGTGTAGACTTTTTCTATCCACCATCACATGTGTGCAGGTGCTCATTGACTGGATCAACAGTGAGCTGGAGGAGGACAGGATCATCGTGAAAGACCTGGAGGAAGACTGCTATGACGGACAAGTCCTGCAGAAGCTTTTTGGTGAGTCACCTGGCAAGCCGGCAGTTCTTGTTGACTCGTTTGCGCTCGTGGACTCCCCCTAGTGTCCATTATCCGTCACTGCTAATCGAGTTGACAAGGCAAGGGTCAACCATACTTGATTTATTTCTCATTGATTGCAATTTCATATTGTATCGTGACTTTTCTAAATCTGGTTTTCATATTTTTATGATGGAAAATATATTTTATTTTATTTTTCATTTTTAGTCAGATTAATCTTTTTATATTCCTGATCTGGTTCCTTAACCAAGTCATGATTGAGATTGTCTGACGAGAATATCCCCCTGATGCCATTGCATGACGACAGGATGCTAAATGAATCGATTCTGATCTATTAGTCCCATTGGGGGACTAATAAAAGCAAACTTATTTTAACCGAGTATCTATTTGAAGTGTGCTTCTCCTCCTGCCAGAAAAGCTGTCGGGCCGGAAGCTGAACGTGGCCGAGGTGACCCAGTCGGAGATCGGCCAGAAGCAGAAGCTCCAGACGGTTCTGGAGGCCGTAAACGAGCTGCTGCGTCCTCACGGCTGGTCCATCGAGTGGAGCGTCGACTGTGAGTGCTCAGTTTCACTGGCAAGGCCATATGGTTCACATTTCTGTTGTGTCCCTCATAAGAAGCTATGCAAATAGAATTTTTTTTTTTTCCCCAGACGTCCACTGAAACTTAGGATTTGTTCTTGCAGTTAATTTTAAATTAGATTACATTATTTATTGATCTCTCACTAAAAGGCTCTTTCTCATTCTCTGCAATCCAAAGTAAGGGAAACACTTTTACCATCTCATTCATTCATTTTCATTCATAAAATAAAAATCCTGACAAATGAAATTAAATAACATCCTGGTCCCGCCTAAAAATGTTTTTGGTGAAAAATTAAAAACATGCGTTGGCCGGGAATCGAACCCGGGTCAACTGCTTGGAAGGCAGCTATGCTCACCACTATACCACCAACGCTGTCCAGAAACATCTGGAATTCACAAACATATTTGAGAGTCAGGCTATGTTTAGCCCCCCCCCCCACACACACACACACACACACACACACACACACACACACACACACACACACACACACACACACTTGATTATTCTGCAGTCGCCACGTCATACTGAGGCGTGCCAAGTATTTCCTCCCTCATGCGGCCAGTCAGCGCTGTTGCAGACATGTTCTCCTCTTCCGAAATCTCCACAATCTTGTTCAGTGCGTTGGTGGTATAGTGGTGAGCATAGCTGCCTTCCAAGCAGTTGACCCGGGTTCGATTCCCGGCCAACGCAGGACTTTGTTCTTGCAGTTAATTTTAAATTAGATTACATTTTTTATTGATCTCTCAATCAAGGGCTCTTTCTCATTCTCTGCAATCCAAAGTAAGGAAAAAAAGTCATTCTTTCATTTCTCAGACAGCGAGCGGGGGGAAAAAAAAAGTAGCTGTCTGCGTTGGCCGGGAATCGAACCCAGGTCAACTGCTTGGAAGGCAGCTATGCTCACCACTATACCACCAACGCTGTGAAGGAAATTGTGGAAAGCTCAAAACATGTCTGGAACAGCGCTGAGTGCTGATGTGGCCGCATGAGGGAGAAAATACTCGGCACGCCTCAGCATGACGTGGCGACTGCAGAATAACCAAGCTGAGCGGCACGTCGATGCAGACAATTTCACCACACATGCATGTTATGACTTGAGGGGGTGGAGGGTGTGTGTGTGTGTGTGTGTGTGTGTGTGTGTGTGTGTG
>NW_017806062.1:1112026-1121971 GCF_001891065.2 Hippocampus comes | reverse complement strand
AGTGGTGCCAAGTATTTTCTCCCTCATGCGGCCAGTCAGCGCTGTTGCAGACATGTTCTCCTCTTCCGAAATCTCCACAACCTTGTGCAGTGCGTTGGTGGTATAGTGGTGAGCATAGCTGCCTTCCAAGCAGTTGACCCGGGTTCGATTCCCGGCCAACGCAGGACTTTGTTCTTGCAGTTAATTTAAATTAGATAACATTATTTATTGATCTCTCAATAAAGGGCTCTTTCTCATTCTCTGCAATCCAAAGTAAGGAAAAAAAGTCATTCTTTCATTTCTCAGACAGCGAGCGGGGGGAAAAAAAAAGTAGCTGTCTGCGTTGGCCGGGAATCGAACCCAGGTCAACTGCTTGGAAGGCAGCTATGCTCACCACTATACCACCAACGCTGTGCGTGTGTCTCAGTGTGTGTACATGTGCGGAATGCTGGAAGAGCAGGAAAGCGCAGCATTCCTGAAGACGCCCCGTAATGCGCGCACACTCAGCAGACACTTCATTAGGTACACCTAAAACGTCACATCCAGCAATAATTTTGCCTTTGCAAAGCAAACAAGATGAATTACATTTACAACAAAATGTACCCATGTTCATGTGGCCAAACGCGGAATATGTACAAGTATTTACATTTGTTTGCATACATTGCATTTTTTTTTCATTTACATAAAAACAAAGACCACCGACCAAACTGCATGTTTATTTATTTTTTTTCCACTCAGGCAACATGTTTATTTTATATTCACATGGAGAAAATGATAGGCTTGGAGGATACAATGCTAATATAATATAAATGTATACAGTTTTAGATAACACTGTGAGTTTGGAGTGACTTTAGAAAATAGCACCTAACACAGAAATGCCCACTTTTTGCCGCTTTACTTCTCTTGGTGATATCATCGGACTATAATTACTTTGCAAACCCATTTGTGTGTGTGTGTGTGTGTGTGTGTGTGTGTGTGTGTGTGTGTTGAGCAGCCATCCACTGCAAAAACCTGGTGGCCATCGTGCACCTGCTGGTGTCTCTGGCCATGCACTTCCAGGCGGCCATCAGGCTGCCCGAGCACGTCTCGGTCAGGGTGGTGGTGGTGAAGGTGAGGCGTGCTCGTGATATGACATTCTTATGTGACTTTCGCAACTTGGCTTCTCACTCTTCTGTTGCTGTTGTTGTTGTTGCTGTTTGAGCAGAAGCGAGAAGGCATCCTGCAGACCGCCCTTGTCAACAAGGAGCTGACCAGTACCACCGAGTGAGCGCTCCTTTCTCATCTTTGTATCCATGCGCAACGAGTGGCCCTTTTGTGACTGCAGACCTGATGCTTTTGATGACTGTTGTTCCGTACTAGACATACAGCGTGGCGCCTTGATTTACATTATAATATCATTTCTCAAACCTTTGTTCCCCATTGAATTATATTCAAATGCTATTGATCCAGAATTCCCCAAGCAATCACTTGTAAGTCGAGGTACCACCGTATTCTGAAATTTGCACTGATATATGTAGCAAACTAAATAGTTTTTTTGGCTCTCTTTGCTTTCCAGAATGATGATGGGAAGATTTGGTCAGTATTTTTTTTTTCCTGTGTCGTCTTTGTTATTTTAATTGAGTCATTTCTGAGTTTCACCTTTTGAATTGAGATTCTGAAATAAGTGAACTTTTCTTACATACTAATTTATTGCGATGTACCTGTATGTTGAATTGGCCGTGGGCTAGTAAAAGGAAATACAATATTTATTCACGTAGCTGAAAGGTTTCGGGGGCCGAAAACCCTCCCGAAGTTTATAGTCGCTGAGCAGAACTATATGCAACGACACAATTTGCCAGATCAGCGTGGCAAGCCCGCGAAAAATAAAGAAAACCATTTCTATGTGCTAACATTAGCTAATGCCGTTTCAACAGAAAGAGATGCTTTTGACACGCTTCTGGATCACGCGCCTGATAAACTCAATGTGGTCAAAACGGTAAGAAACGTATTTTCCTAATGTACTTGTTTTAAATTCCAACTCGATCTGGATTGTTCATCAAATGCTCCTCTTGCCGTCACTTTAGTCGCTCATCACCTTTGTGAACAAACACTTGAACAAGTTGAACCTGGAAGTCACTGAGCTGGAATCTCAGGTAATCAAAGTTCATCTACCGTCACCTCCGAGCATTTTATTGCCAGTTCCAGTGGAAATTTACTTTAAAGCTACATATAAAACCAAGAGAATTACATGAATGTCTATCCACAGGACATCTTCGTCTTACGAAAGTCTCCTAGCTTAATGCTAACACACTATATAAAATCAATAGAATTACACGTATATTTATCCACAGGACATCTTTGTCGTTCAAAAGTCTGCTAGCTTAAAGCTAGCACACAATGTAAGACCAAGAGAGTGACACATATATTTATCCGCAGGACATCTGTCTCTCACGAATGTCTGCTAGCTTAATGCTAACACACAATGTAAGACCAATTATAAACACAAACGGGTTACAGTAATTCGTTGCATTCTATTTAAATGACTATCCAATTTTTTTAAGTACATCCTGTGGAGTGCTCTTTATCTTAGGGGAAAAAACACTTTACAAATTAAGAAAAAAAAACATTACAAAAACATGTAATTTCATTTGGGGTACTGGAATGGATTGATGGCATTACCATTAATTTCAATGAGCAAAGACCTCCTCTTGCCGTCACTTTAGTCGCTCATCACCTTTGTGAACAAACACTTGAACAAGTTGAACCTGGAAGTCACTGAGCTGGAATCTCAGGTAATCAAAGTTCATCTACCGTCACCTCCGAGCATTTTATTGCCAGTTCCAGTGGAAATTTACTTTCAAGCTACATATAAAACCAAGAGAATTACATGAATATCTATCCGCAGGACATCTTTGTCTTACGAAAGTCTCGTAGCTTAATGCTAACACACTATATAAAATCAATAGAATTACACGTATATTTATCCACAGGACATCTTTGTCGTTCAAAAGTCTGCTAGCTTAAAGCTAGCACACAATGTAAGACCAAGAGAGTGACACATATATTTATCCGCAGGACATCTGTGTCTCACGAATGTCTGCTAGCTTAATGCTAACACACGACGTAAGACCAATTCTAAACACAAACGGTTTACAGTAATTCGTTGCATTCTATTTAAATTACTGTCCATTTTTTTAAATTACATCCTGTGGAGTGCTCTTTATCTTAGTGAGAAAAAAAAGCACTTTACAAATTAAGAAAAAAAACATTACAAAAACATGTAATTTCATTTGGGGTACTAGAATGGATTGATGGCACTACCGTTAATTTCAATGAGCAATGAGAACTTCCGCAATTAATGTTTTCGTGTTAAGAGCGTGGTTAAAGAACAAATTAAACTCGTAAATCAAGGCACCACTGTATCTTTATTATTATTATGTTGGAATATTGTGTTCAGTTTGCTGATGGGGTTTACCTGATCCTCTTGATGGGGCTGTTGGAGGACTACTTCGTGCCTCTCTACAACTTCTTCCTCACCCCGGAGAACTTCGACCAGAAGGTGACGTGACCATCATGGGAGATAAAGTTCTCATTACTGCCCGGTATCAATTATGTCACAAGATGAGATGACCGGTACATCTTTTTAATCAGGTCCACAATGTGGCATTCGCATTTGAGCTCATGCAGGATGGCGGCCTGAAAAAGCCCAAAGCCAGACCAGAAGGTAACTTGACTTGTTATTCAAATGACAACCCCATTCTTATTACATTACATTTTTAATTGAATCATGTACAGTCTTTTTTAAAGATTTATTTCCCCACAGTTAAGCGCAGTGTTAATGGACTGTGCTTAGTGATAAATGTTAAATAGACTTTTAAGGAAGAAAACCTCTGCCTCGATTTTAATGAATGCTTAGCGTGACTGAACTCTGTGCTACAATATAAATAAATCTCTTTTGATACTTGATGTACAAAAAAAATGTGTGAACCCAGAGTGCAAGTTATTACAATACTGTTACTTTCCACTAGAGGGAAACCTCGCTCCATATTTAAAGCGACCCCCAAGCTGCAGTCAATGAACCTTGGCCATCACTTTGCTGTGTAATTTAATGAACCGTCAGCAGCCTGTAGCATGTCATGCATCGATATACATAAATAGTATTATGAGATAGAATGATATTAGGTTGAAAAGCAATCTAATAGTCATGACGGATCGACTACTTAAAGGTTAATCAACATTTTGTGCCATGAAGGCAATTTCAGTCACTGGCTGGAATGGAATGATGAAGTGATACATTTGCTTTATTACATTATCATCAGCAGGCGCTCGCATTTCAGCTCACCGTGATCCAGGCGGACCTCTTCTAGTGGCAAAATAATGCCGAAAAACAATCAAGCTTATTTGTTTTCTCATCTTTTTGTTCCCCTCGCAGCATCATTTTTTGTGGGGAGGTTGTTTGTGGCCAACTCGTGTTTAACCTTGAATCCTAATTGCAGCCCATCGTCATGTTATTCAACCAAACAATTTATCTCCAACGACCTAGTTCTGCCGGGAAAATAACAATATGCAAATAAGCCGTGCGGATGCGATCACAATGCATCTTATGGTAATTATCAGTAAATTCTTATTTTGGCCTAGTTTGTGCTCTACAAGAAGAACACAGATATAATTGAGTGGCTATAATTTAATGGCAGTGCACCATAAATATTTTTTTTTCTTGTCATTTTTTTTTTCTTGATGAATATACTTTACAAACCCTTTTGTTACTTTTTGTGCAGATGTGGTCAACTTGAACCTCAAGTCCACCCTCAGAGTCCTCTACAACCTCTTCACCAATTACAAGAACTCTGAGTGACAGCTCGCATCTCCGACATAAGCCTGTGTGTGTGTGTATGTGTGCGCGCGTGTGTGAGGTGATGAACAAGGACTTTTAACTCGTTCCGTTGTCAGAGACCATTGGGAATGCAAGTGTTGAATCAAGTGTATTAATAGTTTGAATGCTCAGCCATGACTGTCAAAGTCAACATGTTCAACATAAACTCAACTGCTCATGTTCGCTTATTAAATCGCTTAATATTTGTGTTTTGTGTAGATATTAAAGGATACATATTTTACTTTTTTTTCCCACAATTTGAACCAGTTCCCGTGTGTCTTAATAACAAAAAAAATACCCCAAAGATCAAGAATTGTCCTCATTGTCAATGTGTCACTGATGTACCTGATCAACAGTGCAAGCTAACTAGCATTTAGAAATGTTAACACGTTTTTCATTAAAAAAAACAAACAAAAGAATTGAAAATTCAGGTTAGCGGTGGCTCGCTAACGCAAAATGAGTGGATTCGGATAAAACAATAACAATGACAAAAAAATCAATAATGAACATACAGGGTACAAGTAGATAGCTAACGTCAAATTAGCTTCTGGTAGACTTGAATAAGCTGAGCTAATCAATAGTGCAGTCTGCAAGTTTTAGCGAAACTGCATGAAATCACCACAAAAGTACTCAAATGAAACTCTGGTATATAGTGTGTAAACTAAAAGGGTAAACTTAATACTCAGCAGAGCCTGTTTTAGCAATGCTAGCCCAGCTTTAGCGTTCACTCTTTCATGACAGTTTTTATGTTTTAGCCGAATGTAGTTTTCTAAATGTTTAGGCACAATGTTGACATTTTAAAGTAAATGAGGGTTAGGGTTTCAAAACAGTGTTTTAAACCAGGATTACGGTTTGAAAGGATGGGTTTTACATTACGGTTACGGTTTCAATGTAGGGTTCTAACCCATGGTTACGGTTTGAAACTAGAATGAGTTTGTTGAAGTCGGGTTAGAATCTAGGGTGAGACTTTTGTTCGTTCATTGCGTGCGGGCGGTGCATGGCAAAGAATTTGGTTTCTGACCAAATTTGATGACGGCCATTTTGATTTGAAGGGGCCAATTCGGGGGAGGGGGGTTGTCCATTACCACTGCTTGTTCAAAGACAAACTTGTCCTTGAGATTTTGTCTGATTCTTACCGCATTTGAACCATGTCGACCAAACAGATGGTCGACGCTAACTCGTCGAACCGTTTGGTTTGAGACATTGCGTGTGGGTTGGGCCTGGCACTGACGCCCAATGACTGAGTCTTTTGAAAACTTGGAAGCGGACCGGCGTAGCCCAACCCGATTGCGTTCATCTCCCCTTTGGTGCCAAATAAGCAGTTGCCTTTTAAGTGCAGCCCTGCCCCGGGTGGGCTGCAGTCAGCGAGGCCTGCTATCGACTGACCTTTCAGACCATCTCCGAGAGGAGGGCGGAAGACCTGTGGCTAAACCACCCCTCCCTCTTCAACCACCGCCCGCCGCTTGCAGACCTCGCCTGCTGGTGCAACTGGGAAGATGAGTGCATGGCAAGCTGCGCTTTCTGACGCTTGGCTGAATTATTGAAAGTGGGAGATGAGTCAACGCGCTGTCAGGAATCACCAGAGTGACAATTTGTTCGCGCTGCCTCCGAAATATTCCACCAATTTGGGCAAAGGAATGATGGGTTTATTTTAGAGCTCAATTCTTTGTTGCTATGGTAACCTTCCACATGCCCCCCCCCGCCCCCTTCCTCCAAATTGCCCCTTTATCTGGCTGTCGGGTGGTCCCTTTTTTCACCTTATTTTTTTTTTCAACTTGTTTTCCACGCTTCCTGTCTGTTTTGGTGGATCTAATGGAGGCTGCTGGACGCATGGGACTCCAATTGATGTGCTCACATACGCACTTTGCCTTGAGTGGTCCAGCCCGCTCAGTGTCACGTTTCAGCAGTCCTTTCATTTGGAAACAGTGTTGGTCGGAATGCTTTGACTGGACTCGGGTTAGGGAAAAATATGATCTTGGAAAAATGATCTTTCACAGGAGTGTGGTGAATCATGGTTAGCATGTTTGAATCACAGTTTTGAGGTTCTTGAGTGGGAATCTTTGGTAGGCCTTTCTGGAGTTTTTGTGTGTTACTCCTTTGCTTGCATTCAGCTAAGCGGCATTTTATTTGTTTATATTCTCTTATTGTTTTGGTTATAAGATATTTGGTGTTTTCATTACAGTTTGGTTTTATTTCATTTTGACATATTCAGTTCGTTTTGAATTCGTTTTTTCAAATATACTTTGTTTCAGTTGAGGTTTTATTGGTTTTAGTATCAGTATTATAATTATTTAAAAATTTTTTTTTGCATTTTGAATATTTGACAAGTATGGTGTAGTTTAGTAAAGTAGACTCAATCCTCAATTGACTGTCGGTCGTTTTTTTCCGGACGGACAGAACTTAGAATGCAGGGTTTTTTTGTTTTTAATTCATATTTAGTCCAAAAATGCTGGTGTTTTTCAGCGGCTGGGAAAGATGAATGGCATTTCAATTCATTTAAAAATGCATTCAATGTCCAGAAAATAGATTTGGTAGAAGGTGTCTCTGCACATAATTGACAACCATTATAAATGCACTCAATAAAATGTAACCCCCCCCCAAAAAAAAATCTCACTCATAAACTGACGATAAGTGTTTTCCACCGCCGCCCCCCCACAAAAAAACCCAATGTAAAATACTGAAAAAAAATATAGAAAAAAAAATCCATACGCATTTGCTGAACTGCGAGTATGACAATAAAATTCATGAGTCAAGGTACCACTTTATGACATATGATATTTTCAGAGTGTCTCATTTCAAAGTGTTTGGAACACTTCCCGATTCTATTCACTGTACTGAAGTGACATCACAGTAAAATATGGAGGAAGTGCTACTGTTTTCGACACCGCATCCTCTCAAGTGTGTCTTGCTTCACTTCTGACTCGCTGACATTTTATTTTCTTCCAAGCGCCCGCCTGCTGACAGAGCTTTTCATCGCAATCCACAATAGATTGAAGTTGAACGCCTTTATTTATCCCTTGGCTTTTTCTCGCCAGCCTTAAGCCATCGGAGGAGGTAAGCAGCTTCAAAAAATAGATTTTTCTTTTTTTTCAGTGATCTTGTTTGCAAGAGAGGAAGAAAAAAGTCAGAGGCCACACGCAAGTGCAAAGAGGATGTGGAGGTCTGACTTGTCACCACTTGTTACTTTGATGTATTGACTCAGAGATGACAACGGAACTAAAACGTCCACGCTGAGAGCCTTTCATTGAAGAAGGTGTCATACTGAGGAGGGAAAAAAAAAAACCAAACCAAAAGGTCTTCACATGTTTTGAAGGCTTGACTTGCCGGAATTTTTGTAGTATTCTACAGCAAAACATGATGGAAATTTGAAAAAAAAAATGTGTGTTTTAAAATATTATCATATGCTTTTAGTTTTAAATATTCTTTGGAGCTTCTTTTTTTCCTCTCTAAGTTTGCTTTTCATTAATCAAATAATTAGGTCTATTATTTTAAGTATTACTATTAAGATGTTTATGCAAAAAATTTAATCCATGCCCACCATAATAAAGTAAAATAAGAAGAAAATAGCTTTTTGCCCTTAATAACATGCATAGGTTTATTTAAGATAAGATAAGATAAGAAAACCTTTATTAGTCTCGCAATGGAGAAATTCCCAATTCACAGCAGCAAAGTTATGAATGGAAGAAGTAGAACAACAAAATATAGGAGCTGCTGGAAAGGCAGCCACTCACGCTGCGCCATCTTGAAGTCAAAATAACACAACACAACACATATTGCTGTATTCTCAATATTCTTCTTCTTTATATTATATTTGTTTGTTTTATATTTCATGCGCTTCATGAATTAAGTTGAGTGGACGTCAGCTCAGGTTTTTTTTTTTTTATTTTGCAATTTTCCGACTCAAGTCGAATGAGTAAAGTATCAACTACTGCCAGAGAGGGCGCTATGGAGACGGATAAGTCTCCGGATCACAATGAAGCACAAGAAGAAGACGACGCAGCCGTCGATGCCGAATGCTTCCTGGGTAAGTTCCTTTCTAACCAGATGGAAAACTACAAACGTCATTTCAAATATGAACAGAAGACGTGCTGTTAATACATTCCATTTTTCATCATACTTACGAATTAAAGATTCACCACTCAACAAAGGATTTGAAACAAACAATAAAATAATCACAGACTATGATTTGTTTTTCCCAGTTCAAATGTCAAAAAAATAAATAAAAATCGGTTTCCAGGATGACAAAAAAAAAAAACAAAAAACAACTGCTGAGCAACATAGCAACATTTTCACAAAAATCAACTCATTCAACATTTTAATATTGTTGAGGTGCTATATTTATCCTGGATGTCATTCCAAATCAGCTAAAAATGATCAGGCCAGCTTCAAAGTATCAACTGGAAGCTATTCTCAGGGGGAAAAAAAAAACAGCATATAATGTCATGTCATAGCTTGGGAACTCGACGATGACGTTGCATTGACTGAGAGATGGTTATTGATCCTTATTATGATATGATATTGTCCAAACAGTTGAGAGGACTAAGATTATTCAGCCGGCGTCTCTGAAAGACAGCAAACTGGAGAAGCTCAAGGAGGTAAGAGAATGTTTGTGTTTCATAAACAATACAGGGACGGATGTGTTTCGATAATTTTGCGATGCCGATTTTCTGTCTGCACATCAGTGGCTCTCCACGCGTCATTGGAGGAAAATACTTTTTTTCAGGACGTTCACAAAATCACACAGTGTAACCGTAACACACAATACTGAAACGCGATCACGTGCACCCTGACACACTTCACCGAAAGACTCTCACTGTCACGCTGGAGCTACACGGAACTGAATCACTCTCACACATTGGCTTTCACACACTTGACTGAAATGCTGTTCTACAAGCACAGTAAATGCTCAAAGGAGCTCCAAGAAGCTTCCCAGGCTGGCCAAGACGTGCAGTCGACAGCCCGCATGGGTGCAGGAATCAGACCTTCTTGGAGCAGGCAGTGAGGTGGATGGTTGGCTGAAATTTTAATGAAGGTAATTATGGGAGGTGAGGAGAGGCAGATCACAAGTTGGGGTGGGGGGGAGCACTGGTGGTGGATCCACAGTTTGGGGGGGC
>NW_017806062.1:1103089-1111986 GCF_001891065.2 Hippocampus comes | reverse complement strand
CCCCCCCCCGCCCCCCTCCCCACAGCTCTCCAAGAAAGTGTCTCCTGCAAGTGGCAATGAATAAATAAGCTTCTTGGTATGTTATCAGACTGAATAGAGACGAGTTCTTTGGCTCCTTTCTCCATCCAGCTCAGGATTTGGGTGTGATCTCACCAAATTAATTAGGACTATGAAAGGCATTGAGAGCTCAATGTAGAGAGATGAAAGTGCCTGTGTGTGTGTGTGTGTGTGTGTGTGTGTATGGCCAGGTGCTGCAGGATTGGATCAATAGCACTCTGAAAGCAGAGCACATCGTGGTTCAGAGTCTGGACGACGATCTGTACGACGGACTAGTTCTTCATCATCTTCTGGGTCAGATATGACACTTCGTTTCTGTCCCTTCAGTACACACACACATACACACACACACACACACACACACACACACACACACGATATTACCGGTAATTTAAAGAAAACTATTTTTGCTTTGACTATTCGTAGTCATTTGAGGTTATTACATTGTTATTACAATGTAAGTACATTGTATTCCCAAATGTATACGTTTTTAAATTCCAACAGTATTGTTAGAGTGTTTTATTGTTGATCCATTTCCACACCACACACACACACACACACACACACACACACACACACACACACACACACACACACACGATTACCGGTAATTTAAAGAAATCGATTTTTGCTTTGACTAGTTATAGTCATTTGAAGTTATTACATTGTTATTACAATGTAAGTACATTGTATTCCCAAATGTATTCATGTTTTTAAATTCCAACAGTATTGTTTGAGTGTTTTATTGTTGATACATTTTCACATGAAAAATCAAGGCTGGACTATAACGAAAAGGGTGGAACAGCGAAGGATGCTGAATTCTTTTTGGTTTTCGTTCGTCCCTGCAGCCAGCTTGGCTGGCGTGCACTTGCCCTTGGAAGAGATCGCGCTGACCAGCTCGGCTCAGATCCGCAAGCTGGAAATCGTCGTGGAGGAGTTGGATAAGAGGCTGGGCCGGCGCGACCCCGAGTGGGACGTCAGCTGTGAGTCATGCTGACAAACGGGGTGGGAGGGGCGGGGCTTCCATCAGCGAAGTTCTCTTTCTGGTTTTGAGCAGTTATGATTGTTCCTGATGGCCGCTAACAAAGAGCCACAGAGATGAAAGTCAACTTTTGCGCCTCAGTTGTCATTTTCCAAGTCAAAACATGTTTCTTTGTTTACAACATTATCTGGGCGTATATTGACAGAATAATTACAGATCTGGTTCTGGCACTTGATGTGGTCTGTCCCCAATCAATTTTTGACTTGGTTGAACACAGTCCATTTCAAGTTTCTGTGATGACAACCTCACAGGGGAGTGCATGTTGACGAAATTTGGAAGGGGCTCATCTTGCCCGTTTTTTCGACGTATGACTTGATGAATTTTGTGGTTGTTGGTTCAGCGATCCACAAGAAAGATCTCCTGGCCACTCTCCATCTGCTGGTTGCCATGGTGAGACATTTCCAGCCCGAGCTGGAGTTGCCCTCCGACGTGAAGGTTCAAGTTGCGCTCGTGGAAGTAAGTCGGCGCCTCGGGCAGGGAAAAGCTCTGGGTCGAGTGTTAGCTCACGCAGACGTCCGTGCAGGTGAGCGGGACGGGGATCCGATCAGACGTTCGAAGCGAAGTCCTAACAGGAGAGAGGTGACGATCGCTTTTACGTTCTCTTTGTCTGAGGAGAACATCTCATTGCTTCTTGTTTTTGTTTGGTGTTGTCAGCAGCCATTCGGACAACCTCGGCAGCACCCACGGTGAGTAAAGAAAAGTATTTGCCAGTTGCTTTGTTTCCCCACTTAACATTTCAGACTGTCAAACAAATGTAAACATCGGAAAAAGACAACCTAGGTAAACATAAAATGCCGTTATTAAATGCTAAAAACTATTCAAAGCAACCTGACCTTGCGTGAAAAAGCACTAGGCCCACTTTACTGTGGCCAATAGCATTTTTCAGAAAATTTTCACTAACCACACCCAACGCTGCGCTTACCTCCAGATTCTGTTCAAGCATACTTATCTAAAAATGATATTCATTAATGAAATCACAACTTTTTTTTTCTTGCATGATTGAAAACAGAACACGCCACCAATGCTGGCACGGCACGGAAAGCACATCAACACTATGACGATTACAAATATGCTTACTCATAATTTTCTATTCATGTAGTATAGTTTGGAAATATTTTTTAAAAAAACACTCCATTGGCATTGTAAAGACAAAAAGATAAAAATAAAAATCTGTGCTTGACTCATGACGCACACTTAATGGGCTTTTGTGCTCCACCGTGCAGGGGACGCTAATCAAGTCGAGGAGCTGCTGAGGATGGAGGCTCACGAGGTCGCACTGGCGAAACAGGTAGAAAAACCACGAGGGGAAAGCCGGGGCAAGGTGCCAATTTGCAGAAAGCTCCGGAGGCGCGGAAGTGATGGACGGCCAATTAATCAGCATTCTGGTTGGACTTTTTGCTCTTTTGCCCTCAGGCCTTGTTGGATTTTACAACCTTTGCGTCTTTTGTGGCATCAAGTTTTTGTGGCCCGACGCGGATAAACGTGTTAATGGTGTCGCAGAGTGCAAAGTTCTGCAACAAGTTTTTGAACTGAATCAAAATATCACTCAAAGTCATCAAAAAGCAAAGTGTGGTGAGTCTCTGTCACCCCAATGTAGCAATGTCGCATCACTGGTGAGCTATTTTTAGAACAGACCTCTGGGGTACTCGTGTTCTACTTGATGGTAACTACTACCCGGTGGAACTTTATTATTATTATTTTTTTACTTTTAGGAAAATGCCCATTAATCAACAGAGCAAATAGCCATCCATGTTTGCAGTTTCTCTTTTTGCCTTACTCCCTCCCTTCATCTCCGCGCATACTGTAACTGGTCACCCCTCGCCACTCTGCTTTCCGTGAAAGAGGAAAAAAAAAAAGCGACTTGCCTCAATTAACATTTGCTTTAGTACAACTAAAATGGTTCTGAAAAAAGGAAGCAAAGTGGACACGATTGGCCAGCGCCGAGTGTTGAACAAAATGCCTTCTCATGTTGTAGGCTCTACTTGGCTTTGTGAACACCAGCGTGGCCAGACTGGGCCTGCACGTGTCCGATCTGGACAAGCAGGTACCAACGTCGATCGCCGTGCACAATCTCGTCATCCGATCAGTAGCATCGTCTCAGATTGCGTTTTTACGTGCAGTTTTCCGACGGTGTGATTCTGCTGCTGCTGATTGGCCAACTGGAAGGTTTCTTCATTCCTCTCTGTGACTTCAGTCTGACACCCGTCAACCACGCGCAGATGGTACGATCTTTCAGACGTGCCGCCGAGGCGACGATGCCGCCGTCCGTCCGTGTGCTCGGCGGAGTGCAGCTAGGCCACTAACTGCAATGCTAGTTTTCATATCTGTTGTGTTTTTTTTTTTTTTGCCTTGTTAGCTGCACAACGTGTCGCTGGCCCTGAGCCTCCTCACTCATTTGGGCCTGCGCGTGTCCTCGGTTCAACCACAAGGTGAAAACGCCACGTTTGCGCAATGCCGCCCAACTCTCACACATACTCGTCGTCCCAACATGACGCCACTGTCACCAAAATACTTTACCGCTCACACTTTGACGTCATGGGAAGGAGACAGGAAGTTGTCACCTCGCGGCAGTTTATAGCTACTGCTAAAGTCCGAATGTTGATGTCCACAGCGACGTAATTTGTTCGATTGTAAGGAGCAAGTAACCCACCCTGTGAACTTTTCCTGTTTAGATGTCGTCGCTCAGGACGTGGCAGCCACACTGAAGGTCCTCTACGCTCTTTTTAACAAGCACGCAAAGCAAAAGGAGAAAATGGCCGCCCAATGTGACTGAGACTCGAATTTATGTACCCAGTTATGTACCCAGTGGTTTTATCCCCCTTGGTCTTCCAAAAAGAAATAAAAAGATAAAAGATTTTTATTTGCTGTGTGTAAATGAAATTGCTGTTTGGACCAAAAGATTTGTAAAATCAAATGTCCTCCAACAATAGTCGGACCGGATTGTTGGAACACGGTCTACAGAAGAGCACAACGACAATTTGATCCAATTGTCTTTATTGATCAGCTGTAACAGCAAGAGCAGTGACGACAGCCGCGAAAGACGCTTTCATGAACATTTCCCTTGAAAAGCAGCATGTGTGGGCTTGTCTTCCTCTTTTTATTTGGACTTAACTCCGACCCACAGAGAAGTCCATCAAAAATTCATGAGGGCTGCAATACCAGATCTGCGACTTAACCCGGGTCAATACCACCTCAATGTGCTTTTCACACATCCCCATTTCACCCCCCCCCCCTCCAAAAAAGTTCAGATTGTCCTTGAACTTCATCAACATGTATTAAGAAAAAGTTATGAAATGATTCGTGATCAGGCTCCAACAAGCGGGTTGACCTCAACAACGCCCCTGATCCTGTTTTGGTTCCTTATATGACTGGTTCTAAAATTGCCAAAAAGTGGCTTCATTTCGAAGCGGCGTACAAGAGGCTAATAGTCACTTTTTTTTTTCTTTTGGGGGTCTATTTGTTGGGCGCCGTCAATGATTTTTCCTGCCACTGGCCACTTTTAACAACATTAATGCCGACTTAATGCGATGTAGCAAATCCGCGGATGAACTCTAATGGGCTTTTAATCGACTCACCATGGCGGGATGTGGCCGAGGGCTCCTCAATGGCAGGAAATGGGACTGTTTGTTTTCTTCATTTGGACGCTGATGGATGACCAACAGACCTCTGGTGTGCATACGCACTTAGTGGCACACAGGAAGAAGCAAAGGGGGTGCGGGGGGGAATACTGCGTGATTGACAGGATCAGGATGAGGGCGCCGCCGCCAGCCCGGGCTTGTTAGTGGTGCGCGAACAAACTTTCTGGTGGTGACATGAGGAGCAGCGAGTGACAGGAAGTCAGGTGTCGAGGTCAAAGGCAGCTGTCTTCTATAGTGAACAAAAATCCATCAGAAATCTGGAAATTCGTTAAAGAAAACACAGGATGTCTGGCTTTGTTTCAGAGTCACGTATGCGTGGCAAAAACCAAATTGTGAGAGAGAGAGAGAGAGAGAGAGAGAGAGAGAGAGAGCGGTCCGGTGAACCAGTGGTTGGCACGTCGACCTCACAGTGCAGAGGGTTCAATTCTGGCTCCGCCCTCCCTGTGTGGAGTTTGCATGTTCTCCCCCGGGCCTGCGTGGGTTTTCTCTGGGTACTCCAAGTTTCCTCCCCCATTCCAAAAACATGCGTGGCAGGCTGATTGAACACTCGAAATTGTCCCTAGGTGTGAGCGTGAATGGTTGTTGGTCGATGTGTGCCTGGCAATTGGCTGGCAACCGGTTCAGGGTGTCCCCAGCTGACTGCCCGAAGACAGCTGGGATTGGCTCCGGCACACCCCCCCCCCCCCCCCGCGACCGTTGTGAGGAAAAAAGAAAAAAACCTTCTGGGGGGGAAAAAAAATAGGACCACAAATATACAATTATTACCGCCCCCAAAAAACAAATACCGGTGTCCCCAGCTGACTGCCCGAAGACAGCTGGGATTGGCTCCGGCACACCCCCCGCGACCTTTGTGAGGAAAAAAGAAAAAAACCTTCTGGGGAAGAAAAATAGGACCACAAATATACAATTACGTAATACCCCCCCACCCCCAAAAAAACAAATACAAAACATTTTGAACACGGTGTAAAAGATAAACGTGGTTTTTACCTGAGAGGAGGATGATGAAGAGAAGAAAGCAGCCACCAACCATGCCTGCAAGGCACAAGACGTCGGGTCACACATTTTTCTATTTGACGATTCTTATCGGGCCCCTTATCTTAACAAGTGGGGTATTGTGACCCGCGACAGCCACGACAACGGCAAACGAGCGCCGAGCGTGTACGGGGGTCATTCCTCACACACCCAGAAAAAAAAAAAAAAAAAAAAAAAAAAAAAAACCCCCCCCCCCCCCCCCAATTGGACAGGGAACAGAGGCGGCAGCTGCGCCGGCAGAAGAGCAAGGGAGCGTGAATTAAAAGCACGGCTGATCCTCGGGCCAATTATTTCTCCCGCGTGTTCAAATGTGTCGGTGCGGCCGCGGAAGAGCGCGGCGGCGCCAGGCAGCCAATTAAACGTGAGCGCCACCGATGGGACCGAACCGGCCGCTAACATCCCGGCAAACGCTGCTATGATTGCAGATAACTCCAGGAAGGCTGCGACGGGCAACTTCCAAGGCGGCCCGTGGAAGTCGTTTAAGTTTTTACAAAAAACAAAAAAAAAAACAAAAAAAAAAACGACGCCCCTTAGTGTCACTGGGAGAACGGCATCTCGACTGTTGCCATGGTGACATGGCGTGACCTACTTTAGGAACAGTGGAGGGTTTTTGTTGTTGTTGTTGTGCACAAATCAAGACACAATAAATGCCCAAGTCATTTTTGACGACGTGTCAAAACATCAAGACAAATTCTCATAACCGTGCGACGAAATTTTCAGTCTTTCGGGAAATGGTTGAATAGAGGCAAGTGGTTTGTTGACTTTGTTGTGTGGGTTTTTTTTTTGTTTTTTTCTGGAGATATTCAAAAATGCTATTTGACGAACGGCGTTCGCTCAGGCTTGAGCGCAAACATTCAACAAACTTTCAATGCAATTCGGCTTCTTTCGCTTTCTTCGGAGTTGGATTCCACCTCGCAACTGTAGGGGGAACCCCTGTGCAAAAAAACAAACTACTTTACCACTATTTGGAGCAAATTTTTTTTTTTACCCAAGAATGAAGCATGACATTCTAAATTTGTAAGCATTTTGTATTTTATGCTTAAAGAACAAAGGTAGTTAAATTTGAGTTTATGATTTTATCTTGCACGTTTTTAATCCCAGAAACAGCAAAGATGATCAATTTTTTTTTTAATTGTTTTTTTTTTAATTCAAGGTCAACATACGAAGTGTTAACCCTGATCATTTAGAAATGAAAAAAAATTAGAATTATTATTATTTTTCTTATGGACATAATGCACAAAAAGTTATATTTTTATGTAATACCTTCCGATTATTTTTCTGCATTTTGCTTTGGGAGAAATTATTTTCTCAACATCCATCAATTGAAAAAAAAAAGTCATCGTTATCATTAATAGCCAAGAAACAAGTTAGGAATGCAAGACTATTTTTTTGAGGAGGGTGTCGGGGAGACACAAAATCCTCCCAATTTGTCATTTTCAGAACAGGCAGATTTTGTGCGTGCGTGTGTGTGTGTGGCACTTTGTTGTCCCGTGACGCTTTGCCATCCTTCACTTTACTGTACATTATTGCTGACAATTAAGTTTTGATGTTCAATCGGACGACTGCGGTTACAAATTGATGAACCCCCTTGATGTGATGAGGTGCATTGTATTGCTCAAGTCGCGGTTGTTGATGGAAGTTGCCGTCGCAACTCGGCTCGAATGGGTTGCTCGGGCTCCCTGATCCTCACTGATGATTGGGTTGCGATCATGTCTCAAAAATGCGCTTCAGGACTGTGATGGAACTCATGTTGATTGGCATCAGTTTTGATGAACACGTTTTTTTGTTTTGTTTTTTTCTTAATAAGAGTTCCACTGAGGTTTTACTTGTTTTGAGACCAATCGCTCTCACTGTTAGGTTCCCCAACCCTCCCTGAAAACAATAACAAACACCGATAACACGTGGAAAAAAAAATCTATTTATATTTTTAGGGCTACAGCAGGAAAAGCGGCGCATCTCTCTCAGTCACGTTACGGCGTCAGATGTCAAACTCAAGGCCCGGGGGCCAGATCTGGCCCGCCACCTCATTTTATGTGGCCCGCGAAAGCAAATCAAACATGTCACCTTCCATGATGGATGCTTGCTAAAATCTTGCAAAATTTCAAATTCTCATACGTAATAAATAACATACAGTGGTACCTCTCCTTACAAACATCTCTTCATATGAAATTTTGAAGTTACAAAACGCCTCAACAGGGAAATATTCCCTCTTGTTATGAAATAAATTTCAAGATACGAAAGGTAAAAATACAGTATGGGCTAGTCGCAGCTCCGAGTTTACTGAACGCAACATACTGCTGCTCTGCCATTGGATAGCACCAAGCATCATCTTGGCATCCCATTGGCTAAGAGGGTCCTCTACCGTATGTGCCGGTGTGTGTAGATCGATAAATAGATATGTGTCTATGCAGCGTCCTCGTGATTCGCCCGCTCGAATTGTAACATGTATTTGTTCCATATTTTGATGCATTTTTATGCTTTAGAAAACATTTATGTCTAAATTTTGGGGGAGCTTGTAACGGATTAGGGCATTTACATGGAAAACACGTCTCAACTCACAAAATGTTCTAGTTAAGAAATTTCTTCGAGAACATATTCATTTTGTAAGTAGAGGCACCACTGTATATTGTAAGCATTCTCTTGTGACCAAAGCCCTCATTCCAGTCACTTCAACAATTGTTGAATAAACCATTATTCTTGACTTCCTCACATGGTTTGACAGTCATAATGGCCACTCGAGAAACGAAAACACAGCGGAGTCTACGTGAGATGCTCAGCATCCACCTAAGGAATCACACGTCGCCCCCAAAAGATTCAGCGCTCCGTGTTGTGTGACCACCACAGAAATAAAATAGCGAACAGTGTCTAACTGCTACGCAACACAAACCGACACGACAGTCGAATAAACGTTTCATATTTGAAAACCTTCAGGTCCGACCACGTCATCCAGTTCCCGACCGCACTCGGCTTGCCGACAGACATTCGAGCCTCACTTATCCCGGGCGGTCAGCTTGGCTCGGCTCAGCTGCGGCGACGCGACTCGACCGGTCCTGGTCGCTCAGCTGGCTTGTTAAATGCCAGCGATGTCATTCCACAGCTGGCTTGTGCTCATCAGAGGTGGGGGGTCG
>NW_017806062.1:1090847-1098668 GCF_001891065.2 Hippocampus comes | reverse complement strand
CATTTTTATGCTTTAGAAAACATTTATGTCTAAATTTTGGGGGAGCTTGTAACGGATTAGGGCATTTACATGGAAAACACGTCTCAACTCACAAAATGTTCTAGTTAAGAAATTTCTTCGAGAACATATTCATTTTGTAAGTAGAGGCACCACTGTATATTGTAAGCATTCTCTTGTGACCAAAGCCCTCATTCCAGTCACTTCAACAATTGTTGAATAAACCATTATTCTTGACTTCCTCACATGGTTTGACAGTCATAATGGCCACTCGAGAAACGAAAACACAGCGGAGTCTACGTGAGATGCTCAGCATCCACCTAAGGAATCACACGTCGCCCCCAAAAGATTCAGCGCTCCGTGTTGTGTGACCACCACAGAAATAAAATAGCGAACAGTGTCTAACTGCTACGCAACACAAACCGACACGACAGTCGAATAAACGTTTCATATTTGAAAACCTTCAGGTCCGACCACGTCATCCAGTTCCCGACCGCACTCGGCTTGCCGACAGACATTCGAGCCTCACTTATCCCGGGCGGTCAGCTTGGCTCGGCTCAGCTGCGGCGACGCGACTCGACCGGTCCTGGTCGCTCAGCTGGCTTGTTAAATGCCAGCGATGTCATTCCACAGCTGGCTGGTGCTCATCAGAGGTGGGGGGTCGGGGGGCGGGGGGCATCCCTGCCCAAAGACGTCCTGGATGGCTGGCTATCTAAGTGTGGGTGCAGTGTCTGTAGGGGGGTGGGGGGGTTCTCCTCTGGCCTCTGGGAATACGGCGTGCTACTTGTCTGCCGGCCGCATAGCTCTGTCCAAAGAAGAAGAAAACAAAAAGGGAAAATGTTAAAGCAGTGACGGGCAACTTAAACCATAAAGGGCGCTCCAATTTTTGGTCGGTGCTCCTGGAGGCCACATAAGGCTGTACACTTCCGAACCAAAATGTGAAAAATGCCAAGGACAAAATGCGAGCAGATGTCTGTTTTTTTGGGGGTTTTTTTGCGGGGGGGGGGGGAATCAAAGGACAGAAGAATCTCCTCGCACAAATTGTCATATAATACAACTCAATTCTGGGAATGACACCCCACCCAAAAAAAAAAAAAAATTCAGATTCCACCGAGATTTGAACTCGGATCGCTGGATTCAGAGTCCAGAGTGCTAACCATTACACCATGGAACCACATGCAAGGAGTATGTCAGCTGTCCAAGATCAGAATTTGAAGTCCAGATTTTTTCCTTGGATAAAATCAAGTATGACATGTTACAAAACTTGACGCTCTCAAAAAAGTGGAAATTGTGAACTGCAATTTGAATGTTTCAATTTGGAGAGTTTTTGTATTTCAATAATTTCATTTATTTGGGAATGTCACTGACCCGAAAGTCACAAAAGGTGGGCCAGAGAGCTTCCCATCAGCTTTAGAAAGGATATTTAATTGACAGAAAAAAAGGAGTCTCTGAAGAGACCACCAAAAATTGCCATAGCTGATTATATTTCAAATCACCCAGGCGGGGTATTGGGTAAAGTTTTCAACTAGCAATAATCACGCCTCGGATAAACCTCATAGGCTACGATACTGCCGCTGCGCAAAGATAACACTGACCGCTTGACCTCAACGTGTCATTATTGCTTGGTACTCCTTACAGTGAGAGGTCGCACTTGGAGCAGCATCAATTGACACATTTTGGTCATGTCCACCTGTGTAAATGATATTTGTCCCATCACAGTGAGCAGATTCTACTTGCTCAAACGCCAAAGGGACCATTTTGAGCAGATTGTGGGAGTGGTCACCCACTGCTTGCTCAAGCGCCCATTTTGAGGAATTGGTGGCTTGCTCAAGGACATTGCAGCTGTGTGTCCCAAAGGGATGGCTTTCGACCAGAGTAAGTCAAGGTGCAGGGAACAAACTCAACCATGTGTGCGCAAAAAAAAAAAAAACAAGTCCAGGTTCCACCGAGATTTGAACTCAGATCGCTGGATTCAGAGTCCAGAGTGCTAACCATTACACCATGGAACCACATGAACTTGTATGATCTCAAAAAGTGGACATTTTGAATTGGCATCAGGAGGCGGGGCAGAGTGCTAACCATTACACCATGGAACCATTTATACGAAACATGTCAGCTGTCAGCATGTTCAGGATCAGAGACTTCAACCAACCTACATGATGACTGCTTGGTACTCCTTATGGTAAGGGGGCGTACTTGGAACCACATTTACATCATCACAGTTTTTCATGATCAGTTGAGAGAAGTGCTTACTTGTCCAAGGATCACACCAATTATGACATCATACAAATCTTTTAGCTCTCACAGAGTCACAATAAAAAGTGATGGAGAAAAAAAACCCCACCACTAATAAAGCTTTCACGATATATATAATCAGTAAACAGTTTCATTGACAGAATAAATCAGTCTCTGAAGAGACCACCAAAAATTGCCATAACCGACTATTTCAAGTCGGCAAGGCGGGGTATTGGGTAAAGTTTTCAACTAGCAATAATCGCGCCTCGGTTAGACCTCATCGGCAACGATACTGCCGCTGCGCAAAGATAACGCTGACCACTTGACCTCTCCATGTCATTGTTGCTTGCTACTCCTTACAGTGAGAGGTCGCACTTGGAGCAAGACTGACCCACTGCTTGCTCAAGCGCCCATTTTGAGGAATTGGTGGCTTGCTCAAGGACATTGCAGCTGTGTGTCCCAAAGGGATGGCTTTGTACCAGAGTATGTCAAGGTGCAGGTGACAATCTTAAACCATGTGTGTATGTGTGCGCAAAAAAAGAAAATTCCAGGTTCCACCGAGATTTGAACTCAGATCGCTGGATTCAGAGTCCAGAGTGCTAACCATTACACCATGGAACCATTTATACAAAACATGTCAGCTGTCAGCATGTTCAGGATCAGAAACTTCAACCAACCTACATGATGACTGCTTGGTACTCCTTATGGTAAGGGGGCGTACTTGGAACCACATTTACATCATCACAGTTTTTCATGATCAGTTGAGAGAAGTGCTTACTTGTCCAAGGATCACACCAATTATGACATCATACAAATCTTTTAGCTCTCACAGAGTCACAATAAAAAGTGATGGAGAAAAAAAACCCCACCACTAATAAAGCTTTCACGATATATATAATCAGTAAACAGTTTCATTGACAGAATAAATCAGTCTCTGAAGAGACCACCAAAAATTGCCATAACCGACTATTTCAAGTCGGCAAGGCGGGGTATTGGGTAAAGTTTTCAACTAGCAATAATCGCGCCTCGGTTAGACCTCATCGGCAACGATACTGCCGCTGCGCAAAGATAACGCTGACCACTTGACCTCTCCATGTCATTGTTGCTTGCTACTCCTTACAGTGAGAGGTCGCACTTGGAGCAAGACTGACCCACTGCTTGCTCAAGCGCCCATTTTGAGGAATTGGTGGCTTGCTCAAGGACATTGCAGCTGTGTGTCCCAAAGGGATGGCTTTGTACCAGAGTATGTCAAGGTGCAGGTGACAATCTTAAACCATGTGTGTATGTGTGCGCAAAAAAAGAAAATTCCAGGTTCCACCGAGATTTGAACTCAGATCGCTGGATTCAGAGTCCAGAGTGCTAACCATTACACCATGGAACCACATGAAATTGTGTGATCTCAAAAAGTGGACATTTTGAACTGGCATTTTGGGGTTTGTGTGTTTTAATCGTTTAATTTTATCAAGAACACAGTCTGTAAAAAAGTGGACAGAACTGACCAAATAAACTGCAAGGACACTGCAGCTATGTGTCCAGGTGGGGAGGCCTTGATCCTGAGTCCCTCTTCGGACGAAGGTGACAATCATGGATGCATAAAAATCCCAGGCTCCACCGAGATTTGAACTCAGATCGCTGGATTCAAAGTCCAGAGTGCTAACCATTACACCATGGAACCATCTATAGGAATCATGTCAGCTGTCAGCATGTTCAGGATCAGAAACTTCAACCAGTGAACCTACATGACTGCTTGGTACTCCTTACGGTAAGGGGGCGTACTTGGAACTACATTTACATAATCACAGTTTTCATGAACAGTTGAGAGAAGTGCTTATTTGTCCATGGACCAAACCAATTCTGACATCATACAAATCTTTTGGCTCTCACAAAGTCTTGAGAAAAAGTGATAGAGATAAAAAAAAAAAAAAACACCACAAAAAAACTTCAACGACACATACAATTGGTAAACAATTTCATTGACAGAATAAATCAGTCTCTGAAGAGACCACCAAAAATTGCCATAGCTGACTATATTTCAAGTCAGCAAAGCGGGGTATTGGGTAAAGTTTTCAACTAGCAATAATCGCGCCTCGGTTAGACCTCATCGGCAACGATACTGCCGCTGCGCAAAGATAACGCTGACCACTTGACCTCTCCATGTCATTGTTGCTTGCTACTCCTTACAGTGAGAGGTCGCACTTGGAGCAGCATTTCCATTACCACAGTTTTTCATCACAAGGCTTGTAGGACCCATGTATATGACTTTTGACCGATCACAGCGAGTCGATTCAGGGAGCGTCACCCACTGCTTGCTCCAACATCAAAGGGACCATTTTGAGGTCTTGGTATCTTGCTGAAGGACACTGCAGTTGTGTGTCCAGATGGGGTGGTCTTGAATTGGGGTATGTCTGGGCACAGGAGACAAATGGAACCATGGATGTGCAAAAAAATAAACCAAAACCTACTGTTTTTTTTTTTTTTTTTTTTCAACAGTCGATCTTTTAAAAAAAAAATCCAGGTCCCACCGAGATTTGAACTCAGATCGCTGGATTCAGAGTCCAGAGTGCTAACCATTACACCATGGAACCACATAGACCACCTTCTGTGAAGCTGTCCAGGAACAAAATTTGATATCGCCGACGTGACCATGGAGGGGTATTGGGTAAAGTTTTCAGCTTGCAATAATCGTTCCTTGGCTCGACTTTGTAGGTTACGAAACGACCACTGTGCAAAGACAATATCAATGCCGGGGAGTGTTTGGGGGTATAGATGGTTTTGCTAACGGAGCCTGCAGTTGTGTGTCCGGCAAGGTGGTCCTGAGGCAGGGTCCATTTGGGTGCAGGCAAGCAGGCACACCCTCCTCCCCTCTGAAAAAAAAAACAAAAAAAAAAAACCACAGGCTCCACCGAGATTTGAACTCGGATCACTGGATTCAGAGTCCAGAGTGCTAACCATTACACCATGGAACCACATGAGAGTCTACCTGACAGACTGTCCAGGAACAAAATTCCATTGATGTGTCTTGCAAAAAATCAAAGGCATTTGTAATTGTTCTCGGTGACACCGTTGTTGTTTTTGTTGAATTTAACAGAACGATCTTGAGTTTTGTTCAAGAAATCAGAAAAGAGTGAAACAGTAAGTTGCAAACATGAGCTATTGTAATGCAGCGCTCCCGAGGAGAAAAAAAAACCCACAAAAATGGAAATCATCTAATAAAAGATCACGAGAAGAAAGATCCACATTCTTGCGGCAAAGCCAGAAGGGATTTGGAAAAACTTTTTGACTCCTCTACACAGGCTGCGCCGTGGCGTTAATTAGCTCGCGCCACATGGCGAGTGCTGATATGCTTTGGCGAGGTCTTGGCGCGCCGCCCTCAAGTCACACTTGCCAGGAATGACGTCAACATTAAATGATTATTAGCATTATTAATACCACAGGAAACCGAGTGGAGTGAGTTTTATTTCGTGAAACAGACAGCTGTGGCCATGTGGTTCAGGTTGTCCCCCACCAGTGTGGAGAGGCTGCGGGTCAAGACCACCCCCATCCAGCCCCTCAACATCCCCTGGCCACACAATGTTGATACCCTCAATTGCTCCGCGGGCGCTTTAGTAACGCCCTACTCGGGTAGCCCCGTTTGAGGGAGGGAGCAGTTTTACTTCATTTCAGTTTCATCACAGACGGTAATCCTCATATTTGAGGTTGATCAGAAATTCCGTGAAAAGAAATGAAAAGAAATGTCAGAGGATGCCATAAGATGGCGGCACCGTGCCGTTTGATAAGAAAGTAAATCATTCACGGTGCGATATTTTCAAGTTACGAAATGTCTCAACAGGAAAATATTGCCTCTTGATACGAAAAAATTTCAAGATACCAAAGGTAAAAATACAGTACGGGTTACTCCTCGCAGCTCTGAGTTATTTATGTCTGAATTTTGGGGGGGCTTGGAATGGATTTGGGCATTTACATGGAAAACACGTCTCTACTTACAAAATTTTCTAGTGAAGAAATTTCTTCCAGAACCAATTAATTTCGTAAGTAGCGGTACCACTGTATGTCCTGCTTACACTGCACGCATCAGTCATACAGAAACAATCAACAGCATGAATGAGCAAAATTTAGCTGAGCGCACGTTCCTTTCTGTGGCCCACTTTGCCACCGAGCATTTCTCTCAACCATCTTTTTCCTTTTCATCGCCTTAAAGGCAGCTCGGCGGGTTCTCCTCGCCAGTCAACAGGATTGATGAGCGCCATCGCCTTGAGCTGAGCTGATGTCTAATGAGGAGGCCCCGCGGACGTGTTCATTCTTAGTTAAGCGGCTCTCTAGCAGGCGGAAGGGACGCAGGATGACTCTCGAAGCGTCCTCCGCTCTGCCATCTCTAGCCGTAGAAGTCATTTGTCAAAAAAAAAAAAAAAAAAAACGGCTCGGGGAAATGATCATGGCCCGAAAGGGACGGCGGAAACAGACAGACTGCTAGGAAAGCGAAGGAGAAATTGAGTGCGCAGGACGCGAACGTGACTTTGCTCGGCATGATTGCATCGCTTCCAACAAGAAGGCTCCTGAAAGGAGACAAGATAATTCCTTTGGTTCCTAAGTCACGTTGTAAATCATCTTGAGTGTGCGAACAAAGCTCACATGAGGCCTCAGACAAAAGAAAAAAAAACGCTTCTCATGGACATGATAGGACCATGTAACTTATTCTATAATTTTTATTTCCATTATTTCCACTGTTGGTTAAAAAAGGGTGAACAATTTGACATTATTTTAGTTTTATTATATTGTGGTTTAGGATGTTGAAATGTTCCTTCACATAATTACACTGATCAACAAAACACATTTTGGCAATTTTTTTTTTTCAATCAGATGCAAAAAAACTTTTCTAGATTCGTTGTTTTTTTGTTTTTTCTAGATTCTGAATCTGCATGTTTTCTCCAGTACATCAGATTTTCATACTAACAATATAAAAAAATATATAATATGCAATAGCATAATATATTTTCTCATATTTGCAAATTCAGGTTTAGGTTCAGCAACAGGTATAATTTTTGTTTTCTGGAATGTTATCACTATAATTTCTATTGCATGGCAAAGTCCAAATTGCGCACGTTTTTATTGGTCAAACTTAAAAACAAAAAATGAAAATATCAAAAAAAAAAAAACCTAGATGAAAAAGTTAAGACATTTTTTTATTATCAAAAATACATTTGGGGACACATAAAGTCATCGCTGATACAAATTTCCTGGCTGTTACCAAGGTGATTTGTGAAACCCTTACCGGTTTTATATTATGGGATAGCGGCCCTCTCCGTGCACCCCACAGTGACTCACCATGCGCTGGACGTGTTGTGGGGCAGCAGCGTGGGGCTGTGGCTCTCCCCTCGGAGGCTCTGTCGAGGCTGGTAGAGGCCGGGCACCGTGGGCGGAGCCTGGGCCTGGCCCTCGTCCTCCATGGAGCGTTGCCACTGACTGCGGGCCTTCTTCAGCCAGCGGCCGCCCAGCCCCCATTTTTCCAGGTAGACCCGGCAAAGCTCATAATTGATGGCCGAGTAGTAGAGGAAGTCCAGAGCCAGCAGCACCATGACGAAGAAGCCGGAG
>NW_017806062.1:1081212-1090804 GCF_001891065.2 Hippocampus comes | reverse complement strand
TTATGAAAAACTGACTTTTTAATGTCTTTTCTCCTGGTGCGCCTGCCGGTGGTGACCCGTCAAGAGTGAAATTCAACAACATAGTAAATCTTTTGTTATATGCCTATCGGAAAATGTTTCTGTGAGCAAGCCGTTCGGAATTTCCGCCCCGTCATCGACTAATTTATGCCAAACTAACCCCGCGCCGAGTTTTTCCACTCGTGACATGGGGAAGCTGGGCCAGGTGAAAGTCCACAGCCACTTTGGAGTGACAGTCAGTCTGGCTGTCAGACTCCATTGTATGAAACGTTATCCCGCAGAGGCACAATCATGCAGAAATAAGCACGTGCCGCACGGGGGTGTGACGCACCTGCTGTCACGCCAAAGCCAAAAAAGAAAGCGTCGCTGCAGTGCGTTTTGTTCGGCGGACAGATTCGCGTTCGCTTCTCAAAAGGAGCACTTGACTTGATTGCTAGGGGAAGTTGTCAACCAAGTTGTGAGTGTATTTGAAATGCTTTCATTAGCCTGTGTGCACACTTTCCTTTCCTTTTGCGTCGGTTATTAGAATCCGAGAGAGGCGCTTCATGCGTGCTGGTGTGGAAGTCAAGGTAGGAGGCCAGCAAAACAAAAACACATCGATTGACGACATCGATCTTGACCTCGCAACAAAAGCAAATGTCAATTCCCAATTCGACACCGCGTCGACAAATGAATGTCGTGAGCAACGTAGGGCTGCTTGCACCCGCTAAGACCACACCCCTGTTCCCGGACGAGTGAATAGATAGGAGAATAAATTGGGAATTGCGGCCGCTTGCGTTAAAGCTCCAAGCTCGCTTTGCTCACGGAGCAGCGGGAGCAGAGAAGAAATGTCATCGGATGCGATGCCGCAGGGCAACGTGGCATGCTGGGAGGGCATTAGCGGTGGCGCAAGCTGCGTTTTTGTCAACCCGGTCCTCCAACCGAGAGTGTCTGATGGCACACACGTTGCTTTTTCCCCCTCAGCTCGAATGTGTTCACACCAGTTCATCGTAGACACACGACGGATTCATATCAATCGGGAGTGCTGCATATTGGATTTCAGGTATGACACCCCTGGCAGTCAGGTGCGACGCAATCATGAAATAATCAACAAGGACGCTTAAAAATACACCAATCGTCATAACTAAAAATATTTTAAATCAAATCAAACAATGGGAAGTGCATTTGTGCTCAGCCTGTAAAACATCAAGGTGCACTCTGGGGCGCTGTGTCATTTGAGGGGGAAAATAAAGTGTTTGTGAAGGAGCGCGGACATGCGCCAAGGCCATTGTGAAATAAATTGCTTTTACTCTTGCCGTGTTAAACAGATCTGCCCAAGTATGTTATGTTTGGTGCTCCAGCCCTTGTCCTAGTTTGAAGGCGGGTCTTTCGTTTTGCAAGGGGGGCGGCTCTCTGAGACAAGAGAGGAAACAACATAACCTCCAAGGACTACTCATGCACGGTGTGTGTACTGAATACGAAATGACTTTAGTGAAATAATCAAAAGCACTTCTAAAGTGCAGTGCTAAAGTAGCCCGTGTTGATTTGGAGCCAAATCCAAATGCGGATTAAAATGGTGTTTGTATCTCTGAAGCTATGGTTTCATCAACACTTTTTTTTTTCATTGTCATGTCAAAAATTGGGAAGCATGCCGACATGAAACCTGGTTTACTTGAGGGATTTTTACTGTAAAAGAAACAAAGAGAGACAAAATGGGGCGGCCCGGCGGTCCAGTGGTTTGCGCTCAAAGTGCAGATATCGTATGTAATCGAGTACTCTGACTTACTTGTGCGAATAGCCATCGGCGGTGGTCGTGAGGTTGATCTGCATGAGCATCTGGAACTCGGTGTCGTTGCAGCAGTACTTGAAGGCCGTGTTGTTGTGGTGGCAGCAGAACATGTACGTCTTGTTGTCCGACAGTCGGGGGCAGTGGAAGCCAAAGTGGTAGCGCCCCTTGTGGTCGGAGTAGGGCTCGCACACCCGGTAGTGAGCTGAAAGTGCTGCAAAAGAGGCGAGAACAAAAAGCCCCACAAAAAAACGATCAAATGGAGTGTTGTGTCCATCATATATTGTCAACTTTGTGTAGATTGTTTAAAATTGTGGGTGTGTGTTGGGGGGAGCATAATATTTCTCATTTATGCGTAATTCAATTGATGTTTGTTGTTGCTTTTATCCCCAGATTTCAATAGGCAGCCCAAGAATGAAATGAAGGTCCACTTTCAAATGCAGACGATCGGCGTCTTCAGTAGATCAGCATTTCAAAAGAGGTTGTAATCTGCTTGATGCGGTACAACCACCTTCAGCCTCGACGAGGGCAATGTCGCCATGAAAGAGAAAAGTGAGCTCAGCGGCGAGAGAGGAAGGATGAGCGCAGCCACATAAAGCGTTTCGTTCGACCTTTATGCACGCTCCACATGTTGCGGACGATGGAACAAGACTCATTTGCAGCTTTGCGTCCTATAAATCCTGGCGCATAAAAAAAGAAGGCTGAGCCAGCAAAAGTGGATGATAAAGTCTATTAATGAGGGTTGTTAAAGGAAGTGTCAAAATGGCTCCTTGAGTGGACACCAGCTGCTTTGTCATGTACCTGTTTAATTTCTTCAAACGCGCTTTTAAAATTTGGTTAACTTGACACAACCCAAAACATTTTTTTTTTTAATTTTCAAACAAATAACCTCCATTCATGTGAATTTGAGGTGGAAACAAATTGGGCCATTTTCTTCATGCAATTGAGCTAAATGTTATTACTCAGCCCATTTCTACAACGAAATAGAGGATCTAGCTAGCTAGCTGTGTGGAACCGTCAAAAAAAACCTTCATCCCTGGATGTCATAAGTTACAGAACAGTTCAACTTTGTTCTTCAACCCACTTAAGCGTGGAGGTGACGCTGTAAATGAGCTTGCCGCCTGTGAGGGACCCCACAAGCCTGTTAGCTCGCAAGCTAGCTGTGGCGAGCTACAAGCTTTCAGAGCGGCTTGATTTTTAGGCCTAATTTTTAGGGCTGCCAAAATGTAAGTGTTAACTTTGGAGATTAAATTATTTACAGCGTTAAGACATTTTTTACTCGGTTAACACAGCTTAATTTATTTCATGTTAGTTGCTTCCAGCCAAACCTAGAGGACTCGCTAACACAGCAGTAGTCATAGTTTTTCCTTTTAACTTTACTTGCTTGACGGCTGTCGGGAGAAATCTGTTGTCATTTGCGGCCCTTGCAAAGCCAAATTCAAACATCGGATTAGTCGTATATCTTTAGCCCATGTCAATTTTAGGTTAGCTTAGCGTTAAGCGTGGTCTTTTTTCGTCATCCTTTCGTGAGTATGATACTTGTCCGAAATGTAACTTGTTCGCCGCCACGCTGCCGATCACTCTAGGTTAATTGAAGACTAAAATAGCCCATGCATGTTAAGTTGATCAGCGCAATCTAAAATGAACGGGAAAGGCCTCAAAACTGCAATTTCAAGGGGACCCTTCACCGCATTCTCAGTCTTAGAAAAAATAAAATAAAATCGTGTCAACCTGCAGTGGACAGCAGCAGGAAGATGACCGCCAGGACATTCAAGGACTGCCGACTGGTGATAGTCATCTTCTCGCGGTCATGTGGAAAAGGAGGGAGGCTGCAGGAGGCAGGGAGCTCGGCTGGGACCGAGGTAGAGGGGAGCTGCTTCAGCTTGAGCAGGACCTGGTCATGAAAAAATAAAATAAAATCGTGTCAACCTGCAGTGGACAGCAGCAGGAAGATGACCGCCAGGACATTCAAGGACTGCCGACTGGTGATAGTCATCTTCTCGCGGTCATGTGGAAAAGGAGGGAGGCTGCAGGAGGCAGGGAGCTCGGCTGGGACCGAGGTAGAGGGGAGCTGCTTCAGCTTGAGCAGGACCTGGTCATCCTGTGCATGCTGAGAGCTCCTCTCACATGTTCGATGATGATGATGAGAATGCCGCTGCTGCTGCTGCTGCTGGAGGTCAGGACCCCTGTTGGGAACAAGACATGCAAGACAAAGAGGAGATTAGGAGATTGTGTTTGGTCTTTCTCGTGGCTTGAAATGTTGATGATTTGTTTGAAAATCTTTTTCTTGTTCAAATGATGAGGATCCTTATCAAGCTTCTGCAAGGCTTGCGGATGAGCGGAAAATCGGGTGTGTTGGAGGAGGGAGGCATCGAAAACAAGAGGACCGGACTTGGGCACTCCTGTAGTAAAATCTTATTTCTTAAAGCGTAGGCAAGCAATGTATTCAAACTGTGAAAAAAAAAACCCAAAACATTTAGTAGCGTATAGCAAAAGCCTGGTTTCCGCTTCCTTTGTTCTTTTGAATTGGAACGTAGCTGCAATACGGTATAATGATAGCAACAAGCCATTTCACGTATAGCTCGTCAATATGAAATATGAGAAAAGGACATTGAAACTTTTAATCGGCATTTTACTCTGCCTATTTGAGAGAGTAAGAATTGGAAGCATCAAGTATACCTGGCTTCTATTTTCAGAATATTTCACGACTATTTCTGACGTGCTCCTTCAGTGCATGTGCAGTAAAGGGCCGAGGGGGGCATCTCAAGATGAGTGCTTCCTCCACCCGCGTGCACTGTAGTTACTGTAAAACCCGTGTTGTGAATAATTGAGGAGCACCCGTCTGAAAAGAGGGAACACTTTTATTTTTGTCCTTAAAAGTTCTGCGGTTGCATCAGCGCTCGCTGCCGTTTCGTCACCGCGCGCCTGAGAAACAAGCGCTCCATGCGAAGGCAGAACGGGCGAACACGACGCGGAGGTTTGTTTTGGAGCGCGGCGCCGCACGGAGGAGGGCGAGAGGTTAGGAACGACGAGAGCAGAGACAGGAAGTTAAAATACTTCGATGAGGGAATATTTTTCGGAGGTCACGAGGGCCAGCTTCTATTTTTTTTAAAATTTACAGTCTTAGCTTGTGGTCAAAGTAATGAGATCTTTAAATCTGCGTATGTAAAAATATGCAAGACTCAGGAGACGGCAGCACGGTGGCTGCTTCAAAGTTCTGAGTTCGAACCTCGGGACAGCATTTTAATTCATATCTCAAGGCACAACTGTATTTCTTTTTCAATGATGTCCTCCGGGAGGAGAAGAAAAAAATTCCACTGAACTTGAACATAATGCTCATTTCTTATGAGTTATAGCATCAGGGCAGCAGCACAACATTAAAGGTGAAGTACGTCTGCATGACTTCGAATGCTAATGAAAAATGTACCTTATTAATGGAGCGCGCTCAAGGAAATTAAAGTTCGATCTGTTCCAGCTCCCGCGGACTGCCTTATCAAAAGAACATGAGCTGATAGCTTCAACCAACACATATGCAAACACGCGCGCGGGCACGCACACAAAGCCTCCCGCGCATCGGCCTGTCCCGCTCAAATTAAAAAAACACGCCAGATTAGACAAGCTGTCCCGTCCTCTAAAAGGCAGGCAGCTGACATCCCGGGAGACTCGTTACGGTAGCATTTGGGATATTTTTACCCCCTCTTTCCCTCCGTGTGCCCATCACTCCATCCATCCGTCATAGTTCTTGACACTATTTTACCTTGATTTCAAAACGAGATAAAATCAACAAAGAAATATCCAGGAAGGCCCAAAATACCAGTTTGGCCTAATTACAGCATTTTAGGCATTAATCCTACGATATTCTTGATCTGATTTTTTTGCTTGTTCATTAGCGGCGATATCCACGCAGAATGATGGAATGTGGCGGCCCGGTGGTTCAAAAAAAAAAAAACCTAGATGAAAAAGTTAAGACATTTTTTTATTATCAAAAATACATTTGGGGACACATAAAGTCATCGCTGATACAAATTTCCTGGCTGTTACCAAGGTGATTTGTGAAACCCTTACCGGTTTTATATTATGGGATAGCGGCCCTCTCCGTGCACCCCACAGTGACTCACCATGCGCTGGACGTGTTGTGGGGCAGCAGCGTGGGGCTGTGGCTCTCCCCTCGGAGGCTCTGTCGAGGCTGGTAGAGGCCGGGCACCGTGGGCGGAGCCTGGGCCTGGCCCTCGTCCTCCATGGAGCGTTGCCACTGACTGCGGGCCTTCTTCAGCCAGCGGCCGCCCAGCCCCCATTTTTCCAGGTAGACCCGGCAAAGCTCATAATTGATGGCCGAGTAGTAGAGGAAGTCCAGAGCCAGCAGCACCATGACGAAGAAGCCGTAGATCCACACTCCCACCAGCGCCGTGTAATTACTGCATACAAATGGACGCATTACACTCTGGATGTTTAACGGGGCGTATTATGGAAAACGGACATTTTAATGGCTTGTCTACTGGTGCGCCTGCCGGTGGTGACCCGTCAAGAGTGAAATTCAACAACATAGTAAATCTTTTGTTATATGCCTATCGGAAAATGTTTCTGTGAGCAAGCCGTTCGGAATTTCCGCCCCGTCATCGACTAATTTATGCCAAACTAACCCCGCGCCGAGTTTTTCCACTCGTGACATGGGGAAGCTGGGCCAGGTGAAAGTCCACAGCCACTTTGGAGTGACAGTCAGTCTGGCTGTCAGACTCCATTGTATGAAACGTTATCCCGCAGAGGCACAATCATGCAGAAATAAGCACGTGCCGCACGGGGGTGTGACGCACCTGCTGTCACGCCAAAGCCAAAAAAGAAAGCGTCGCTGCAGTGCGTTTTGTTCGGCGGACAGATTCGCGTTCGCTTCTCAAAAGGAGCACTTGACTTGATTGCTAGGGGAAGTTGTCAACCAAGTTGTGAGTGTATTTGAAATGCTTTCATTAGCCTGTGTGCACACTTTCCTTTCCTTTTGCGTCGGTTATTAGAATCCGAGAGAGGCGCTTCATGCGTGCTGGTGTGGAAGTCAAGGTAGGAGGCCAGCAAAACAAAAACACATCGATTGACGACATCGATCTTGACCTCGCAACAAAAGCAAATGTCAATTCCCAATTCGACACCGCGTCGACAAATGAATGTCGTGAGCAACGTAGGGCTGCTTGCACCCGCTAAGACCACACCCCTGTTCCCGGACGAGTGAATAGATAGGAGAATAAATTGGGAATTGCGGCCGCTTGCGTTAAAGCTCCAAGCTCGCTTTGCTCACGCAGCAGCGGGAGCAGAGAAGAAATGTCATCGGATGCGATGCCGCAGGGCAACGTGGCATGCTGGGAGGGCATTAGCGGTGGCGCAAGCTGCGTTTTTGTCAACCCGGTCCTCCAACCGAGAGTGTCTGATGGCACACACGTTGCTTTTTCCCCCTCAGCTCGAATGTGTTCACACCAGTTCATCGTAGACACACGACGGATTCATATCAATCGGGAGTGCTGCATATTGGATTTCAGGTATGACACCCCTGGCAGTCAGGTGCGACGCAATCATGAAATAATCAACAAGGACGCTTAAAAATACACCAATCGTCATAACTAAAAATATTTTAAATCAAATCAAACAATGGGAAGTGCATTTGTGCTCAGCCTGTAAAACATCAAGGTGCACTCTGGGGCGCTGTGTCATTTGAGGGGGAAAATAAAGTGTTTGTGAAGGAGCGCGGACATGCGCCAAGGCCATTGTGAAATAAATTGCTTTTACTCTTGCCGTGTTAAACAGATCTGCCCAAGTATGTTATGTTTGGTGCTCCAGCCCTTGTCCTAGTTTGAAGGCGGGTCTTTCGTTTTGCAAGGGGGGCGGCTCTCTGAGACAAGAGAGGAAACAACATAACCTCCAAGGACTACTCATGCACGGTGTGTGTACTGAATACGAAATGACTTTAGTGAAATAATCAAAAGCACTTCTAAAGTGCAGTGCTAAAGTAGCCCGTGTTGATTCGGAGCCAAATCCAAATGCGGATTAAAATGGTGTTTGTATCTCTGAAGCTATGGTTTCATCAACACTTTTTTTTTTCATTGTCATGTCAAAAATTGGGAAGCATGCCGACATGAAACCTGGTTTACTTGAGGGATTTTTACTGTAAAAGAAACAAAGAGAGACAAAATGGGGCGGCCCGGCGGTCCAGTGGTTTGCGCTCAAAGTGCAGATATCGTATGTAATCGAGTACTCTGACTTACTTGTGCGAATAGCCATCGGCGGTGGTCGTGAGGTTGATCTGCATGAGCATCTGGAACTCGGTGTCGTTGCAGCAGTACTTGAAGGCCGTGTTGTTGTGGTGGCAGCAGAACATGTACGTCTTGTTGTCCGACAGTCGGGGGCAGTGGAAGCCAAAGTGGTAGCGCCCCTTGTGGTCGGAGTAGGGCTCGCACACCCGGTAGTGAGCTGAAAGTGCTGCAAAAGAGGCGAGAACAAAAAGCCCCACAAAAAAACGATCAAATGGAGTGTTGTGTCCATCATATATTGTCAACTTTGTGTAGATTGTTTAAAATTGTGGGTGTGTGTTGGGGGGAGCATAATATTTCTCATTTATGCGTAATTCAATTGATGTTTGTTGTTGCTTTTATCCCCAGATTTCAATAGGCAGCCCAAGAATGAAATGAAGGTCCACTTTCAAATGCAGACGATCGGCGTCTTCAGTAGATCAGCATTTCAAAAGAGGTTGTAATCTGCTTGATGCGGTACAACCACCTTCAGCCTCGACGAGGGCAATGTCGCCATGAAAGAGAAAAGTGAGCTCAGCGGCGAGAGAGGAAGGATGAGCGCAGCCACATAAAGCGTTTCGTTCGACCTTTATGCACGCTCCACATGTTGCGGACGATGGAACAAGACTCATTTGCAGCTTTGCGTCCTATAAATCCTGGCGCATAAAAAAAGAAGGCTGAGCCAGCAAAAGTGGATGATAAAGTCTATTAATGAGGGTTGTTAAAGGAAGTGTCAAAATGGCTCCTTGAGTGGACACCAGCTGCTTTGTCATGTACCTGTTTAATTTCTTCAAACGCGCTTTTAAAATTTGGTTAACTTGACACAACCCAAAACATTTTTTTTTTTAATTTTCAAACAAATAACCTCCATTCATGTGAATTTGAGGTGGAAACAAATTGGGCCATTTTCTTCATGCAATTGAGCTAAATGTTATTACTCAGCCCATTTCTACAACGAAATAGAGGATCTAGCTAGCTAGCTGTGTGGAACCGTCAAAAAAAACCTTCATCCCTGGATGTCATAAGTTACAGAACAGTTCAACTTTGTTCTTCAACCCACTTAAGCGTGGAGGTGACGCTGTAAATGAGCTTGCCGCCTGTGAGGGACCCCACAAGCCTGTTAGCTCGCAAGCTAGCTGTGGCGAGATACAAGCTTTCAGAGCGGCTTGATTTTTAGGCCTAATTTTTAGGGCTGCCAAAATGTAAGTGTTAACTTTGGAGATTAAATTATTTACAGCGTTAAGACATTTTTTACTCGGTTAACACAGCTTAATTTATTTCATGTTAGTTGCTTCCAGCCAAACCTAGAGGACTCGCTAACACAGCAGTAGTCATAGTTTTTCCTTTTAACTTTACTTGCTTGACGGCTGTCGGGAGAAATCTGTTGTCATTTGCGGCCCTTGCAAAGCCAAATTCAAACATCGGATTAGTCGTATATCTTTAGCCCATGTCAATTTTAGGTTAGCTTAGCGTTAAGCGTGGTCTTTTTTCGTCATCCTTTCGTGAGCATGATACTTGTCCGAAATGTAACTTGTTCGCC
>NW_017806062.1:1078941-1081191 GCF_001891065.2 Hippocampus comes | reverse complement strand
AGCAGGAAGATGACCGCCAGGACATTCAAGGACTGCCGACTGGTGATAGTCATCTTCTCGCGGTCATGTGGAAAAGGAGGGAGGCTGCAGGAGGCAGGGAGCTCGGCTGGGACCGAGGTAGAGGGGAGCTGCTTCAGCTTGAGCAGGACCTGGTCATCCTGTGCATGCTGAGAGCTCCTCTCACATGTTCGATGATGATGATGAGAATGCCGCTGCTGCTGCTGCTGCTGGAGGTCAGGACCCCTGTTGGGAACAAGACATGCAAGACAAAGAGGAGATTAGGAGATTGTGTTTGGTCTTTCTCGTGGCTTGAAATGTTGATGATTTGTTTGAAAATCTTTTTCTTGTTCAAATGATGAGGATCCTTATCAAGCTTCTGCAAGGCTTGCGGATGAGCGGAAAATCGGGTGTGTTGGAGGAGGGAGGCATCGAAAACAAGAGGACCGGACTTGGGCACTCCTGTAGTAAAATCTTATTTCTTAAAGTGTAGGCAAGCAATGTATTCAAACTGTGAAAAAAAAAACCCAAAACATTTAGTAGCGTATAGCAAAAGCCTGGTTTCCGCTTCCTTTGTTCTTTTGAATTGGAACGTAGCTGCAATACGGTATAATGATAGCAACAAGCCATTTCACGTATAGCTCGTCAATATGAAATATGAGAAAAGGACATTGAAACTTTTAATCGGCATTTTACTCTGCCTATTTGAGAGAGTAAGAATTGGAAGCATCAAGTATACCTGGCTTCTATTTTCAGAATATTTCACGACTATTTCTGACGTGCTCCTTCAGTGCATGTGCAGTAAAGGGCCGAGGGGGGCATTTCATGATGAGTGCTTCCTCCACCCGCGGGCACTGTAGTTACTGTAAAACCCGTGTTGTGAATAATTGAGGAGCACCCGTCTGAAAAGAGGGAACACTTTTATTTTTGTCCTTAAAAGTTCTGCGGTTGCATCAGCGCTCGCTGCCGTTTCGTCACCGCGCGCCTGAGAAACAAGCGCTCCATGCGAAGGCAGAACGGGCGAACACGACGCGGAGGTTTGTTTTGGAGCGCGGCGCCGCACGGAGGAGGGCGAGAGGTTAGGAACGACGAGAGCAGAGACAGGATTTTAAAATACTTCGATGAGGGAATATTTTTCGGAGGTCACGAGGGCCAGCTTCTATTTTTTTTAAAATTTACAGTCTTAGCTTGTGGTCAAAGTAATGAGATCTTTAAATCTGCGTATGTAAAAATATGCAAGACTCAGGAGACGGCAGCACGGTGGCTGCTTCAAAGTTCTGAGTTCGAACCTCGGGACAGCATTTTAATTCATATCTCAAGGCACAACTGTATTTCTTTTTCAATGATGTCCTCCGGGAGGAGAAGAAAAAAATTCCACTGAACTTGAACATAATGCTCATTTCTTATGAGTTATAGCATCAGGGCAGCAGCACAACATTAAAGGTGAAGTACGTCTGCATGACTTCGAATGCTAATGAAAAATGTACCTTATTAATGGAGCGCGCTCAAGGAAATTAAAGTTCGATCTGTTCCAGCTCCCGCGGACTGCCTTATCAAAAGAACATGAGCTGATAGCTTCAACCAACACATATGCAAACACGCGCGCGGGCACGCACACAAAGCCTCCCGCGCATCGGCCTGTCCCGCTCAAATTAAAAAAACACGCCAGATTAGACAAGCTGTCCCGTCCTCTAAAAGGCAGGCAGCTGACATCCCGGGAGACTCGTTACGGTAGCATTTGGGATATTTTTACCCCCTCTTTCCCTCCGTGTGCCCATCACTCCATCCATCCGTCATAGTTCTTGACACTATTTTACCTTGATTTCAAAACGAGATAAAATCAACAAAGAAATATCCAGGAAGGCCCAAAATACCAGTTTGGCCTAATTACAGCATTTTAGGCATTAATCCTACGATATTCTTGATCTGATTTTTTTGCTTGTTCATTAGCGGCGATATCCACGCAGAATGATGGAATGTGGCGGCCCGGTGGTTCAGTGGTGAGCGCGTCGACCTCACAGTGCAGAGGTCGTGGGTTCGATCCCGGCTGTGGCTTTCCCTGTGTGGAGTTGGCATGTTCTCCCCGTGCCAGCGTGGGTTTTCTCCGGGTATTTCGGTTTCCTCCCACATTCCAAAAACAACAACACACATTCCAAATTGTCCTTCGGTGTGAGTGTGAGCATGGATGGTTGTTTGTCTCTGTGTGCCCTGCGATTGGCTGGCAACCGGTTCAGGGTGTCCCCCGCCTATTGC